>NC_064629.1:320178866-320550533 GCF_023864275.1 Schistocerca cancellata
GTGATGTCTCCAGAGAAGAATTTCTCAAATAAGAAACAAATGATGATGTATGAAGAAGAAACAATACAAACAAAGAAATATAAAACAAGAATATGTCTGTAACCAGAAAAGTAGTGTTGACACCTTTCTTTCAGTCATTCAGTTGTTCATTACATAGCCTACTGTTATCATAACTGCCTACATGTCAGAGAAGAGGAGCCCATGTCACACACTAAACGTATTTTTGGCATATAGAGATTTTGTAAAACTACATTGTTTTTTCATCAGTAAGTTAGATTTACAAAACCACATACTAAATTATCAGCAATACACCATAGCAAACAAATTTTATGAGAAAGATGTTCAAAATGACTTTTTTATATTAATTTACATTGTTTTTGACTTACATAAAGATATCACTGGCAAATTTATGGAAATACGAAGGAAGTGTAGTTCATTAAATCACATCTGGTCTAAAGAAATTACTGTGAACTCTACCATTACAACAGTTACAATCAACTGCAGGGCAGGTAGAGCACACACATACGAGTACATGCTCTGAAAACACTGTCATATGATATTTTGCAAGCATGAATTATAAAGAACTGCCGAATTCAAATCAGTTCCTCCTGAACCTAAATGCGAAATGCTTAGTAAAAATTGCAATAGTAAGACGAACAGAATAATTCACTCAAATATTCATAAGAGTAATTTACTATCAGCTTCTCCTTCCTGGTAGTAGTTTTTTGCCATACTCGTGTGATTAAACATGTATTTCTGTTATAGGAAAGTTCTTGTAGAATGTAAATACTTTAGGATTAAAGGATACCACTCACCAAAAAGCAGAAGCATTGAGCTGTCAGTCAGCACACACAAAAGGAAGAGAACTTGCTAGCATTCAGATCTTATCCTTTGACGAGCTAGAGTAAAATAACACACACACACACACACACACACACAACACACACACACACTTTTTGCAGCAGGTGGACTGGTTGTGGTGGGGATAGTGTTGTGTGAGGTAGGTAGAGGGAGAGGGAGAGGGAGGCGGGAGGCTGGGAAAGGGACTGGGGGTGAGTGGCTAGCAGCTCGGAGGGAGGCAGCTGGTTTGCTGGCTAGGAATCTAGGAGGGAGGGGTGGCAGGTATAAGGGCTGGCACGATTGTAGCGGCTGACGGAAAGTGACACATGCTGAAGGCAATGAGGGATGTGAATTTGGAGGGTGGGACAGGATGGAAGACGGAGAAACTGTCAGGTCGCAGGTGCGGGTAGAGTGGGCTACCTCAAACGTACCACACAACCAGATGAGGAGGATCGTCATCACAACAATAGTTTTAGATTATAGAATTTTTGCCAGCAGACTTCAGACATGTCTTGTGTAAAAGGTTGTCTATTATCCACTATTTGGGCTATTAATGGCCTTCAAACACCTGTAGTGCCAACTATTTTAAATAAAGATGGTAGTGTTTTCCTCTACAGGCCACCTGATCCCATTCATTGCACTCACAAACATTGCAGATGATCTTCAGGAATGAAACACAAAAACATGGTTTGTGTTTGTTACTTGGTACCAATCTAACCTGACTGACAATGCATCGTGCAATATTTCAGTGAACTGTGGTACAATGAGTGCACTCTAGTGAGAAAAATATAGTACACATTTGATAACGTCTGCTTAAATATTCAAGCCAATTAATACTCAGTTCTAGTTCACTTGAAGTGCCCCCAGTATCTTTTCTGAACTGTGTGCACCCAAACACAAAATAGAGAAAATCTTGCATGTTCTATTTAATTCTACTACTCCACCAACTATATCCAGAGACCTGGCTATACACAACTGGTTATTTCTAATCAGTGATTCATTCAAAAATTATAACAACTGCTGCTGATCTGAAAAGAATAATGAAAAAGAAACCATAATTTTTGTACAGGGTCATATTTGAACAACTGCTGCAACAAATGTTTCAAACATATCCTTATCTGTACCATAACATGAAATACAATGGTGCAACAGGGGCAGAACAGGGGACTGATCTGTTTCATGAAAATTGCCCGAAATCCTTAAATGTAACATTTAATGGAACATATTGAAGAAAAACAAAAAGAAATGCTTTTCCCAGAATATAAAGTCAAAATCTGTAGCTGGTCACAGTTTATACAAGAAATGAGTTTATTATCTCTCCGTAGTGGTACAGGCAGTTAAAGCAACAACACTGGTCTTTAAAACTTCTCCAGATGATGGGGTTTAATATTGTCTGCCTAGGACAATAATTCCACCACAGTAATACCATGGGAAAATTCAATTACAAATAACTTTCTTGTAATATAACACTTTTGCTTACAACTAGTAAGTTTGCATATAGGTCAGTAAATCAGAATGTGTTTGAAAAGCCTATCTGCTTTTCCTAACCAGTCTCTGATTACTGTCTACTAAAGCATGAACCTGTAGCACTAGATTTTGTTACTTTTATAAACTGCGAGCTTAAAGAAATTACCTTCTCTCCTAAAATGGTTCTTTGTCATTAGGCTGTTAGTCTCAAATGTATTGTAAAATTAAAGATGACTGGCTACATAATGTGGACCAACAAGCATATCCACATCATGCAGATCAACTTCTCTCTCTATATAAAACATGGTCTCTTCATTAATGCTAACATTTTTTGAATTTATGATATATATAACAGAGGGAAACATTCCACGTGGGAAAAATATATTTAAAAAGAAAGATGATGAGACTTACCAAACAAAAGCGCTGGCAGGTCGATAGACACACAAACAAACACAAACATACACACAAAATTCTAGCTTTCGCAACCAACGGTTGCCTCGTCAGGAAAGAGGGAAGGAGAAAGAAAGACAAAAGGATATGGGTTTTAAGGGAGAGGGTAAGGAGTCATTCCAATCCCAGGAGCGGAAAGACTTACCTTAGGGGGAAAAAAGGACAGGTATACACTCGCGCACACACACACATATCCATCCACACATACACAGACACAAGCAGACATTTCTGCTTGTGTATGTGTGTGTGTGTGTGTGTGTGTGTGTGTGTGTGCGCGCGCGCACAAGCGAGTGTATACCTGTCCTTTTTCCCCCCTAAGGTAAGTCTTTCCGCTCCCGGGATTGGAATGACTCCTTACCCTCTCCCTTAAAACCCATATCCTTTTGTCTTTCCTTCTCCTTCCCTCTTTCCTGGCGAGGCAACCGTTGGTTGCGAAAGTTAGAATTTTGTGTGTATGTTTGTGTTTGTTTGTGTGTCTATCGACCTGCCAGCGCTTTTGTTTTTTGTTCACCTGTTATTACACTTTTTGGAGGCATTTTGGTAAATTTAGATGCAATTTTAATAATGTAATAGTCATTTTTGCTTGAGACCAAGGATTTCTTCTCTCAAAGCATCTCTAAAACATTAGTCATTAAAATTATTTACAAGTTACAGTAAACAGTTTGAAAAATCAAATGTGATAATTATGTACAGACTGAACTGCTGCTCATGGGAAAGTTTGATCTGATGTACATGATAAAGTTATTACTTCATTTTCCCACTAAGCAGGCAAGAAGTTAAAATAATAACACACACATTTCAAGGATATTTGTGGCAAGAGCTGTGAAAGGAGTATGTCAAATAGAGGACCACAGTTCTGCAATTTTAAGTGATTAATGAAATACTGAAATGCTTCCACTGTTCGAGTCCACAATAGTGTAATCGCATGTTACTGATAATAACAAGCAACTTTGTACAAAATGCCCTCTTTAATTATTTGTTGTGTTTCATATTTAGTTGGAGTTTCACATCACACAGACATACTTTTTCTTACAAAATGAGTGGAGATAATCTGCATGTGAAATATGCAACCAAGCACAAGTGTAAGTCACACTATCTACAAACATGAGAAGAGCTGCTGCTGATGAACTTAGATATGGCTCTTAAAAATAAAGCTGATTATGGACACTGAGGCCCAAAAGCAACACACAAATTTCATAGGTGGAAAAATTCTCCTCTGTTATAAGTAATGTCACTTCTTAGCTATAACATTTTAGGACTGTTAGCAATTGGATGAAATTGCTGAACTGCCCACTGAGACTTTTCTTTAAGGCAAATAATTAGTATTTAAATTGATACAACTTTTGTCAATCAACCCTGATAGGTGTCCGGAAACACTCAATGCCCAACACCAAATAATATTCAATATCTATTCCTGATTTTAGTAACTCAAAACCACTTTCAATAATTTCCTTATTTCACAAAAAGGGTAACCTGAGCTTCATTTTATATACTATATGCTGTCTCTTCAAGGACAGGTGTACTTAAAAATGGAAAAAAAGCCTGAAAAAAGTAACAATCTCTAAATTATTTTTCTGCAAGCATGTCATGTATGCTGTACACTGTCATCACTGTGACTGACATTTATGTCACATTTATCATATTTTGATCATATTAATATGGTCACAGGTTCAAATCCTGCCTCGGTCATGGATGTATGCAATGTCCTTAGGTTAGTTAGGTTTAAGTAGTTCTAAGTTATAGGGGACTGATGACCTCAGATATTGAGTCCCACAGTGTTCAGAGCCTTTTGAAACATTTTCTTTTTATCATACTAATGTTCTGCTCACTTTGAGTAGCCTGTGCTATGCCTTCAGAATTCTTAGCCAAAACTGTGATGTGACCACCATCAAAACTGTATACTTTGCACTAGTGAACTCAGGCCTTTCATATGGCATTCCATTCTGGGGGGCAATAAATAGGAAAATATTCATTATGCAAAAGCGAATTGTCAAGGTCATGTTAAGATTGCCACTGCACACACCTACCAAACCAATCTTAAAAGAACTCAGAATATTACCTGTACCATGTATATACATCCTAGAGGCTGTTTCATTTGTCAGTAAGAATCTTCTTCTCTTCAAAACAAATAATGACATTCATGATCATGACACCCGCGGTGTAAGCAACATTCATCTAGATAATCAGAGACTCAGTAAATGACATGATGGTGTGAGGCACATAGGCAGCATACATTATAATAAATTACCTTGCTCAGTCAAGAATAATAAAAGCTCTTTCAGGAAGAAAGTTAACAGTATATTGCTCCAGCATTGTTTTTATTCTGTTGCTGAATTTATGGAGACCAATTCATGTCACGTGTAGCTTTAATTTAGTCTAATATGTCGATTTTGAATGACTGTAATGTAGATATGTATTTTATGTATTCTGTCATATAGTCAATGCAAGAAACAGTATTATGCTTCAACGATTCATTGCTGTAACTCGTATCCCATGTCATGAACATGATTTTGTGGACACACACACACACACACACACACACACACACACACACACACACACACACACACACACACACAGAGAGAGAGAGAGAGAGAGAGAGAGAGAGAGAGAGAGATCATTTCCCACCATTTATTTGTATTATGTTAGCCACTTTCATAGCCGAGGTCAGTTTGATGTGGAGGGCGCCACCTTGATACCTGATAGTGGAGAAGTTTTCATCTCCAGTTTTTGACTAGGCATGGGAGAGGTGTGAGCCTTAGGCCCACTGGTCTTGTACCAATGTATTGGATTAAATTCCCAACATCTCTGGCGTGTGTCTTACATGGTGTGCATATGGTGGTGGTGATGGTGGTAGTGATTTGTCCATTAGATGGAGACAATGGACATGGCTATGTTTCTGATATTAGGTAACAGTGAACTATGTTCCAGTACACACTCTGCCAAACCTTGAAATTTCCGGTAACATTCTAGATTAAAACTTAACTTAAATGTAAATAAAAATGCATGTTCAAAAATATAAAACCAGCCAAATTACTTATGAGTACAGCACAGAAAACGGGATAAATGAAATCTGTCTACAACTGCAAATGTACTTTTGGGACTGCACTAGTTACTATCTTTATGATATGACATTACAGACATCAGACTGGAAAAGTACACAGATGGCACATACCATGCCGTCTGTCCCATGGCAACTAACCCATGAACACAAGGTTCAACATTTAGAGTTCAATCAACAGTTGCTTGAAATACTAACTATTAACAGATTTAAAAAATGCTACTGAACACTGAATTAGTTATGAAACAAAGTTCTAATAATTTGACACATGGAGAAAGCAATAGCAATGCATCTGAATATTCCTTGGCGATGCTCATTTAACAAAAGCAAGTCAAGCAAGCCAGAAGTGTGGGCAGTACAATGGTGTGCATTATCTACACTGTAGATGGAAACACAACTGTACATTATGACAGGGAAGTAACAAATGAGTTTTACGTTATACTATGACTTCCCGAGATTTCTGAGATTTGTAAAAAAAAAAGTGACAAAGGACTGAATATGGATTTGTTCCATCATGACATAGCACAGTTCAACAGTACTGTAATACAAGACCCCTAAGCTACTGTTTTTGTTCTTTCTTCCATGTTTTTCTTTAGACTTGAAACCTTTCTAAAATTTGTATTCTGTTTTGAAACACGTTCCACTCTAGGATAAGGACTATCAGCACCTTTCCAAGCTGCTTTAATCCAGGTGGTTGTGATCGTCTTGTTCCGAAGATAAACAATATTTGTTTGCATATTCTATTTTGCTCCATTCTGTACAGGTATCCATGAAATATCCACCTCCTTTTCCTCACCGTTTCCAAGATCATCTCTACATTCTGCATTGTACCCATGATTTTTTGTAGGATTCTTCTTGCCAGGATCTCCAGCTTCGCTATTCTTTAGTTCATTCAGAGGCACTCACTAGCATTATTATTATCATCATCATCATCATTCTTATTTCTACTTTATAAATATTGAAAATCCCTGGCACATTAAAACTGAATAATGTACTGCAATTCTATCAGAGACTCTTGCCTTTTGCATGATTTAACAGCCTAACCTATGAAGGCCTGCTTCACAGCCTGGTTCAAAGTTACAATCTGCCACTATCCCACCCTTTTATTTTCCCAATGCCATATTGTCAATTCAACATAACTCCAACTGGTAAAGCAACTGGAAATGAAGGACTGCTTCTAGTTGATATTCACAAACTAATAAGTATGAAATAAAAAAAGGCATATAGGCATACAATTTCACCAAGACATATTATATATATATATATAATAAAAAAATAAAAAAAAAAAAAAATAAAAAATTAAAAAATGCCCCGAATGAATATCTACTTCTGATCTGGGCTTAGAGGTTTTATTGAATCTGGATAATTTTTGGTTAAAACTATGATGTACATGTATACATTAAAAATACTAACACCACAAAATTAACAAACCTGTTATACAAAAATGTGCCAAATCTGCAGGAGTAGAGATGATCCAGTATAGTTAGGAGAAAGTGATCATTGAACTCAAATGCATTTGGAAACTGTGTTGTTATCTGCCACACACAATCAATAAACTGGAGAAACACAGGGGATCTGTCTGCATCAGAGTGATGATCATCACCATGGCCAATCCTCTGAAACAAGAGGTTTGTTAAATCCAATGATAATGTAGTTCATAAAAAGAGAATATACATTAATTCAAGTAAGCAAGGAAGTAATTCAAGTAAGCAAGGAGAGAGAAACATGCTATGACTATTTCATTCAATAATGCAGTTAAACTGTCTCAGCACGGTTTATCAAAATTCTTTTAGATCAGCCTTGCACTAGCTGACCTTACCACAGTGAAATCACTTATCATTCAACTTCAACAAAAACAAGTTTCAGAAAGATGTATCCAAGCTTAAAAATAATTCCTAATAAAACTGTTTATTGCACCATTTCTACGGCACACTGCTTAGCATGTATGCAAAAACACACCGATTAGTTTCTACATACAACAACCTGAATATATAATTAAAAACTGAACTTGGCCATACTGTACATTACAGTTGTTGAGAAAAGCTATATTATGGAAGACTAAATGAATAACAGTGCTTGTCAATTCTGATTTGGATTTTTTTTTTTTTGTTCATGCAACACACAACCTAATGAACAAGATATAGCCACTGGATTTTGAGGTAAACTACAGGCTTCCATTTAGAACAGCGAAAAACATAGAAAAACTCATAAACCACATAAAAGACATATATTCCAGATACAGCTATGTTGGTCTCATCTGATGTAGCAAACATGAACTCCACAATCTGTCAAAGAAATAATCAAGATAATAGAACATGACCTACATACTTACCATCAGTTACCACAAGCACACAGAACAGAGATAAAAACACTCCTACACCACATTACTGACCAAAATTACTTTAAATTCAATAAAGAATTCTACTTACAAGAAAAAGGACTGCCAATGTAATACCCAATTTTAGGATAGTTAGCAAGTATCTTCATGAACAAAATAGAAGAAAGAATTTCCCAGAAAATATACAATATAGTGTACTGGTGGAGATGCATGGATGACAACCTCCGATTGGCAAAAAATAATGGATACCAAGAATTCCTAGTTACAAAACTGAACAAGAAAATCCAGAAAAACAAAACACCACACAAATCCAGAGACCCACATCACTCGCCAGAAACGCACACACCAACATCACCATCACTAGACAACAAGAGAACACAGAAACTCATCAGACAAGCTGGTGCATTCATATGGAAACAAGCTGATATATAGAATTGGGAACATCCTCAAGAAACAAGGAATAAAAATAGTGTACCACAGCAACAAATCTATACAGAGATGTCTAAAAATAAGGATGATCAGACTTACAACCTACAAAAATCTGGCATTTACCAAGTCCAGTGTAACAGCTGTGATGCTCTGCTCTTAGGACAGACAGGCAGAATTTTTGAAATAAAATACAAGGAACACAAAAGAGAATAGAAATATGGCACCAGCCACTCAACATTTGCAGAACACCTCTGGCAAGAAATTCATCACTATCACCATAAGAAAGGACACGAAAATACATTGAGGAACAAGAAACATATCCTAAATCTATAAGAAAACTTCCAAATTCAAAAAGCGATAATGGAAAAGAACCACATAATAAATGACTTGACAAACATCAGCAACCACACACTATTTAAACTAACAAAACATATAGCTGAAAAAGAACAACCCCTATAGAAATCACAAAATGATAGCATGGGAACTGTTCATGATCAGAACAGTCAAGATTGTAAGAGAAAAAAAAAAAAAACATTGTTACAGTGACCACCGAAGATGCTTTCTTCAAATACTGCTGGTGTTTGGAAATTAATCATTGTGTATGAGGTAACAATGTCTGATTGTTAACCTTTCATTTAGGTAGTGACTAATATCGTTCTCACAGTTCCATTATTTTACATACAGGACAGGCATAGTTCTTCTCTAATTAAAGAGTAAAATTTAGTCTTCACTAATGAGTGGTAACATCGAAAGAAAATCATCAACTAAGTTCAAAATCCAGCACAGCTGTGACACAAATTTCAATCTCTCAATTATTCGTAGTGTAAAGAGCACATCTTTTACAAAATCTGGTAAAAAGTACAGTTCTGATGACTCAAGTGTGTAACATTGAATCGCATTGGAGAATAAGCTGCAAACTGCTGTTTCATCAAGGAAATCCTACAGAGGGCCGCAAGCTGGGAAATAATCTGAACTTGAAGTTACAGTTCTTTTCTTTTTACACGATAACAGGAAAGATGGGAAACCTGTCTCTTGAGAAATAATCCTGTTAAGGCCCTTGGACATTGTGAATATCTGAAATATAACGCACAGAAAAAAATCTATGGGAATATCAGTTGGTGTCACAGGTTTATATATGAAGAGTGTCCTCTACCTGACAAAGTACTTCACTAGCAGATAGACTATCAGAAGATTTTACCAAGAAACTCAAACTTCCTGGGGCACATAATCCAAATGTGGCAGCAGCACCCTGACCCTTTACACCACATCAGCAATACCACAGAGATGCCCACCGTTTTGGACATGCCGAGCCAGTGGGCTAAAGGGGGGACAAGTATCTCATTATAAAAAACTGAAGACTTAACACAAAGAATAACCATGATGTAAGTAGTTACTGCAGAGGGAGGAAAACTGCCACTGTATTATATTGAAGCATAAATACTTTGACCAAGTAAAATTTCCCTACACGGTTAGTGGTTTACTGCCAAGAAAGAAGCTGAGTGACACCAGAATTAATGATGGACTGCTAGCTTCCGTTTGGAATTGTAGATCTGGTGTACTTCTCAGAGAAGGTATGTTTACATGAGCCACAAAAAATTGCATATTGCCACTTATTTAGCGGACTGTGTTGCCAGGGAACATTTCTACCCACAGAAATCGCAGCTACATACTCGGCAACATTGCTGGCCACTGTTGCCCAGCATTGCTCCATCCAGCAATTTCCATTATTGAAACTTCCTGGCAGATTAAAACTGTGTGCCCGACTGAGACTCGAACTCGGGACCTTTGCCTTTCGCGGGCCAGGAAGTTTCATATCAGCGCACACTCCGCTGCAGAGTGAAAATCTCATTCTGGAAACATCCCCCAGGCTGTGGCTAAGCCATGTCTCCACTATATCCTTTCTTTCAGGAGTGCTAGTTCTGCAAGGTTCGAAGGAGAGCTTCTGTAAAATTTGGAAGGTAGGAGACGAGATACTGGCAGAAGTAAAGCTGTGAGTACCGGGCGTGAGTCGTGCTTCGGTAGCTCAGATGGTAGAGCGCTTGCCCACGAAAGGCAAAGGTCCCGAGTTCGAGTCTCGGTCGGGCACACAGTTTTAATCTGCCAGGAAGTTTCATATCAGTGCACACTCCGCTGCAGAGTGAAAATCTCATTCTGGAAATTTCCATTATTGTTATACACTGAACAGCCAAAGAAACTGGCACACCTGCCTAATGTCATGTAGTGTCCCGAACTGCACACACCCCACACAATTACAGAGCCTCCATCAGCTTGAACTGTCCCCTGCTGACATCCAGGGTCCATGGATTCATGAGGTTTTCTCCATACCCGTACACATCCATCCACACTCTTTCCAACCAGGCAAGATGTTTCCAGTCATCAGCAGTCAAACTTCGGTGTTGACAGGTCTAGGCAAGGCGTAAAGCTTTGTGTTGTGCAGTCATCAAGGGCGCACGAGTGGACCTTTGGCTCTGAAATCCCGTATCGATGATGTTTTGTTGAATAGTTTGCACGCTGACACCTGTTGATGGCCCAGAATTTAAATCTGCAGCAATTTGCGAAAGGGTTGCTTTTCTGTCACATTGAACGATTCTCTTCAGTCATCATTGGTTCCGTTCTTGCGAGTTCTTTTTCCGGCCACAGCAATGTTGGAGATTTGACGTTTTACCAGATCCCTGATATTCAAAGCACACTCGTGAAATGGTCATATGGGAAAATCCCCACTGCACTGCTACCTTGGGGAGGCTGTGTCCCATCACTCATGTGCCGATTGTAACACCACTTAAATCTTGATAACCTGCCATTGTAGCAACAGTAACTGATCTAACAAATGCGGCAGAAACTTGTCATCTTATATAGGCGTTGCCAACCACAGCATCATATTCTACCTGTTTACGTATCTCTGTATTTCAGTACCCATGTCCATAAAGGTTTCTCTGGTGCTTCAGTGTACACTGTCTGAGGTAATATACTACTGAGCCAGAAGTGTTAACACGAACCACTGTATTGCTCCAAAATTGACTAAAGTGAACAACTAGAAGTGAGTGTGGCTCTCCTACTTTTAAATTTTACAAAGAAAAAATTAACAAGAAAAATAGAAATAGTGTTTTGTGGTGAATTAATTTTTATATTGTGAATAGATACTGAGTACCTTGCTCTTTCAGAATGTGGAAGCAGGATTGTGAACATATTGCAAACGCAAATGATCTGAGAACTGGTAAGAAATACCAATATAAAGACTATGTATCAGTTTATAGCCAGACTGGCAATAACCTTTTGGTTTGTGGCTACTGGTGATTTGTACAGAAATGCTCAAGGTATTCATTAAAGTAGTCCAATACAAAAATCAGATGTTTACATTTATATGTCACTCTGGCTCCCTTTGTGCAATGAGAGAACTATGAAATTCATAACTGTGATAAATCTATGACTTCAGTTATGGGATGCAAAAAGCAATGTTTAGGAAGACTGTAATGAAAAGAATGGCAGTTGGCAAATTGTTGTCCATGAACACAGATACACAAGTGATGAAGCCTAAAGAGGTTCAGAAGCCTTAAGAACCTATGTGGAATACAATTATGACTCACTTCTGCAGATGATCTACTACAATGGTTGCAGCAAGAATACAGTTTTTTCAGATTGTGATTTTCGTATCTGTTACTTCCCATGTTGCATTGCTCTAGCCATAGATGTATTATCACTTTTATAAAATTCGTGATTCTGTTGTTGCCCACTTCAGTATCTACTGTTAATAAAAGAGCAACTGATATACATCAAGGATTACCACCACTGGCTTTGTTGCTATATTCTGTACACTAACAGATAGCATCTGATGAAGAGTGTGTGTGTGTGTGTGTGTGTGTGTGTGTGTGTGTGTGTGATGAGATTTGTGCACTTGAGTATCTGCTTCATTCTTATTCTTATGTTTATGCTTAGATTTTTATTTTATTTTTATAAAACTGGTCCTGAAAATTTGTCACTTTATGAGTTTTTTGGAAACATTAAAAGGTAGAAGACATCCTCTGAAAGTAGGTGCACAAGCTGGAACAGTCAACAACCAACATATAAACATGGGAGCTTGCAGTTTCTTATAATAACCACATATTCTTATAAAATGCATAGTTAGTCTGATAGCTGTATTTATCACCTGTGAGCAGGAAATGTAGGGAAGTGTCCAAATTTAGTACTCATTTTGGCCAGAATGGTACATTCCACAAGTATATGGGTCACATCAGAAGGATATCACATTGACACTGGCAGTGGTCCACTCCTATTAGAATAAAATCATGCGTGCACCTGGAGTGGCCAATGTATAGTGTAGCAGCGACAGCATCCTTCTCGACCACAACTGGCACAGTGCACACCGTTCACAGCTACATGGGAGGAGATACTTTTAAACCTCCAGCCAGAATGCTGCCAGGCACTGCTTGCAGTCTTTAATGGGGAGTCACCACGCATATGCACCACCAGAGGATGCTAAATTCACATGACTCCACTGCTTGCAACTCTTATTGGCTGGTACATCTTTTTAAGCAGGCATATTCAAGGGTTTTGCCTCCAGATTCAGTAAACTGACAGATTCATATCAACAACAGTAGTATGGGAGACTATGAGGAGCAAATTCCATCAATACTACTAAATATTAGTATGTCACTGTCTTCTCTGAGTATATCGGCATTCCAAACTATTTGTTACAATCAAGAACAGTAAACCCTTTGTATATAATTCAGCAATACAGAAAAACCAACAGCAATACGAAGTTACGTATATCACAATTATTAAATGTACATACCGTTCCAATAATAGGTCTTATTTTATTTTATTTTATTTACACATCAAGTTCCATAGGACCAAACTGAGGAGCAAATCTCCAAGGTCATGGAACATGTCAGTACATGAAATAACAAGATAAAAATGAAATGTTTATGAACCCAAAAAAGTCAACACATAATCAACAATACAACAAGAATCAGCTTAATTTTTCAAGGAACTCATCGATAGAATAGAGGGAGTGACCCATGAGGAAACTCTTCAGTTTCGATTTGAAATTGTGTGGATTACTGCAAAGATTTTTGAATTCTGGTGGTAGCTTATTGAAAATGGATGCAACGGTATACTGCACACCTTTCTGTACAAGAGCTAAGGAAGTCCTACCCAAATGGAGGTTTGATTTCTGACGAGTATTAACTGAGTGAAAGCTGCTTAATCTTGGTAATAAACTAATATTGTTAACAAGAAATGACAGCGATGAACTTACAATACTTATTGCCTGAACCGCCCACTTCTGAGCCAAAAATATAATACTGTATGACATAAGCAAACAAAAATAAGCAAAGTACACTAATTTTTGTGTCGAACGATCACTCCCTTCAGATACCGTTCGAATAGTAAAAATGGCAGCATTAAGTCTTTGAACAAGATCCTGAACGTGGGCATTCAACGACAGTTTACAATCAATCTGAACACCTAGAAATTTGAACTGTTCTATTTCACCAATCATATGCCCATTAACTGAAATTAAAATGTCAGGTTTTGTTGAATAGTGTGTTAGAAACTGTAAAAACTGAGTCTCACTCTGATTTAGTGTTAGTTTATTTTCTACAAGCCATGAACTTATGTCAAACTGCAGCATTTAAATAGAGCCAATGTTGCACAAAACATCCTTTACGACCAAGCTAGTGTCACCAGCAAACAGCAATATTTTAGAGTTACTCATAATACTAGAGGGCATATCATTTATATAAGTAAGGAACAGGAGTGACGCCAACCCTGATCCCTGCGGCAACCCACACTTGACTGTACCCATCTCAGACCACAAATCACAGCCATTCTCAACACTGTGAATAATGACCTATTGCTGTCTGTTGTTAAAGTAAGAGGTAAACCAATTGAGAGCTACTCCCGATATTCTTTAATGTTCCAACTTCTGGAGCAATATTTTGTGATCAACACAATCAAACGCCTTAGTTAAATCAAAAAATATGCCTAGTGTTCGAAACCTTTTGTTTAACCCATTCAGCACCTCAGAGAGAAAAGAGAATATAGTATTTTCAGTTGTTAAATGACTTCTAAAGCCGTACTGTACATTTGATAGCAAACAGTGTGATATAAAATGATCACTTATCCTTACATCCTTCCTAATAACATCTTTAAGCACCTTACAGTACTGTTTGTAATGGGCTACTGTAGCTTGATTGTGACTACTTCTAACATTTTGATGTAATTTCTGCTTTGTTTTACATGATATCCTTATCCCACATGTCAGCCACCCAGGCTGCCTTTTACTGCTAGTACCCTGTTTAGAACATTCTAATGGAAAGCAACTCTCAAAGAGCATGAGAAATATGTTAAGAAAAATATTATATTTATCATCTAGGTTATCGGCACTATGAGTACCCTGCTACTCTTGTTCCTTAACAAAGTTTAAAAAACTTTCTATTGCTGTTGGATTAAGTATCCTACAAAGTTTGTAATTATATGTGACATTCGTTTGAGTACAAAAGCCTTCAAATGTTAAAATTTGTGCATCATGGTCTGAAAGGCCATTTGCCATTCACCCTTTTACTAACAGAATCCCCATCTAGTAATGAAGAATGAATAGAAATATTGTCTATGGCTGTGATACAATTCCCCTGCACAATAGTTGGAAAAAACATAGTCTGCATCAGATCATATGAATTTAGGAGATCTATCAACATCCTTTTTCTTGCACCTTCATACACAAAATTTATATTGAAGTCACCACATATAACTAATTTCTGCTACTTCCTATCAAGTGAATCGAGAACTCCCTCCAGCTTGAGCAGAAATGCTCTGAATTCAGAGTTAGGAGACCTATAAACAACAACAATTAGAATTTTAGTTTCGATAAATTCAACTGCCCCTGCACAACATTCAAATATCTGTTCAGTGCAGTGCCGTGATACATCTATGGACTCAAATGGAATACTGTTTTTATGTACATAGCCACTCCCCCCCCCCCCCCCCCCAAGGAACTTTAAAAACATCCATTTAATCTGTATCCTGGTAAAGGAAGCCTCTGAACTGTCAAATTATTGAAGTGTTGCTCCAATATACCAATAATTTCTGAGACAACATCTATGAGCAGTTCACTAACTTTATCTCTAATACCTCTTATATTTTGATGAAATATGCTAGTTCCTTCTCTATGTGTAAACATGACATCCTCTGAAGGTGAGCCCTTAGTTAGAAGGACTTCCTTTAAGCAGGTATACCTATCAGCTGACTTCAATCTAAAAACATTTCAGCTCTAACACCAACTACTACAGGAATTTTTCCATGAGTGATCCCACCACCACCCACTACAATGTCACCTTTAAGCTTTGCCAACCTTCCCTTCCCATACCTATTGAGGTGCAGGCCATGCCTAGTGAAACACAATCTACTGATATAGTCAACTGGTACCACTGAAATGTGACCCATGCCCTCTGCCATCAGTGTCCTCCTCAGCCCCATGTTAACGTGTCTAACAGCCACATTACTATGAGGCCAATCATGACACTGAAACATTTGCACAAAATGTGTATTACTGCCACCAGTTTGATTAACTATCTTTACCAGGTCACCACCTACATCATATTCCTCATCCCTATCGAGACTGTTCCCTGCTCCACCCACTATCACTACCTGATCCTTCTTCGTAAAATTCCTACATGAATCCCCTATGCTGTCAGTCACCTGAGCCAATGCTGCACGGGGCTTCACAATGCTGGTGACCTGGTACTCATTCCCCAACACTTCCTGCAACTGCTGGCCAACACCTCTATCATGCGAACTACCTAGCAGCAGAACCTTTTTCTTTCTGTTAGACTTTGCATCTGACCTAGGCCTCCTAACTGCTGAGGACTGCTGCATGTTCCCTACATCTACAGCTACAAGGGGTTCCTCTCCACTGAACTCTGACAGTTGGTCAAATCTATTACATGCACGCAAAGTATAACTGTCTGAATACCTCCTCATCCTAGCTGCCTCCTTACCAACTGCCAGTTCCCATTTCCCAGCACCCTTCATCCTCCTCAACCTATCTAGATCCTCCTTTGTGTGTTGTAACTGCACTTGAAAGGCACATATATTAAGCTTCTGCCCCTCTATCAACTTATTTCTGCTACAGATTCTGCATCCCCAGGAGAGGATCTTTTTAGGAGTAGCTGTGGTTTAGCATTCATCTCCCTATCCATTTAGGACTAGGAGTCTGAGTTGCGATCAAATATCAGTGCTGAGGGTTCAGAGGTCCAATAACTTTCTTGTTGTAGCTTTTTGGCCTTGTTTCCAGGATGTTCATTAGCTGTAAGGCCCACATGGCTCTACGTCAAAATAAATGTGAGGATGTTCATGCATGAAGCTCTACTAGCTGGTCATGGATATTCTAAGCAATTTCATTACACCAGTGAATAGTTTGTATGCAACTCACTCCATTGCAACATTTTAGAATGCTCTTACTCTCGTGTGGGCTGTAAACACAGTACATACATTCGATAGAGATCACCGTTCAGAGCTACTGCTATAGATGAACACAAAACACACTCATTCTGGTACCATTAGCGTCAATAGTTTTGGAATTGAGGTAGTCATTGATATCGGAGTGTTGCGATGTCATTAGTTTGGTGTTCTCCTTTGACTTTTGTGAGAGGCCATGACATATCATGGACCAGGTTACTCACCACGGAGGTCATCTACCACATACCTGAGGAATAAGTTGCAGGTCTCATTTGCAAACAAGAAACTAAAAGCACCACACAGGTGGCACTCAGTCATGAAAGAGACTGTTCTAATACAAACCTGTTCTGCATTGCTTTATGGGAAGTAGAAGTACAAGATCTTACATGGTCCCACCTGTCGCCATATGAGAGTACATAATGCACCCAGGAACATTGTCATAAAAGCTGATTTTGGTGGTCCAGGTGTTATGATGTGGGGCGGCATAATGTTGCATGGGCATACTGTCCTTCAAATCTTTCATTGGGTTGCATTCACCAGTCTACATTATTGCATCACAATAATACTTCCCTATGTTCATCTTTTCAGCCAGGCACTCAGGCGCACTTTGTTACAGGATCATTTAGTAATCGCAAAAGCGTTATGAAGATGACAGATAAACTACAGTGGAAGACTGCAGGAGAAACGCTCAGTAGCTCGGTACGGGCTTTTGTTGAAGTTTCAAGAACATACCTTCACCGAGGAGTCAAGCAGTATATTGCTCCCTCCTTCGTATATCTCGCGAAGAGACCATGAGGATAAAATCAGAGAGATTAGAGCCCACACAGAGGCATACCAACAATCCTCCTTTCCACGAACAATACGAGACTGGAATAGAAGGGAGAACTGATAGATGTACTCAAGGTACCCTCCGCCACACACCGTCAGGTGGCTTGCGGAGCATGGATGTAGATGTAGATTTTTATGGACAACAATGCACAATGCCACCAAAACTGCACAAGTGGAAGAGCTCTTGACTGAGGAACAAGAGGATGTTCGGCAAACTGAATGGCCTGCTTTATCTCCCAACTTAAATCCCATCAAGCACGTGTGGGATGCATTGGGGAGACACACTGCAGCATGTCTGCATGCAGAAATGACCATCCAGCAGTTGTCAACCACGTTGGAGGAGGAATGAAATGCCCTAATCAAAGAACTCCTTAATAGCTTTGCGGCCAGCATGGAAGTACACTGCAGAGCATGCACTGTTTTTCATGGTGATAACACACACTGTTAAGAACCATGTCCTGCCTTTTGTAACAGCCATGGGACCATAATGACCCACGGTAACTGCTGTGTAATTATTGTCTTTCATTCTGTCATTTCTTTTTGTCTCATAGCGAATTTCTTTCAGTTGCCTTCTGTAATATAATGTAGCAGTTCTTATTATGTATAGTTCAAGTTTCATTGAGCTAAATTACTCTGCAGCGACACATCATGCTAAAGTTACTTTTGTTTCTAAGTTCTGCACACCAGCGTGTATGCGTGGCACTTTCCCCAGAAACTGAGAAATTTGAGTAGTCTGTTCATCCTTCCTAATATTCATTTTATGTTATTGTCTCATTTCATACCATTTCTTAATACTGGCAGTAAATACTTAAACTCCATTCACTGGAACAAGAAACGGGCCTTAAATGCATCAAGATGTGTGACCACAGTGCTGTCGTCGAGGGGTGAACAATACAGGGAACGCTTGATCAGTGTGGCCACGTCCATTGCAAGCGTAAATCATTAGTGTGTCATCTTAGAATCTAAATGTAAAGTTCATCACATCTGAAAGACCAGTTTTTGACTATTAGCGTAAGCATCAGTGTCTATGATCACATTCGGCGTTCATTGTTTCTGTGCCTACCCAATAGCTATATTTTTCCCCCATTAGCATCACCTACGAGTTAACTAATTATGTCATCCCCTACAGATACAGTGAGTGAGGTCGACATGTCCATTTTAAGTCCACCCAAGATGCAATCAAAGCAAGTTATTAATTTCTGCAGACACATGCATGTTTCTCAACGTGTATAAAATCGAGCTGTTGTGTCCAGAGCCATCAATGGCTGATATTGTTTTCAAAACAGCTGCATCTACAAGTGTTCGTTGTACTTTAGTGTGCCATGTGATAAGTGAGTTGAAGTCTCCCAAGAAAGAAAAACCATGCACACAAGCTTTCAGAAAGTGTTGATGACCGAAAGAAAAGCAATATGAAGGAAAGTATACAACTTTTAAGATGTTCGACATGGATGCAATATCTAGGAACCATTAAATTGTTGAGAGATGAAGGACGACCCATTTGCTATTTGGATCAGGCGTGACTCAACACAGGACAAACTCGAAGTAACAACTGGGTACATAATGATGTAAAATCCTCTAAACAAGTGTTTTTGTGTGGATTACCCCCTGGAAACCAGGGCTCACCGGATAAGGGAAAACGCCTGGTTACCACATACACTGTGAGCAAAGCAGGTTTCGTCAAAAGCTGTGGATTTTTGAATCCAAGAAAAGTGGACATTACCATGAGGAGACTAGCGTCAACACATTCGAGAAATGGTTTCAAGATACTCTTCCTCAGCTTCAGGAAAATAGAGCCACTGTTCTCGATAATGTGGCATACCATTCTTGTCAAAAAGGAAAGTTCCTAATGCAAATTCCAGTAAGCGAGATATATCAGAATGGATAAGATATAATAACATAACTTTTGAAGATGGCATGCTGATGAAAGAGCTACTATATCCCCTTCATCATAAGAAAAAAACCTTATGTAAACATTACACTATGTATTTTTCTGCATTTGCTGGAACCTCACTGCACTCTGTTTCACATGGAGCAGAAGCTAAGCTGTCTTGAGTACAGTCAAGACTGATAATGAGGATACATTTTATAGAGTACATTGACTCAGCAGTGCATCTAACTTGGACAGCAATTGCCAGCCACCTGGCCCAACTAACCTGCAGTAATGTGGACAGTTGCAGTAAAGGTGTAAAAAGAGATGACCAGAGAACAATATAGCCTTGAATGTCATTTAATTTTTGAACAGAAGGAACTAATGGTAAAAGTCAGGTGATATGCTTTTTAGGAGATCTGATGAAAAACAAAACATGCTCTCGATGTTAGCTAACATAGTAGTGTCTTTAAAAACAAGAGTGATGAAAATTCCTGACTTTAACAGGTGTATTTTTTCTGCTTGAGCTACATGCAGCATAAAAGAGCACTGCTGGGATTTCACCATGTAGTTAAATATTGAAGTTAAATACTGAAGCCATTGAAGCTATTACAGTCAGTCGTCTGGTAATCTCTGAACTCCCTCCATATCAGACACTGTGGAAAACATTGCTATGTTGATAACAAGGTGATCAGCAACAGAATCTCAAGCCACCAGAAAGTTCACATTTCCTCCTCCTCTTTTATGACATGCTACTTTCGCCATCATTCGGCAGTGATGTGTCACAAAGCTTTGCACATTAGTACCAGTACATTTGGCAGCTTACATGTCTTGTTATTTCTTGCAACAAATCCCTTAACTTTACTCCAGATCAATTCTATTGGGTTCAGATTGCAGAGTTAAGGTGCCAGCCCACTTGATATCAATTTAGGACACTACTGATTACACCACAGGTATAATTAAAATACCCTACCTTATACTAATTACCTAGTGTTTCTCAAAAAATGTCAGAGCTGATTTTTTCTCAGTAATCTTGTCAAAAACATTAAGAACAACTTGTTTCTAGCCATTAACAGTGTTCCATGTGTATGTTTCACTGCGAAGCGGTGTCATCAATTTTTGTTGTATGTATGAACAGAGATACAATCAGAGCACAAGTTGCACTTACAGAAGCTGTGACGGTACACGATTTTTGAAATAAAAGCTACATAACTAAAGTAAGATTAAGAGAAACATTGATGGCTGTTAATACATCCAAACATATTAAAGTTTCATTTACAGAGACACAGTAATAAGATATTTAATACCTAAGTTGGGCTTACTTTCAAGAGTGGAACAACACCAGTGAACGAGAGTTACGGCTGATGACCATTCATTGTGTTTGTGTTTGTTTACATTAGGTTTATTCTCATGATAAACGAAGTATAGAAATCATTAAACAAAACAGGGTAGTGCACAACAATTCCTCTATACCACTGAGATTCAAACAAAACCTAGTTAGTTTGAGACAGAATCGAAGGCTATGTTGCAGCAAAGACAAGAACACACAAAATGTGTGAAGTGAAAGAACTGCTAGAACAAGCAGTAAAAACAGTGACTGGGGAACAAATGTGTCCTCCATGTGGTGAAAAAAGTTGAAACTCAAACGTGGTAATTAGAGTGCATTATAAAGGAGAGAGAAGAGCGTTTTGTTACAAACCTGAATGAAAATAGTTCAAACTCGATAAAATGAACTCGAGTTTTATCATTTCTTTAACATTACTGTATCTGGTATTATTACTAAAATTGCTTATGTTTGAATCTGCTCTGCTGCCTGACTGCTTTTTTATGTTTTCTTTCATTATATTGTAGCCCTAGTTCATTAGACAGGGTTCCTCATCAGTGGCACACAATTCGCTGTAATGTCAGCTAGACAGCCAACTCCACAGTGTGCACGAAAGATTTTCGACACCTCAGCTTTCACTGGAACAAGTGGGGATGGGTCACATGAGGCAGTTTCTGTTTCATCCCAGCACTCTGTGAATACCCATTAACACGCTCAAGATGGTCACCACTGACCTTGTAATCTGATACAATATAGTTCTTTCTCTTTATTAAAGGCATTATCTTACATTTCTTTACATTTACAGAGAGGTGCCATTCATTACATCAAGTGGAAATTTTGTCCAAGTCAAGTCTTACTGGATTTTTTTTTTTTTTTTTTTTTTTTTTTTATGATTATCCGATGACAGTACTTTCCTGTAATCAACAGTATGTCAGCAAACAATTTTATGGTACAGGTATTCCGGGTCCTATCTGATAAATCTTATTACACTGACTCAGAGAGGTTCTATTATGCTTAACTGGGGCACAATTGATGTTATTTTCATTTATCCAGAAAATTTAATGTCCAGTATAACACATTAGGTTCTACAACTCAAATATTCATAATGCCAGCCACATGAGTGCGAAGATACACAGTTTAATCATGTCTTGGTTAGTAGTCGAAGATGTAATAGTTTAATACTTTTTGGAAATCTAGGAACACTGAATCTGTGTGTTCACCTGCATCTACTGTTTGCAAGATGTTGAGCATGAATAAAGCAATTTCTGTTGCACATGAGTGTTTTTTCTGAATACATGCTGCTTCTTTGACAAACTGGTTGGCCTATAATTCTGACCTTTTATGCCTATTGCAAACAGGAGTAACCTACACTGCGGTAAATATGAGCTAGGAAAACGCCAAATTCCACAGTGCTTTCAATGTGAAATATGACTGCAAAAAGATTGCGCTGCCTCATTCACTTTGAGCAGTGTTGTGTAACAATATCAGGTTGAGAATATCAGTCTCTCTCATTTGTGAGCTTGTGGTGGTCAAACATTGGAACGGTGTGTGCAAATAAAGTTTTAAATGTGGAACTTGATATTTCTGCTTCCTGTCTGCAGTCTTCAGTTTCAGCAGCAAATGCATCCATAAGATACTGAATTAAAGGTCCAGATCCATTCATTGACTTTATATATGACCAAAACTTCCCAAGATTTTCCAAAGATATTTCACCAGGATCTGACTGAAAATTATTGTAGACTTCAAATACAGCCTCCTTAAGGTGCACAAGTTACTATTAAGCTTTGTCCATTATTTCCCTGCAGGCTCTTTTGTACGGGTTGTAGTCCCTGAAGGCTCTTTTTTACGGGGTGTAGTCGTCTGTTTTTGCGACATTCTCTGAATCGCACCTTAAACCAATGTTTTTACCATCTTTTATTGCTGTACATGCAACAAAAATACCCAGACAACAGTTTACAACCTATTTCAGCTTTTAAGCAGAATTGTTCTTTGTTTGCCAGATTGACCTAAATGTTGTCAGTTCGTTCATTAAGCTGACAATGAATGCTTATGAAGTCCTAAATATCTTGACCTATTTGCCGTTGGTGACTATTGTCCCTGTAATAGCATCATGGTCACTAATCCCTCTCACATCATTGACAATCTTGTAATTGTAAGGTCTGTTTGGTACTAACCTGCTGGAATTTATGTCCAAAGCTAAGCCATTCCTTTTCAATGAGAACCTCAAAACCTTTGATTGTACGGTAATATGGATCCAGCATTAGCATAGCTAATGCTGTAAGCTGTAAAATAATAATAATAATAATAATAATAATAATAATAGCAACAAAAACAACAACCATAATAGCAATAACAATATAATTTTATGTGTACAGAGCAACATATCAAATTGCCATTACAAAGTTATTCAAAAGAATATGGCTGACAGAAATTGGAACTTTCAAGATATCTTTAGACTTGCCACAGCCATTTATATTTAGTTTTACATTATTCACATTCCATCTTGCATTTCCTGTATCCCTAATAGGCGCACAGTAAGACCATGTAGCAACAATAGCTCTTAACAACACTGTGCAAATAAGTTAACTGCAGTTCTGAACAAAAACATTGTCAACATAGTTATATGGACGAGAAAGTTTATATACAGGAGACTAAATTAATTGATTTTTTCTGAAAATTTTTCATGTAGCCATATTCTTTTTTTTCAGATAGTTTATCTCAAATACAATAAAACACAGTATTAACAAACCCACTTTTACAGAATTCCCAATTTTAATAAATTTTTCTGTTGCTACCATTCAAACTAAAAAACTGCCCACTTTTAAGGCATAAACATTAGATAGTATGCAAACTGAAACATAGCTATGACAAAATTCCTAACATATTTGAGACTTTGCAGCCAGTCCTTTCTTTTCTGAATGAGTTGCATTAAATTGTTGATAGAGAAAATGTCAATAATCCACAATCAACTCTGATTGTCAGAAGGTAGGTCATAGTTTCTGGTGAATAATTTCAAGTAGCCTCTTTCTGCATGCAGGTCACATACGCTGATTTACAAAAAACATTGCAAAGTGAACAAATTAAGCACATTGTGTTGTTTATCGAAGTGTTCAATTCTGCACTGCTCAAGATGTTTGTAGTTATGGCTAGCGAAATACGAAAGCAGAAGATTTAACAGAAGCTGATACTTATTTACATTGTCAACAACATTCTGCAGATCAAACACTGACATGGCAAAGAAATATGACTTGACATTACTATCTTTGCATAGTATACTTAAAAATCCTGAAACTCCCTGTCCTGCACTAACATGGGAGAACATTTATCCTTCATTGTTTATAGGGGCCTACACACCTTCAGTTTAACTCCAGAGTTACCCATTCAAGTCAAAATCTGAACAGTTATCTAAACTGAAGGTGTGTAGATTGCATTCAGTTTTTCCTTCAATTCTGGCATTTTTTGAAGTGCTCATGATGATACAATGACATAAAAAGGAAACTTTCTGTGTACTGTGTGGTTGCAGCCGTTTCGCTTCTTTAGCTGTTTCTAAAAGCAGATAAAATGATGTTTATTTTCTTCACTACAATGTCTCAAGTCAAGTCACGCACTAGAATGTTTCCGTTTTTCTATGCACATAATGTTCAGGATTCCTGAAGCCTCCAGTAAAATGCAAAATCCATTTTTTCCCATGGAGATAATGATGGCAACAGGTTGAGGTTTCGGTGACAGACAATAGTATGACCGAAAACATATCAAAGGGGACTGCACAGTATAACATCAATAAGAAAAGCCTTTTTCACACACGAACAGCTTGCCCCTTGAAATCAGTTTAAGACAAACATGGCATCATGTGTGATTAATTGTGCAGCCAACCTAAATGTGTGTACACCCCCTGAAGACCTAGAAACCATCCCGTTACAAATGAAATTACTCCATGAAATGGTCAGTTGAAAAGTTTCCATTGGTGGAAATTTAGGGCCAAGAAACTGGCCTGATACTTAGAATTTAAGATTCCAGTGCACTGAATGATTGGAAATACCATTGGAGGAAGGGGAGTGGGAGGTTGCAATGAACTCTTTTCAAGGAACGTAAGTGAGGAAAGTGAAGCAGCAGACGCGGAATGTACTGAAAGTTGGAATCATGGCCCTGCTGTGTGCTTATAGTGAAAAGTTGTCATTATTAATAAACATAAAAAATTTTAAACTACCAGGTGAGTAAAAAATTTCTACAGTGCAGCTACGATTTTTATTAGCAACACCTGGACAACTATTGAAATATGTACAAAGACTCTTAGGAGCTTTAATGCCAAGATGTGTGCAGCAGGAAGAATGAACATGCTTATTATTATTGACAGATGCCCTGCACACCACAATGTGATGATATTTCTCAGGAATGCCTATGTGTGTTCCTGCGAACAGTACAAATTACCATATTTACTCGAATCTAAGCCGCACTTTTTTTCCGGTTTTCGTAATCCAAAAAACCGCCTGCGGCTTAGAATCGAGTGCAAAGCAAGTGGAAGTTATGAAAAATGTTGGTACATGCCGCCACAACTAACTTCTGCCATCGAATGTATGTAGCACTACGCAGGCATGTTTTGTAGGAACAAAGATAAATACTGGCGCCAAAACCTCTGCGTCAGTAAATAAATTTAAAAAAAAAAGTGGAAGACGAGCTTTTTTCCTCTGCCACGAGTTTCGACCACTGCATTTTCGTACATTATCCAACGAAGTAAATACAAATTTTGTATTGTTTATCTTCGAATGTAGCACAATTTCAGTGTACTACGAAAATCTGACTGGCAAGACTGTTTGGGATGTTTGTCAATATGGCCAACTCTACGTTCTGAATTTTTTCCTATCTGTGAGAAGAGATGGTTGCTAATAGGAACCTGATGAAATTTGAATCACATACAGTATTCTATTCACCATAAGAATAATACGAATATAAACATTTTGCCATGTATTCTTTCATGTTTGCTGCTATCTCATTTAAATCCTGTTTGTCTAATAAACTACGAAACTAGAGTGAGACAACAGCAAACACGGAAGAATATACGTATCGTGTCTTGTTTATATTCGTATTATTCTTATGCCTAATAGTGATACAGTCAGAAATGAAGCACGGCAAGTGACTAGATTTTTAAATCTAAGATGACTAATTTCTGTGCAGAATTTGATGTAATAAAGAAGCGGCCACAAAGATTTTCATATGGAGAAAAATTTTCGCCTAACTCTCGTTCAGAACATGTTCTATCATACGCAGTCTATTATTTGATTCTTGTTGATCATTATCAAAGAAAGCAGCAGTGTAAGTAACAACAAATAGCAGTCTCTCGCCATTGTTTCGCTAATGAGACGACTCCTTTTTTTTTTTTTTTTTTTTTTTTAATTGTACGCGGCGGTAGCGCGCACAAAAGCAAGCCATGCCGCGAGAGGCCGTAAACACGCACTATCAGGATGCGACAAACAATGCGTGACACAGTGCAGTAATGCATTTTCAGTTTGAGAGTGACGCAAACACCTATAACAAAGAAAAAGGCACTTATCAAATCAAAGCAAAATAAGCAATTGATTCAAACCAGACGAAGCACGTGAAAAAGGAAGGGTACCCGTATAAATACGGACAGAGCGCCTGACGCATAGCAATGGCTACGTGGTAAAGCTTAACTGCTAAGCTTACGACTCGAACCAAACTACTGTAGCTGTATCGTCATTCTTTCGACCTAAATTGTGTCTCATATTACAATGGACCAACTTTGATTCGATTTGGAGGTGCGGCCTAAAACTTTTCTCTCCCCTTGAATTTCGAGTCTCAAATTTCAGGAGCGGCTTAGATTCGAGTGCGGCTTAGATTCGAGTAAATACGGTACTTACAACCTCTAGACCTGTGTATATTTCATCCTGTGAGAGCTAAATGGAGAATAGCTGCGGGGCATAGGTAAATTTCATTCCTCAAAAGAAAGAATATAATGAGAATGAGTATTTCACAGACTATGGACATATTTTGAACTGCCTTCAGTACTGTAACTCAACATGTTTTGAAGCCATTTACAAATGCTAGCTGTGGCTCAGTATCAGTTGCTGCAGAATACAATGACAAATTCACTCAAAGCTGTCACAGATGTTCTACCAATTGTGACATTCACAGACCTTTTTGTGATGATAAGATCCAGACTTTGTACAGGTAGATGTAAGTGACCACGTAAAAACCCAAACAGAGCTGGATGAAAGTGGGGTGGGGTGGTGGTGAGGGTGAGGAGGAGGAGGAGGAGGAGGAGGATTGACTAAGTTTTGTTTTAGCTGTTATGAATTATTTTTCCCCATTAAGTGTAGACGAGTTGGTTCTGGAAAATATCAAGCAGTTAGAGTGAAAACCCTTGTCAGTACATTATAATGGCAGAACAAAGCTAACTACACTCCTCAGTTTCTTTTTTCACAGATATTAACAATATTTAAGGATCCTTCCTTTTTGTTTCATCATATTTATCTATGCCAGTAATCACATAAAACTGAATACAAACAATTTCTTCTTAATTCTGAATGCTGCCTTAAAACTTACACATCCATTGGTGATTTCACATTCAAATATTGAGTGATGGAAAGTGTGTGGCACAAATATACACTGCCTGACAAAAAACATGAAACGGCAAAAAATGGGACAGCCGGCGGCAGCCACTCAACCCACTTGCACTTGGAACCTCTTTGCTACAACACCTCCAATTGTGTTTAGTATAGCACGCAACATCCTAGTTGATACTCTGATGGCTATATTCTGTTTTTTGCTGCATTATTTGTAATGGGTCTTCATCTACTTTGAGAACTTATGAAGCAATACAAACCAAATGATAATTACAACACTGATCAAACAGGTGTCTCTTTCAACATCCTGCCAAGCAAAATGCTTGCCTTTAAAGGCGAAAAATTCCATGGAGGCAAACACAGTAAAGTTTGCCTGACAGTAATGTTAGGCACAAACACAGATGGTTCTGAAAAATTTAAACCGTTTGTGATTCACGAATATAAAATA
The DNA here is from genome assembly GCF_023864275.1 of Schistocerca cancellata. Classification (NCBI taxonomy): domain Eukaryota; kingdom Metazoa; phylum Arthropoda; class Insecta; order Orthoptera; family Acrididae; genus Schistocerca; species Schistocerca cancellata. The sequence continues at coordinate 320,206,954 of NC_064629.1, forward strand.
CAACATTGTTTTAAAAATATAAAAATACTGCCAACAAACTACAGTGCCAACAATAAAGTGTGGATGATGTCAGAATTATCTGAGAAGCAATTACATTGCCTTGATGAAAGATTGGGAATTCATAACATGAAGATACTCTTGTTAGTGGCTTGTTGTCTTGCGCATCCCAAAAAAATATGTTTATATGATGGGGAATTAACGAGTTTTTGCCACCAAACTGTACAAGCAAATTACAGACCTTGGATTTGGGTATTACCCATTACAACAGGAAGGCAATTGTGCAGAAGGTATTAACTTTGATGAAAGCTGGGAAAGACCTAGCCTCCTTTAAAGTGTCAATTTAGGATGTTTTACATTATAATGTGAAACATGGGTAGAGGTTAAGGAGGCCACCATCTCCAACTGCTTCCGAAAATCTGGTTTCATTGAAGCTAACGAGGGAAATGAATCAGACACACCAGACCTGAGTCTTAATGACGACGCTGAAATACTACTTGCTTCATCCTGGGAAAAGTTGCAGCTGCAGCATCCACTTCAGGATTTCGTACACAATAATGATGATGTTGTCACCATGGAAAGTTTCTCTGTTGACGATATGACTGACTTTCATAGGCAAGAAAACATTGACATTGCAGAAGGTAACGGTGATAGTGATGATGATAGTGGGGTTCCCTCCAATTCAGTTGTAAATGGAGCAGTGAGAACAATAAAAAAATATATTTCTGCTGTAGGTGTTGACGACAGTTTTTAACTGTGTTTATGAACTGGAAAACCACACAGAAAATAATTCACCAAAAAAAGTTAAAACAACCCACAATTTTGGATTTTGTTGCTAAAAGGTAATAACTCTTATTCCCATTTGTTCACACTGAATTTATGTGAGACCATCCAAATTAAAGGTCAGTATAACAAATAAAAATGGTCTATTAACGTTTTGTAAAATGTAGGCTTAAAATGTTGAAGTGAAATATGGTACTGTTTCCTGTAATCTTGGCTGTGGATACAAACCGACCTATATCACAGCCCCGATGTCTAGGGTGATTTGAAGATGACAATTTGGTTGTGAGCTGACGAAGCTAGTGAGTGAGTGAGTGAGTGAGAAATAAAGGCTGCAGTGACATGTTGATCTGTAGTATAGTGCCATATTTAATGCACTCTGCAATATTTCACACACTTTTCTTTACAAAATCTAGAACAGCAAGATAAGTTGCTGGCACTGGGTACATTTGCTGATGTCAGTTTTACAGGAAAGTTATAGTAAAAATGATGTTTACAGAGCTCTTTAATGTGGTGAACACTTGACCTCCACTTTCCGTAGACAAAGTATGAATACTGTAACTGCCAGTTAAGTCACCTTAGCTTTGCAAACATGTAAATCAACATAGAGGCTGCTTGGCTTGCATTATTTTTAGTGCGATTTGTGTTGGTAAATGTCATGTCAGCTGCTTAACATAGCACAACATTCACATAACCTGATGAATATTTTGATGCCTACTATGTACAGATATCATAAAAACTACAAAAATGCAAGGAGGGCCCTATACGTAAACTGTACAACTTATGAAGTCATTTCCCACATTTTACACAATTTTTTTTTTCAAGTCTCTTCAAAAGTGTAAAAGTGGGGTTTTACTATAGTAGAATTTAAGGACCTACTGCAGGCGCTTGCAAAGTATTATATGAATAGGGTGCAAGTGGCAGTTGCCTGTTACAAATTCTTTCGGTTGCGTAAGCAGCAAGGGCAGACATACAATCAATGGGTGACTGAATTGCAAGGCCTTACTACATAGTGTAGATTCAAATGTGACAGGGCAATATTACAGTGATGCAATGATTTTTGACAAAATTACGTGCAACAAAGGTGACTAGAAATCGGGAAGAAATTCTTCAATATGTTCTGCAGATTCTAGACTACCACGATTCCTGTGAAAATGCAGCAGGCAGTTTTGAGATAGCACCTGTTTGTTTTGTAGGTAGCCACAGTAAACAGGCCTCTCAACTGGCCACAGCCGCAGTGCTCACGTCAACAAGTATTGCATCCGGCGCAAGATGTGAAGTCGTGTCCTCACAGTAATATGGCAAATGATGGTTGATTTTGCTCCTTGTGTGATGTTACTTGTTTTCTTTGTGGCAAACAGGGGCATGTAAAGTCTGTGTGCTTACAGAATTGCAAGGTGCCTGCTTTTACTACTCCTTCAGACAAATCTAAGTCACAAACAATGTGTAGTGTTTTTACAAAGGCTCACAGTGTAGTTAGAGCAAAACGAGTGTGCAACAGTGATTCAGAAAAGGCTCCCAACTCATCTGCAGTACAACAAAGTTTTTGTTCCTTTTACTATTGCTGGGCAGTCAGTCTGCTTGCAACCTGACCCTGAGGCTTCAGTGACTTTGCTCAACCATAGCACTTACAAATTGCTTGGCAAATCAAAGTTGAGCAAATTGTGCCATCACTGATGTGGTACAGCCGCCAAGTCATTCCTGTCTTAGGCGCTTGTAACTTTCCTGCAACTTCCTGAAATTTGATGAAGACAGTGACATTTACAGTGCTTTCCTCATGAGAGAGTGCTAATATTTTTTGTCTTAGTTCTTTTGATTTGTTTTGGTTAAACATTCAGGACAACATACTTTCTGTTTCTTCCTTTGATCCTCGGGACAGTGCTGCTAAGTTATGTGCAGAATTTCAAGATTTGTTTTGTGAGGGTTTAGGCAATGTCAACAATTTTCCCATGTCACGATGAACGACAATGCACAGCCATGTTTTCTTAAGAGCTTGTCCTGTTTCTCATGCTCTTCGAGAACAGGTGGCTCAGGAACTTTTTAAGAAAACTGTGAATCCTCAAACAGTCGCTCACAGTTATCCTTTGCTGCATCTGGAAGAACTGATGGATAAATAGGGTGCTGGTTGTTACTTGACCAAAACTGATTTGCATGACGATTACTTGCAAATCCCTCTGGATAAGCAGTTGCAACAAATCTTTGTCATCTAGGTCTTGTCAAATTTTTGAGACTGCCATTTGGCAGTGTTTCTGCATCCATCATATTTCAGTGCTTTCCGGAGGAGCTGACTGCAGAAGTTCCTTTTTGCTCAAATTATTTGGATGACATTGTCTTGTCAGGCCACACTCCTGAGGGACACATTAGCGGTCTTCACATTCTGTTTCAAATGTTGTAAACAGTTGATCTCAAGTGTAACAAAGACAAACATGGTTTTTTTTTCCTTTTTTTTTTCCAGACAGAACTTTAGTGCTTAGGTCAGGGGTGGGCATGAATCCTGCACGTGTGTGATGCACTTGGCACGTGTGCAGTTAACAGGTGTTCTGCGTGCACACAGGGGCAAGCTGGCCACCCGCTTCTCTCCACTCCCCACCATACCGTCTCTCCGCTTCTTCCTCTGTAATGTGTTTTGTTTCCTGGCCTGCTTTATTGAATGAAGGAATAAGGTTAGTAGGGGTGCTTGAAAGGAATCGTGGTTTGAAAGAGTGTGTATTACGTACGATACGTTTTATTTAATTATCACAGGTGGAGTTTACAATACGTTTAATGTCTGGAACAAAATTTCTACATACAGACAAACACAAACAGTTACGTAAATTTTCATTACTGATGTTTGCTCTTAACCAAGACTTATTAATTTTCATAACAGAAAAAATCTCTCACAAATGTATATCGAGCCAAACATTGACATTATCTTTGCGGCTTCATGATGGAGACGAGGAAACACTTGCTGTGGAAAGTCGTGATAAAAATCTATTACACGTCTTGCCAAAAGGAACTTGTCTCTCAGAAGAGAATTATGCTGTAGAATCTACAATGCAGATCTATTAATTCCATATGCAAACTGGGATGAATATCATCTACAGAAACAGCAAATTGTCTCGAGAACTATTCAAAACCTTGGGATAAGTATGATATATCCCCAAATCGCTTGAGAAATTCCTCTTTTATTGCACTAAGTACAGGAACATATTGAAACTTATTATAATGGCGTTCAATATAAAACTTCCGTTGACCAGCGAGAATACTGTCACATATTATACATTTCGAATTTTCACGTTTTTGCACAAAGAAAAAATGATTCTCCCATTCCTTTTTAAAAGATAGCAAATCTCCACTTCTCTGTTTCCTTGATTCACTCTGCATTTTCCGGTTCTTGAAATACAACGTTCACTATGTAGTGGTCGCTTCGCTTCAATGTCCGCAGCTTAGCCTGGTATTACACTGCCGCAACCAGCCGGCTGTCGTCACTGCCCCGTTTGACGATTGCACATGTGCAACGTTTGCCCGCCCCTGGCTTAGGTCATGTCATTAACAGCCAGGTTGTTCAGCTACTGCAAACACATCTGCTCGCTATCTGTGACCCTCCACTCCCATACAACGTGCAGGAATTACAGTGTGTTAGGGAAGGTCACACATTACGTCCAATTTATTCCTAACGCCACTCAGATCGCAGCTTCCTTGCATTGCTTGCGCAGGAAGAATGTGTCAATCTGCTTTGCAGAAGTTGAAAAATATTTTGCTTCATGATCAACACCTGGTTTGTTTTGACTCATCCAAATCTGTCGCTCCTTCCTCTTACAGCATTGGCGCCGTTTTGTTGCATAAATTTGGTGCTGTTGACAGCCAATTGCCTTTGTTTCAAAGTCATTGAACAAAGCTCATTGTAATTATTTGCAAATTGGAAAGGAGGCTCTTGCCATTGTCTGCAGTGTCACTAAGTTTCACAATTATCTTTCTGGAAGAAAATTCTACTTGGTGACTGATCTTAAACCTCTGCAATTTTTGTTTAGCCCTTCTCAGTCAGTCCCCACTCACACAGTACAGACGCTGCAATGGTGGGCTCTTCTTGTGTCGGCTTATCAACATAGGTATCAGCCCACTTCTAAGCATGTCAATGCAGATGCCATTTCTCGCCATAGCAGCAGATCCTGATTTGTAGATCTGTTGCACTACATCCGCACTGGTTGGCCACATTCAACCTGACAGATTTGTAGCTCTGTGGTTTACAGATATTATGCCCATCGTCATGCCTTTACAGCTGGCCACATTCAGCCAGACAGATTTGTAGCTCTGCGGTTTACAGATATTACGCCTATCATCATGCCTTTACAGTTCACCAAGGTGTCATTTTGCTCTGCACCAATAATGACTAGTCATGGGTTAAGATTCCCCAGGTTATCTAGGCTGACGTGCTTCATTTGCTACACCACGGTCACTGGAGCATCATCTGCAGCAAACAGTTGGTGCCATGTCCTTGCACTTGGCATGGTCTGGATGCACAAACTGAACAACAGACTTCTCAGTGCCAAGCCTGTGCTGACCATTAATCAGCTCCACCTCAGCAATTCTTTGCAAGGTCCAAGCCTCAAATACCCTGGCGACGGCTGCACTTAGATTCCATGGATACTTTCGTCAATAATTTCAGTGTATTTCTCTTCATGGTTACTAATCACTCTACTACAGCTCATTCCACAATTCAAGTCTTGTCATCTACCTTCTGCCTGGAGGGATTGCCTTAAGTGATTGTGACTGACAATGGTCCTCAATTTGTTGCTGCAGAGTTTGAACAGTTTTGCACTGCCTCTAGCATTAAGCACTTCACAAGTGCACCATACCACCCGTAATCCAACGGCAAAGCTGAATGCCTTGTACAAACATTTAAGCAACTGATGGACAAACCTCGAGCCTCCCACACATGGGATCAAGCTCTATTGCTCGACTTCCTACTGTTCCCAGCCACGTGACAGACCATCACCGGTGGAGCTGTTACATGGACGGGGCCACTACACCTCACTCCAATTGCTGCACCCGCCATGGCAGGTGGCACCCACGCTGCCCAGGCAGACAAAGTACAACTAATCATTTGGTCTTTTACAGATTGTGTAGCAGACAAAGGTGCTGGGATTGATGCTGTACATTTGCTTGTATGTTGTAGGTTTGCTTGGACATTTTATGTTTCTCCTGCAGGAGAGAGAGGATTGCTGTCAAATCACCAGAATCAAATTTGTCCATGTGAACTGTGGGATCCTGCTGCAGGCTATGATCTTTCAGATTCCATGTCCGCCAGGACACAATGACCCTTGTGGAATCCGGCTCCCGCTGGGACTGCGCCAACAGCACTGGTCCAGGAGTTGATCAAAGCTGAGGCCCTTTTGTGGTCATTGCTGGCTCGAAAACCACTGTCGCCTGGGGATGGGCCCCTCTTCCCAGCAGCTACTTCATGTGCTGCCTCAGATGCCTTTCAATCATCAAGGTGCCTCTGTCTTTGTCCATTGCTCCGCATCTGTAAGTGGATGCACTCAGCGAATACATGGGGCATGGGCGAGAGCTCGCTACTGGCATCAGTTTCGACTTCTGTCACCTCACTGCCACTGGCCTCCAGCACCCACCCCCTTCCAATTATTGTTTGCTCATCTACACTACAGGGTAACGATGTGGAAGTTTTTTTTTTGGGGGGGGGGGGGGGGGATGTGGTATAACACGTGGTATCACGCACTGATATCCCACAGTTGGTAATGGAATTGCAAGTTTCTGTCTGACATCAACAGTTATCGTGCAAAATCTGGTAGACTCAATAGTGCGCGCCCGCTGAGCCACGTCTCCAGTGGCTCTGGACTATGTGCGTCCTCTGCCACCACTATATAGGACGGCTTGTGGCAGCCCCTCAACCCACTCGCATTAGCTATGGCACCTCCATTCGTGCTTCGTGCAGCGAGCCTCATCCTAGTTACATTGTGATAACTGGACTCTGTTTCTTGCTGCATTATTTGTAATGGGTCTTCGTATGCTTGGAGAAGTACAAGTTAAGTACATCTTCTGTTTAGTGAGTTAACCTGTTTGCTAACCGCTTCAATTCCTGCCCAGCTTTCCTAAGACAACAGTTGCCACACCACTCTGTAGCCCACCTCTCCTTACTGTTGTGTTCGAAGTTGTACATAACTTTGCAACATTGCTAACAGTGTGGTTTACTGTAACTGACAAAAGTGATTTTTACAAGTGATGACAGTTGCATTTTAATCTCAGAATACTGGGCATTGTAACTACATCTAATACATTTTTTATTTTCTGGTTCAGCCACCAATCACTAGACAAGAAGGTAATTGGTCCCTAATCCTCCTCCCCCCCCCCCCCTTTCCCCGTACTCTTCAAATCAACCTTTGGAAATTTCCAGACTTTTTTGTTTAGTATCACTGAATGAAAATGTTTTCACAGACCTCACCAGTTACCTTTCCTTTCAATGTGAACATTTAACTTACAAAAAACCACAATACAAACACACTAAATGTAACAAAACATATCTACCATGCTTCACATTTTGAAGAGCATGGACTGAATAGTATGTTTCCCTGTTCTCTTCACCCAAGTTTATCTTTTGTACAGAACAGTTTAGAAGATTTGATGGCGCACGCAACATGTTGTAATTGGTCAGTGGTCCACATATAATGTTTTATCACTGCAGTCCTAGAGGTCTGTCAATACTAGCTGTAGCACGAATATTTTGTTTGAACAGTTCCTGGTGCACTGTTTTCGTTGTCAATTTTGCAGATGTGTACTGAAATCAGATATCTTCCTATCAGCGGCAAAAATCCTTTGTAACACCCTCTGGCATATCTTAATACATCTAGTTTTCTTTACACTACTATGTTTAAGTACAAAATTTTCCCCTCAAACCTTGTTTAACATCTGATATGGTAGTAGATGAACAGGGCACCCAAACAACTAGAGACAAGCTAGTAGCTAAGAACATATTCAGAGATGTTATAGTACGAGGAGAAAGTGACAGGCAGCTTCAGCACATAGAAATAAAATATTTATAGCACAGTATCTTATTATTTTGTTCAGCTGTTGAGCATTTTCACATATTTGAGGTGAATTCCAAAAAAAAAAAAAAAAAAAAAAAAAAAATACCAATTCTGTCATAAAAATATTCACTCAAATATAATGAAATGACAACATTATAACTGGTATAGAAATAGGAAGTGATCAGTCTTAACTCAAAATGTAATACGTACTGCAACAATATGAATATATATATATATATATATATATATATATATGACTGAAAAAATGTCTGCTTGTGTCTGTGTGGATGGATATGTGTGTGTGTGCGAGTGTATACCTGTCCTTTTTTCCCCCCCTAAGGTAAGTCTTTCCGCTCCCGGGATTGGAATGACTCCTTACCCTCTCCCTTAAAACCCATATCCTTTTGTCTTTCCTTCTCCTTCCCTCTTTCCTGACGAGGCAACCGTTGGTTGCGAAAGCTTGAATTTTGTGTGTATGTCTGTCGACCTGCCAGCACTTTCATTTGGTAAGTCACATCATCTTTGTTTATATATATATATATATATATATATATATATATATACTGTTTATTCACAAAATGTGTCTAGGTGGCTGACTATGTAAGAGAGACCAGTACTACATACAGCATGTAACACTTCATGACCCATCCATCAAAACAAAACTAAAAAAACACCGAAAGACAGAAAGGTTAAGACCAGCACAGTCACTGGGTACAAATAATGTAGTAGGAATGACGACACTTATTCACTATGCAGTACCATAATACATCTCATAACAACATAAAAAATGGGCACTACAATAAATGCATAAAATATCCAGTGCAAACAAAACACCAGTTTTAAGGAATGGTATTTGATACACAAGGTCATGAGCTTATTCATTTGTTTATTTAACTCTTGAGTGGATGCACCTTCGTATAAAGTGTGCCAACTGCAAATAGCATTATATGATATTGTAGACACATGGCTGATGACATACGGAAGTTTGTGTCTGGCCGTGAGTCATGCTTGGATAGCGTAACAGTAAGGCGACTGCTCATGATAAGTGGGAAATTCGACTGAGTTCTGGTCCAGAACAGATTTTCATTGTCATCAATCCATCAGACAGCTGATGGTTCTCCACATTCACAAATGAAATACTTTTCTTGCAGAACAAATATTGTCATGTACTGTTCCATTATTGCTTTACAGCTGTGAGCCCATAACCATTCCCTCGTTTTTGCTTCAGATAAGCCAGTGCTAAGTTGTGCTGTCATACGTCTAAGTGAGTAGCAGTAATATAAAATAAACTGCATTCCAGGGGAGAAAAAAATGATCTGTGCAAGAAAATGACCCAGATTCCAGTCTTGTGGCACAATGCCCCAATGAGGAAGTTTTATATGAGAAAATTAGCAATCTAATAAGTGGTCGGCTGCGATCTGATGCAAATGTGCTATTTCATGCTTCGAGCTTGTCATTACTGTGCCAGAAACATGGCATCTGAGTGATATAATGAAAGTTTATTGTATTATTTTTTTAAATAAACAGTGATTTAGCTCATATGATGTAAGTTTATTTTATTGCTGTTTAATGAAAGTAATGTTAAACTGTGATTTTGCTTATTCATGTTTACCTTGGCAACATGAAGAGAGCTATTCTTTAAATGGTACAAAGTGCACCAAATACTGATGCCATATAAATAAATGAGAAACTGACCTGTGCTGTGCGATCCCAGCCATCTGAACAGTGGACTAGAACAGAGGTTTTGTGGTTTTCTACTTTATCAACAATTCTCACAGCACCAGCTAAAATGCATTTTATGTGCTTCAGCCAGTATGTTGATTCCACACCTGAAAGCCATCTGGATTCTTCTATGGTTGGGAAACAAAGCTCTAAAACACACGTTGAATACAAAATTAATTTATTTTGTCCACAGCAGCTTATTTTATATTGCTTTATTTTCTTCTATAAACAACTGCCTACCAAGAATGAAATCAATAGATATAAAATCTGCTGCTTTCACATAATGTTACTTTACTAGATGAAGTTGTGTAACACTTAAATCACCTGTACAAATATTTGCAATAAAAATACATGTCCTAGTACCCTGTGTTTGTAAGCTGGTATCATGGGTGGTCAAAAATAACACTACAACCTACACAGATCCTGATCCTATGGATGCTTGCATAAATTTTAAATTAAATAGGCAGCAATGTTAAATTTACTTAAAGCACTCAGTTACATCTTTATCCACAAAAACTTACATTAAAGCTGTCCATAATATCTATGCTGAACCCCAAATAACTAAACACTTTTTGCACGAAACTACTACTAATCATGCCTCTTTCTCAGTCACTATTTTTGCTCATTAAAAGCTATGACTTTCACATTAAAAATCCCTATTATTTCTGGACTGAACTACCTCCTAACATTTCACATATTTATTTCAATTTAAGATGATACACACAACTTTTAACTATTAATGCTGATTTCCTCTCATGGAAACAATCTTCATCTGATATATAGCTTATTATTTCACCCCACTTCAGAAAATTAATTTTGTTGCATGTTTGAAGTTACTGAGATTTAAGTTGATAGAAAGTACTACAATTCGTTGATAGGTTTATGGATGCATAAAAATTGAGCAAGAAATTGATTACAAATACACATATTCATCTCTCGGTCTCTCTCTGTGATTTGAAACAGCCACACTTTAAACCAATACTAAACTAACAATTCCCTGAGGTCTCAAAATGTGTCATACCAACTGATCTCCAATTTTTAGTCGAGTTATGACACCAACTTCAATTCTCCTCAATTCTATTCAGCAACTCCTTATTAGTTATGTTAGTTGCCTACTTAATCTTCAGCATTTTTCTGTAGCACTACATTTTAAAAAGCTTCTACTCTCTTCGTGTCTGAGCTGCTTACTGTCCACATTTCACTACCTTACAAGGCTACACTCCAGACAAATGCTTTGAGAAACAAGCTCCAAACACTTAACTTATATTCAATGTCAGCAAATTTCTTTTCTTCACAAGTCCTTTTCTTGCTGTTGCCGGTCTACTTTCAGTTATTACTATCAGTTATTATCAGTCTATTACTATCAGTTACTATTATTACTATCAGTTATTATCAGTCACTATGAGTTATTTTACTCCCCTATGTACTACTTTTAGTGTCACACAGCCGAAACACTTTGAGTGAAAGACAGGAATTGGCTTCTGGTTTCAGAGCAGCACACAGTTTTATTCTGTTGCGAAGGCTGATGTTCACTAGATTAAGTTAACAAAAATAATGGGCAAAAATATCAGAAAAGGAGTTTGATACTGATGGACAGGGAATGTAGTCTGCACACACAAGGGAAGAAAGATAACAAAAGCCTACGAAATAGGATGTAAAGGAGCTGGGGTACGGGAACTAATGTAGAGTAAAAACAGATGGAGGACTCTATAGTGGTGATGTTAATGTAAAATAAATACATGGATGTATGAACTTGTGGCCAACAGGTTCCCGTACCATGTGAGAAATGATTGCAGATATATCAGTGGCCTGTGATAATACCTCTACAACCTTCCTCAACAGTTCACTGTTGGAAAGCAGGATGCATTGTCCATCTGATTTTTTTTTTTTTTTTATATACATACACCCTGACACTGGCACCTTGTAATATGGCAGACTGGAATACCACATATGACAATTACTGATGCCAGGACTACTAATGTAGTCAATCCTTTAGTCATGTACTTTTGTTGTAGATTTTGAGTAACAGCTGGGATTGGATCTTAACATTTATGCACCTCAACAGATTTGTAAGCAACAGAATCAACAATAGAAATAGACTCTGAACACATGTTAGAGATAGGACTTATAAAGCAATTAAAATATGACAAAAAAGCATTTCTCACAAGTCAACATTTAATTGATTACCATATGAGAACTTTCAACAACCGGAAATGTCTGGGTTGTGTTGATTTATATTATTATGCAAGCTAAGAAACATGTTACTAGATTTCAGTTGTAATTTAATTAATGTAATATTCACAGTAATGAGTTACAGTACATGTAACTGTTGTATTTTTAAGCACCTTGGCAGTGATCACAGGGAGGCAGTCGGTTGTGATTCTTTGTGCAAAGCATTTGGAGTTAGAATGTCTGCAGTACGGCAGCATCGTACTAAAGTCAATGTATTTCATTATACTTGATAAATATATGGAAAATGAACTTTAAAGCCAGGAATGCAACACTTCAGTAATTGGAGTGCTACCTATTTTGTTCCTGCACAACCCATTATGAATTCATTTATAACACTGCAATGCAATGAAGCAAGATCAACAACAATCACTCCTACAGTGTCTACAGATATTCAGAGGATCAAATTCATGACTATTTCATTACCTCTTCAGTTATATTCATGACATCTCGAAAATATGTGTGATACAATGACAAAGCACTTTTTTATAAACCTGAAAGCTGGTTGAAATAAAGGCTGAATGTGATAATTCTCATATTATTTAAACTGTATGTCAGCATGAATAATGTAATTACTTAGAGTCAACATTAACAAAACCGACAAACCATGAGGATGGATCCATGACTGGAAATTGAGGAAAAAAGGTCCTATGAACATGTGTGCACTGTTGTCACAGTAGGTGGCACTGATGGATGAAAGTTCCTCTGACCATTTGCCATATTCCTCGTGTGTCGCAGGCTGTGTGATTGACGCAGCATACTGTATGGCCAAGCAGATGGAAACAGTCGAGAGGCAGAACCCAGGCCTCCAAATCTACTGTACACACAATCTGCCACCTTCCTGCATGTTTGTCTATCTGAAAGGACCCATGATCACACAAATACCCAAAAAGGACGTGAAATTGTGTGCGATTTGGTTGGCTTTTGTGAGGGTACTCATTTTGGCATAGTCGTGCTGCTTCTAGACCATTTCCATCTGCTTGGCCAAGCACAAACACCATCTTGGCTTCTTCCCTACATGAATAACAGACCATTCTGCTGCTTACCACTCATCAAATGCTATAAAAACATTTAAACGTAGGATGGGGTACGACTATTTTCAGATATATTTATCATTACATTAGTTAAAATACAATTTGTTTTCACACAGGAATCTAGTGAAAACTTACAATTTTCGTTATGACAATATAAAAATTTTGAAGGTACAAAATTTATGTCAAATGTTAAACTTCACTGTAAAAGATTCAGTGTTTAAGCTTCTTAGCTAAATCTGAAATTTCAACATCTAAAACTTCGGCTTCCTCTTTTGCCTTTTTTATAATCATTCCTTTTTTTAAGCTATTTTATTTCTTGAACTGTTCTTCTTTTACGATTGGCCACTTCATTTTTATCAGATGTCTCGTTTTCTAAAGCTTCTACTCTTTTTGGTGAAGCATACTTCACAGTTAGTGTAACCGATCTTGTAAAGACTACATTCAGTTGTTTCTCACTAATGAGTACACCATCTGATGATTGTATTACACAGTAAACACCTGATTGTATTACACAGTAAACACCTGATTGTATTACACAGTAAACACCTCTTTCTGCAACAACTGTATCTTCTAAGTTTTCAACTAAAATTATTTGTTAACAGAAAAGTCTCTTTCAACTATAGCTTTTCCATGAAACATCCATAACGACTTCTGCACAAACTTGATGAAGTCATGGTTCACACTTTGCAGAAAATTCATTAGAAAGTGATCAGGTTTTTCCTTCTTAGTATTGAATTGTTTCAGATGTTTTTCAGAATATTCCCACAAATTAAAGTATCAGCTGTTGATGCAGTCTTTTTGAGAAAAATTCTTCCAATGCAATTGTCACTTGAGAACTTCTGAAAACGGAGCTCTGCATAACTTCAGGTGATAAACATGAGCCACCTTTGACTATCTTTACATTCGAAGGCCTCTTCTCAACAATGTTTAGACACAGACTTTGCTCTGTTATGTGGATACTAAAACAGCTCTATAAATTTTCAAAATCGAACATATGGAAACTAAAACAGAGCATTTTTACATCACAGCTGTGCAATCAGTCTTGTACTGAAAATTCCACTGAAGGTCCTACCTTTCAATGAAAGTGTTTGCTCGATGGAAGGTGTTTTTGGTCTTCAAAGCATTTGAATTTCCATTTGTTCATCTAACATCCAACTGGAAAATGCTTATGAATCAAACTACTTATAGCATTCATTTTACACACTGGTTGGTTGGTTGGTTGGTTGGTTGGTTGGTTTGTTTTGGGGTTTGATGGAGGCTAAAAATCGAGGTCATCAGTCCCCTGTTCTGAACATACATACTTGTAAAAGACCTATACAGTAAAAGCATAACCTCTGCACCCAGAGGGAGGGAACACCAAGGGGGTACAGAGCTAAAATGAACACTGCAATAACACAAAATAGAGGACACTTAAAAGGAGCAGAGCAAATAGTGGACTAGAATAAAACAGACTACAGTGGTTGATGGATCAGGGAAAAGGTCAACCACTTAACTACAAACAAAGAACCTCTAGCTGGAAAGCATTGATAGAGGTACCAACACAACTTGTTGCCATAAAAGACACTATTCTGGTATCCACATCACAATTATAAGTCGCTGGAGTAGGTGTAGCCTGAGAAATCGTGCAAGAGCGCCCACACTAGGAGTGAGTGATAAAACCCTGCTGGTGCACGGATAAAACGTAAAACTGAGTCAGCTATAGAGGCATTGTCACCTAGAATTAAAGGAAGTGCAGCTGGTAAATTAAAGGACTGCTGCAAGGAGGCTAAAAGGGGGCAGTCCATCAGAAGATGGACCACTGTCAGCCCCGCATCACAGCGATACTTGGGCGGGTTCTCACGACGAAGGAGATAGCAGTGGGTCAACCGCGTATGTCCAATACGGAGACGGCAGGGATCAACTGAGTCCCTACGCGGGCTCCTCAAGGATGAGTTCCATACGGCCATGGACGACTTTACCATGCGGAGCTTATTTGGCGTGTTCAAGACAGACCATTCAGAGCTCCACTCATCGCGGACTTTGAGATGTAGGGCTGACCAGACGTCTCTTTCCAAGAGACCAAGCTCCAAGGGTGGCGATCGACACGTTCATTTCCTGGAATGCTGATGTGGCCCGGAGTCCACACAAACATCTCTGAATGACCACACTCGGTGAGAGCAAAAACAACATCTTGAATACCGCGCACCAAAGGGTCCTGAGAAAAACACGGGTCGAGTGCTTGCAATCCACTTAGGGAGTCACTGCATATGACAAATGACTCCCCAAGGCAGGAGGAAAGGTGAGGTGAGGTGAGTGAGTGCACGATCAAGAGCAACCAGCTCCACAGTGAAAACACTGCTCCCACAAGGCAGGGAATGTTGCTCAACGTAGTCGCCGTGGATAAAAGCAAACCCAGTGCGTCCATCGACCACAGAATCATTGGTGTAGACCACATTGCGAAACGAGGCAAGAAGAGCCATGAATTGTTGACGAAGACTGGCAAGTGGAACAGAGGACTTGGAGTCACAGGACAAATCCAAGCGAAGCCGCAAGTGAGGGAGGGACCAAGGAGGGGTAGAAGAAGAGGGCTGGAAGGATGGAGGAAGGGGAAAGGACTCGAGTGACGAGAGAAGGGAACGAACGTGGACCGCGATTGGGAGACCCAACCTAGGCCGGCGTCGTGGGGAGGGGAGTGCAGAAGATGGAAAAAGGAGCCCACAGTTTGGGTGCTCGGGCGAGGCATGGATGCGGGCGATGTATGATGCAAGCAACTGTTGTCAGCAGAATCGTAGGGGAGGTATTTCAGCTTCTACAAGAAGGCTAGCCACCAGACTAGTGCAGAAGGCACCTGTCACCAGTTTGACGCCACAATGGAGAAGCGGGTCGAGGATCTGCAACATTGAAGGTGCTGTTGAGTCTTACACCATGCTCCCGTAGTCGAGGCGGGACTGGAATAAGGCCTTATATTGCTGTAGGAGGGTTGTTTATGTAGCCCCCCAAACGGTGTGGCTGAGGCAGCGAAGGATGTTGAGGTGTCGCCAGCACCGTTGTTTAAGCTCGCGAAGATGAGGTGTCCAAGTAAGCTGAGCATCAAACAGCATGCCAAGAAAGCGATACATCTCCTCAATATGAAGGAGTTCATTGGCATGGTAGAGCTCTGGAAGGAGGTGGACCGTTCGACAATGACAGAAATGCATCACTCGGGTCTTAGATGCTGAGAACTGAAAACCATGGTTGGATGCCCAAAAATGTGCCTTACGGATAGCTCCCTGCAGCTGCCTTTCAGAGACACTGATGCTTGGGGAACTGTAATAAAGACAAAAGTCACTGGCATATAGAGAGGAACAGACTGACGAGCCCACCGCAGCTGCAAGACCATTAATCGTCACCAAAAAGAGGAGAACACTGAGAACCGAGCCGTGTGGGACACCGTTCTCCTGAATATGAGCAGAGCTAAAATAAGTGCCAACTCTAACCCGAAAGGAGTGATTGGAAAGAAAATTCCGTAGAAAAATCGGAAGTGGACCCCGTAAGCCCCATTCGTGCAGCGTAGCAAGGATATGATGGCGCCAGGTGGTATTGTACGCCTTCCGAAGACTAGATGTTCGCGCCGAGTAAAAGCTGTACGAAGAGCCAACCAACTCTAGCGAGACTAAATTGTTGATCGCTGAGTGGCCCTGACAGAAGCCCCCCTGTTGCTGGGCCAGGAGGCCCTGAGATTCGAGAATCCACAAGAGCTGCCAACTCACCAACCGTTCCAGGAGTTTGCACATAACATTGGTAAGGCTGATAGGGCAATAGCTATCAACCACCAGCAGATCTGCACCAGGTTTCAGCACCAGGATGGTAACGCTATCCTGCCAACGAGTTGGGAAAAACGCCTTCCATCCAGATGCGGTTAAACAGGGTGAGAAATTCACCCTGACAGTGCGCCAAGAGATGGCGAAGAAACTGCTTGTGAATTCGGTCTGGACCTGGAGAGGTATCGGGGCAAGCTGTAAGGGCACTTTGGAACTCCCATTCACTAAACGGGGCATTTTATCATTCCTAACAGTGCGTACACTCAGCCTACTCTTTAATGGTGTGGAATTCTGCGCTGTAACCTGCTGTCGCGGAACTACGAGCGAAGTACTCTGCCAGATGTTCAGCGATGGCGATTGGGTCAGTACAAAGTGTACCCCGAAGAGAAAGGCGAGGGACAGATGCACGAGGAGGAAAGCCAAAAATACGACGAACCCGCAACCACACCTGAGATGGGGAGGTGCGAGAACCTATGGTGGCAACATATTGTTCCCAGCAGTCCTGTTTGCTCCGCCGGATTAACCGCCGAGCCCAGGCCCACAGCCGTTTAAAGGCAAGCAGATTCTCTAGGGAAGAATGACACCGGTGTCGTTGCAGGGCTCACCGGCGGTCCTGGATAGCTTCTGCGATCTCTGGTGTCCACCAAGGGACTGACTTACGCCTTAGGGTACTTGATGAACAGGGGACAGTTGCCTTGGTAGCAGAAACAATGGCCATAGTGACCTTGTCCATTGCCAAATCAATGTCACCAGGAAGCGGAGCAATGGCCATAGTAGCTGAGGTGTAGGCTGCCCAATCAGCTCCACGAAGAGACCATCGTGGCAGCTTGTCAGGGGGTTGGGATTGAAGAAGAGAAACCAGGATAGGAAATTGGTCGCTACCACAGAGGTCGTGGACCCTCCAACTGAGGTATGGAAGAAGACCTGGGCTACTAAGAGAGAGGTCAATGGCCGAGTATGTGCCACGAGTCAAGCTAAAATATGTGGGAGCACCAGTGTTAAGGAGGCAAATGTCCTGCTGTGCCAAGAGAGCCTCAACGTTCCTACTCTGGCCCGAGATCTGGGCCCCACCCCATAAAGGGTGGTGGGCATTAAAGTCACTCAAAAGGAGGAATGGCGGGAGCTGTGTGAACAAGGCAGCTAGGTCAGCAACAGGGACAACCTCATCCGGGGGAAGGTAGAGGGAACAGATGATAAGCTCCATTCCTGCTCGGATTCTAACAGCCACAGCCTCGAGAGCCATGTGAAGTGGCACTGGGGCAGTAGGAACAATGGCAAGAACATAAACACAGACACCACCAGACACTCTGTCTTATTCTACGCAGTTCATATAGTAACCCCGGTAGCCACAGAGGGCCAGACAAGTGGCAGGGAAGCGGCACAAAAGCTGTTTCAACTCAGCAAGGTGGTGGAAAAAACCACAGCAATTCCATTGAAGGAGAAGGGTATCCGACTGTGAAGACATGAAAGAACCCAGGGAGGGGGGTATAGGTCACTCCTTAGAAGCGCTCACCGCCACCAATTGCGAAGTAGACTGATCAACTTCCATAGGGGCTGCGGGTCAAGCAACATCTAGCTCCTGAGTGGACACTAGATGCTCCACATCATCTTCAGGTGCAGTGGTGAACGCCTTTTCTGTCTCTACGTCCTTCTCCTTTTGCTTTTTCTTCTTTTTGGTAGGGTCCCGTTTGTCCTTCAGTTTATCAGGTTGGGTGGGCTTTTCCAACCCAGTCTCATGGACCGAGGAAGACCTGGAAGCCCTATGGCCCTCAGGTGGTGGCTTTTTCAGCCACTGGCTGACATCTGGAGGGGCAGTAACCATGGAAGGGAGGGCACCAAGCGATCCCTTCCGCACGAGGGGAGCCGGAGGCGGCGGGCACTTCTCCGGCTCAGTGGTGTCCACTATGTACGACGTGTCTTCAGGGGACCGAAAAATAGTAGGGTCACCACCAGCGCCTTCATCTTGGCTTTCAAGGGTGACACCCTGCCCGAGAAGGTCAAGGTGATGACATATTGATGTGATGTTAAGCCTTACGTCCCTCCTCCCCTTTAAGTACTGGAGGTTTGGGCATATGTCATCGTGATGTGATGCCAACCCTACCTGTCGGGATTGTGGACGTGCCTCCCACCCCAACATCCCACGTTCAGATTTTCACGGTGCTCGTCGTCAGACTGCAACAACAGGTCACGATGAAAAATAAGTCCCTGAACCATACTGAGGCTCTTATGAGGCGTAACGGAGACTCATCACCGAGCTTGTCACAAGCAAGCAATGCCCGTGACTGTGCTGTGGATGCTGTCTGTATGGGGACTGCTCCAGACCTCATTTTAGACATGCCCTCAACTTCCCCTAGCTTATCCTCTAAATTTTCCACAAAAAACTGAAGCTTTGTGGTCAGAAATGAGTCCCCATCTGTTCGGCTGCAAACCAGAAATCGAGGAGATTATGTCTCACCAGGTAATTTAGACCGCTGTTCCTCTCCTGGTGTGGACAGCGAAGGGAACGATTGGGGGTCATACTTTAAAGCACTGAACTTTCCTTTCTTAGAGACTCATGCTTGCGCACTATTCATATTTCCTTTCATGGTGGTCCCACGAACAGCTAGGGAAAGGAATGTCCACCCAGACAGAGCATCGCAGCAGAGCAGGGGGGGGGGGGCTGGTTCCCCAGAGGTCGCCTGCTAGCAACTGTTCTACCTGAACAGCCATGCGTCTCCTCGGCGTGTAGCACACCTTGAGATGGAGTTTTTTATTATAGAGGTTTATACCATCCTCGTGACCCAGGCAGTTAAGCCAAGATCCTCGGGCTCTGTACTGTACAACGTTCCACCGTCGCGCCTTACGGTGGTCGTTGAAGCACGCTTACAGTATTGAGGACTGGTGGCACTTCCCAGTCCCCAGCTCAAGGAACCCGGGGTCACCAAGCCCATACCCAGCAACTAAATGCTGAGCCCCCTGAGGGTGTTACATAATGAAATCTTATGTAGCATGAAGAGATAAAATTTTGAAGAAACAGCAGTTGATAGCTGTTGGAAGGCTTCTAACTGTACTGATTTGCCAATGATTGTTGCCAACTATGCAGAGTATTATTAACTGGTGTTGATTACATTGTTGTCTGCTTTGTCATTGAACTGAGCTGTCGCTATCTATGTTTTGTTGCACTATTTTTTTAACATGTCAATACAAACAGTGGTCTCAATTTCGACATCGACAAGTCTTCAACTGATGTTGTTGCAATGCGTTCTTCCAGTACATGGAGGTGGAGTGTGTTGCCACTTCTTCCCACAGCGAACACTGTGCGCTCTCTCCACTTCCCCTACTCAACAGATGTCAAGTTATAGTCTGCGTGTAGTACTAATATGGTGTGGAAAAAGTTTTGGTTAGTGAGAAATAAATTTTACTCTGATTGTCGTTAACACTTAAAATGAAATTAAAATTACAATAGTTTTATATTAATTATTAACAACCTTTAAAAAAATCTTTCCAAAAAAAGATGCGGATGAAAGAGATTCAAACAGAAGTGGGACTGGACAGAATTAATGAAACAGCTGTTCTAACTGATATTCCTCCAGCACCACAGCACTGTCACAGGTGGAGCTGTAATTTATATGTCATTTCTATTAGATGTACACACCACATTTAGCTCAATGAAGCCATCCGCACCTGGCACGCAAGGTTGCTAACTGCACTAACAGAGGCTTTGCTAACATGGATTACATGTATGGACACCCAAGTTCCCTACATCAACGGACCACAAGTAGAAGTGGTAAAAGGAAGGACTCTAGTTTGGAGAGAAGGGACTGCACGCAAACTGCAGTCGTTAACCCCGATCTGGGTCGATGATGCGGAAGATGGACTGCCGCGGGCGGGAAAAGGAGATGCTAATTCAGATGCTCAGGGGAACTACGAATGTGTGCTGCATAATTGGCAAGCAGTTGCGCACGCTTGATCTGCAGTGGAGGGACACCAGCCTCCACCAGTACGCTGGTCACCAGACTTGTCCTAAAAGCTCCTGTTGCTAATCGAACACCACAGTGGTGCACACGGTCAAGTAAATGCAATGCTGCAGGTGCTGCCAAACCATAAACCACACTCCCATAGTCAATTCGGGATTGGACAAGGGCTCTGTAGAGCTGCAGCAGTGTAGAGCGATCTGCACCCCAATTGGTGTTGCTCAGGTAATGGAGGAAACTGAGGTGTTACCAGCACTTCCGCTTAAGCTGACGAAGATGAGGGAACCAAGTCAATTGAGCATCGAAAACCAGTCCTAGCAACTGATGTGTCTCCACTACAGTGAGTGGATCATCATTAAGGTAAAGTGCGGGTTCCGGATGAACGGGACAACGCCGACAGAAGTGCACGACACACGACTCTGCGGCTGAAAACTGGAAGCCGTGGGCTAGAGCCCATCACTGCACCTTGTGGATGGCTCTCTGCAGGCGCCGCTCAGCAACAACAGTACTGGAGCAGCAGTACGAAATGCAGAAGTCATCTGCATACAGAGAAGGTGAGATGGAGGGCACGACAGCTGCTGCTCCACCGTTAATGGCCACTAAAAATAGACACACACTCAATACAGAGCCCTGCGGGACTCCATTCTCCTCGATATGGATGGAACTATGGGAGTCACCGACTTTAACATGGAAAGTACGCAGCGACAGAAAGTTTTGGATAAAAATCGGGAGTGGTACTCTGAGACCACACTCATACAATGTGGCAAGGATATGATGTCGCCAAGTCGTGTCGTATGCTTTACGTAAGTCGAAAAAGACAGCATCAGGTGTTGCTGTCTGGAAAAGGCTGCTCGGATGGCGACTCCATTGACACAAGATTATCGGTGGTAGAGCGACCTTGGCGAAAGCTGCCCTGACATGGAGCCAGCAAGCCACGCGACTCCAGGCCCCAAACCAACCCGCAGCTTACAAAGGACGTTGGTGAGGCAGATGGGTCGATAGCTATTCACATCAAGAGGGTTTTTACCACGTTTGAGCATTGGAATGATGGTGCTCTCCCGCCATTGCGATGGAAAGAAGCCATTGCAACAGATCCGGTTGAAGATGACGAGAACATGTCGCTTGTAATCAGATGAGAGATGTTTAATCAACTGGCTGTGAATGAGATCAGGCCCCAGAGCTGTGTCGGGGCAATGTGAAAGGGCACTGAGGAGCTCCCACTTTGTAAATGGGGTGTTATAGGATTCACTGCAGCGTGTAGTGAATGAGAGGATGTTCCCTTCCAGCTGCCATTTGAGTGTGCGAAAGGCTGGGGGGTTATTCTCAGACGCAGAGCCTCGAGCAAAGTGCTCGGCATTGCGTCGGTACATAACTCGCCATTTATGAGAACATCGGGGACAGCTGTTGGGGCCCGGGACCCAAAAAGACGTTTGATCTTTGCCCAGACTTGGGATGGTGATGTGAGGCACCCAATGCTGAAGATGTATCTCTCCCAACACTCCTCCTTCCATTGTTTGATAAGATAGCGAACATGGGCACGGAGCCGTTTAAAGGCTATGAGATGCTCCAGGGAAGGGTGCTGCTTACGCCACTGTAGAGCTCGCCAACGCTCCTTAATTGCTTCAGCGACTTCTGGTGACCACCAAGGGACTGCCTTATGCCTCGAGCACCCTAAAGAGCAAGGGTTCGTGTTTTCTACCACAGAAACAATTCTGCTAGTCACCTGCTCAACCATCGCATCGATATTACCGTGTGGGAGAGATTCAGCAGTGACAGTAGAGGTGAAGATTCCTCAGTCCACCTCGTTCAAAGCCCACCTGGGCAGGCGTCCATGCGCCTGACGCTGGTGCAGTGACAGGAAGATGGGGAAGTGGTCACTACCACACAGGTCGTCATGTGCTCTCCAGTGGACGGATGGGAGAAGTCCTGGGCTGCAAAACTGATAAATCAATGGCCGAGTAACTACCATGGGCCACACCGAAATCTGTGGCGACACCAGTATTTAAGAGGCAGAGGTCGAATTGCGACAGTGAAGTTTTGACATCTCTGCCTCAGCCAGTAAACATGGTAACACCCCACAACGGGTTATGGGCTTATGGGCATTAAAAACTCCCAAAAGTAGGAAAGGTTTAGGGAGTCGATCAGTCAGTGCAGCTAATACATTCAGGGGTACTACACCATCTGGAGGAAGATACACATTGCAGACAGTTATTTCCTGCGTCATCGTCATTCTGACAGCCACAGCATCAAGAGTCTTTGAAGGGGCCCAGTTTCACTACAGACTGAGTTTAGGACATAAACGCAAACTCCACCTGACACTCAATTATAGTCGCTACAGTTCCTGTAATATCCCTTACAGCCGCAGAGGGCAGGGGTCTGCATTGCTTGGAACCAGGTTTCCTGGAGGGCAATACAGATAGCTGGTGTAAAGCTTAACAGTTGCCGTAGCTCAGCCAGGCGGTGCAAAAAAACGCCGAAATTCCACTGGAGAATGACATCTTGAGACTGGGAAGGCATGGAACATTCAATGAGGCAGTTTACACCTCAGAGTCACCTGCTGCCACCGATTTATTGCCTGAGCAGTCTGTATCAATTGTGTCTGAGGGTCTGGAGAGATTTTGGTCCTAAGCGGACGCCAAAATCTCCACCCCATCCTCAGCCGCAGAGCTTGTAGGTGGTGGTGGTGGTGGTGGTGGTGGTGGTGGTGGTGGTGTTGTAAGTGTTAACGCAATTTCCTTGGTTTTAGTGGTATTCTTTTTGGATTTCT
The DNA here is from genome assembly GCF_023864275.1 of Schistocerca cancellata. NCBI lineage: Eukaryota > Metazoa > Arthropoda > Insecta > Orthoptera > Acrididae > Schistocerca > Schistocerca cancellata. Next base: position 320,230,237 of record NC_064629.1, read on the forward strand.
CTCACTGCTCCTTGGGTTTCCCTGGCTGGGAGGGCTTCACTGTGTTTCTCTCGCTTAGAAGTGCGGACAGACATCTCTGATTGTTGGGGGGTGTTGCTCCTGAAGTAGGTGGTGCAGGAACAACAGGGAGGGAAATGCACCCCACCATCAAGGCGGCAGGTGTAGTCTTCCAGCTGTGAGAGGGGACCTGGGTTGGCAGAGCTGATGGTGCCAGAACTGTTGTAGCAGCGTAAGACGATGTCATACACACAGGATGCAGGCATTCAAATTTTCTCTTAGCCTCAGTGTAGGTCAGTCAGTCCAGGGTCTTTTACTCCACGATTGTCCTTTCTTTCTGGAGAATCCTGCAGTCAGGCAAGCAAGGCAAATGGTGCTCTCCACAGTTGACACAGATGGGAGGCGGGGCACATGGAGTATTGGGATGTGATGGACGTCCGCAATCTCGGCATGTGACGCTGGTAGTACAGCGGGAAGACATATGGCCAAACTTCCAGCATTTAAAGCACCGCATCGGGAATGGATATAGGGCTTTACATCACACCGGTAGACCATCGCCTTTACCTTCTCGGGCAATGTATCACCCTGAAAGGCCAAGATGAAGGCACTGGTGGCAACCTGATTATCCTTCAGAACCCAGTGGACAAGCCACATGAAATGTACACCTCGCAACTCTAAATTGGTGCGCAGCTCATTGTCGGACTGCAAAAGAAGGTCTCTGTGAAATATGATACTATGGACCATATTTAAGCTCTTATGGGGTGTGATGGCTACAGAAACATCCCCCAGACTGGGCAGAGGATGCTGTTTTGATCAAGCCCTCCACCTCCCCAAACTTGTCCTCTAAATGCTCAACAAAAAACTGAGGTTTCATCATCATGAAAGATTCCCCATCAGCTCTAGAACATACAAGGTACCAGGGCGAATAAGATCTGCTGCCATCCTTAGCCTGACGTTCCTCCCATGGTGTGGCCAGGGAGGGGAACGATTTGGGGTTGTACTTCTGTGCATTGAATTGAGCTCGTGATCACTTAGAGACTGCTGGTGTTTCACCATCAGCAAGAGATGATGGACTCATGGTCATCATCGATGCAGAAATCAACACTGCACAGTGCATGGTGGAAAACGCACCCAGGAAGGTGCCTCACCCAAGAGATGGAGAATGGGCAGGACTGCAATGCGACGACAAGAAAGTGGGCTAAAGGTCTCAATGCACGATGGACACGATGCAACTTGTAAGGCGCCCTTCCCCAATTGGCTCGCTCTTCAGGAAAATTCTGAAGAATGGAGGTCAATCCCTACAGGGGACCATCACATAAAGGCCGAAACGTGTGAAACTCGTTTTAGTCACCTCGCACAACAGGCAGGAATACCTCGGGTCTATTCTAACCTCCGGACCCACAGGGGGGTGGCAGTTTGGATGGAGTATAGAGATACATTCCATCTATCATGTGACGAATTATCACATACATCTGCAGTAAAGCATAGAATACTGACAGCACCAGAACATCCCAGGAATATACAGGGTTATTACAAATGATTGAAGCGACTTCACAGCTCTAAAATAACTTTATTATTTGAGATATTTTCACAATGCTTTGCACACACATACAAAAACTCAAAAAGTTTTTTTAGGCATTCACAAATGTTTGATATGTGCCCCTTTAGTGATTCAGCAGACATCAAGCCGATAATCAAGTTCCTCCCACACTCGGCGCAGCATGTCCCCGTCAATGAGTTCGAAAGCATCGTTGATGCGAGCTCACAGTTCTGGCACGTTTCTTGGTAGAGGAGGTTTAAACACTGAATCTTTCACATAACCCCACAGAAAGAAATTGCATGGGGTTAAGTCGGGAGAGCGTGGAGGCCATGACATGAATTGCTGATCATGATCTCCACCACGACCGATCCATCGGTTTTCCAATCTCCTGTTTAAGAAATGCCGGACATCATGATGGAAGTGCGGTGGAGCACCATCCTTTTGAAAGATGAAGTCGGCGCTGTCGGTCTCCAGTTGTGGCATGAGCCAATTTTCCAGCATGTCCAGATACACGTGTCCTGTAACGTTTTTTTCGCAGAACAAAAAGGGGCCGTAAACTTTAAACCATGAGATTGCACAAAACACGTTAACTTTTGGTGAATTGCAACTTTGCTGCACGAATGCGTGAGGATTCTCTACCGCCCAGATTCGCACATTGTGTTTGTTCACTTCACCATTAAGAAAAAAATGTTGCTTCGACACTGAAAACAAGTTTCGCACTGAACGCATCCTCTTCCATGAGCTGTTGCAACCGCGCCGAAAATTCAAAGCGTTTGACTTTGTCAGCGGGTGTCAGGGCTTGTAGCAATTGTAAACGGTAAGGCTTCTGCTTTAGCCTTTTCCGTAAGATTTTCCAAACCATCAGCTGTGGTACGTTTAGCTCCCTGCTTGCTTTATTCATCGACTTCCGCGGGCTACGCGTGAATCTTGCCCGCACGCGTTCAACCGTTTCTTCGCTCACTGCAGGCCGACCCGTTGATGTCCCCTTACAGAGGTATCCAGAAGCTTTAAACTGCGCGTACCATCGCCGAATGGAGTTAGCAGTTGGTGGATCTTTGTTGAACTTTGTCCTGAAGTGTCGTTGCACTGTTATGACTGACTGATGTGAGTGCATTTCAAGCACGACATACGCTTTCTTGGCTTCTGTCGCCATTTTGTCTCACTGCGCTCTCGAGCGCTCTGGCTGCAGAAACCTGAAGTGCGGCTTCAGCCGAACAAAACTTTATGAGTTTTTCTACGTATATGTAGTGTGTTGTGACCATATGTCAATGAATGGAGCTACAGTGAATTTATGAAATCGCTTCAATCATTTGTAATAGCCCTGTACTTAATGCTAGACCATACCAGATTCAAGAAGCACAAAAGGAAGTCTTAAAAGAGCTAACTGAGCAAATGCTGAAAGCAGATATAATTGTTGAAAGCAAGATTGCCTAGAATGCACCATTACTGCCGGTTACTGTAAACAGAAAGGGGGGCTTTGTAGTCAACGATAGGCAATTAAATAATGCCACTGCCGGAAATGCATTTCCACTACCAAATATCTCTAATATCTTGGACCAACTGGGGCAGGCAAAGTACTTCTTGACACTTGATCTGGCAAGTGGATACAAATTATGTTCAGTAAGAATTATCGTCATTACGAGTATAAGAGAATTGCAATAGAACTGAAAGAACTCCCAGAATGCTTTGCAGCTAATGAACCCAGTACTGGCAGATCTGCAAGGAGTAAAATGTTCTGTTTATCTAGATCAGAGGCAGGTGCAGATTGGCACAATAAGCAGTTCTCCAACTAAGGTAGGAAAAAGAGCACAGTTTGCATTCTGGTGGAAGTTAACCTTGTAGCTGCTTGCACAGCTTGCCCTAACAACTGGAGAAGAAAGGACGTGTATCAAACCAGGTGTAAACTTGTGACATTGTTGTGGTGTCTAATGTCTCTTTCTATTCAGTGCATTAGATTATGGTGCTAAATAAACACTTTTAATTATATTTCTTTCATTATATTATGCGCAGAAAATTTACATCTGATAACTAAATACTCCTCTGACTACTACCTATGGTCATGAAAATACAGTAGGCAAACATAAAAGCTTATTCAGAATACAGCATAACCAATTAACAACAAACTAGCTCTAGGTTAAGCACAGAAATAAATGAATGAATGAATAAATAAATAAATACAATTCACCATAAACAAAAAGCAGGCTTATGTTTTCTTGTGTGTCTAGAATGTCATTCAGTAGATGATGTGGAGATGTCAGAGTGGCTCTTCATGGAGATTTGTTTACCTTCATTAAAGAGAACAATTTTTTGCACAGATCTGTTGAGCCTAATATTGATAGCAGATTGGTTGGTTGGATTAAAAGAGGGGGAAAGGGACCAAACTACGAGGTCATCAGTCCCTTGCTCCAAATAAAACAATCACACAAGTGTGAGGATAAAACAAATAAGACTGACAACTCAAAACGGAATGAAAGGAAAAAAATCGCAAGAACGATGAAGGGCGACAAACACGTAAATGGACAAAAGGGGACAAGAAAACCACAGAAATGCAAGAAACAGGATGAAGAGATTAGAACAACAAAGCAGATTACCATGGCTGGCTGACCACGAGAATAAAAAAGGAGAAGCCAGCCAATCTGCAACACATTAAAATTTCCACCCTACAAGCACTAGGGTGGAGGACGCAGAGGCACAAAGGACATGCCCTAAAACTTAGATCACATGATAACACCCACCCTCACAAACAAAATGTAAAAATTAATCACCCAATGGGGCATTGTCAGATAAAACTAGCAGCAACGAGTCCAGTAACCCAAGATTTCGTCGCTGGGCTGTCAAAGTGGGACAGTGCACCAGAATATGGGCCACTGTCAACCGGGCGACACACCGACACTCAGGCGGGTCTGCATGGCGCAGGAGGTAACCGTGGGTCGCCCAAGTGTGGCCAGTGAGGAGCCAGCAGAGGACAACTCATTCCCTGCAAGAGGCGTGCATGGAAGTCTTCCACACATTCACAGTCTCCTTAATGACACGCAGCTTGTTGTGTGTACTGTTATACCATTCCGTCTCCCAAAGCTGAAAAACACTACAGCGTAAATCATAACGCAGGTCAGGTTCAGAGATGCCCATCTGCAAAAGTAGTTTCTGCGTAGACTGTTTGGCCAGCCTGTCGGCATGTTCATTGCCTGGGATGCCGATGTGTCCTCGGGCCCACACAAACACCACTGAATGACGGGACCGGTCCAGGGCACAGATGGATTCCTGGATCAACGCTACCAAAGGATGGCGAAGGTAGCACTGGTTGATAGCTTGTAGGCTGCTCAAGGAGTCAGTACACAGAAGAAATGATTCCCTGGGGCAAGAACAGATATACTGAAGTGCACGAGAGATGGCCACCAGCTCTGCAGTGAATACACTGCAGCCATCGGGCAAGGAATGCTGTTCAAAATGGCCTCTGTGGATGTAGGCGAAACCAACGTGGCCATCAGCCACTTCAGAGCCCTGGAACACGCCAAGAATCAGGAGGAAGTGACAGCAGAGAGCGGCACGAGTAACTTAGTCCTTAGGTCATGCGAAATCTGTGGCCTAGGTGTACACCATGGAGGTGTATGCAGACTGACTGGGACGGGAGGTGGTAAAGGGAAATAATCCAGTTCAGACAGAAGGGATCGCATGCAAAACGCAATCGTTTAGCCCTGACCTGGGCTGTTGATGTGGGAGATGAATTGATGCGGGTGACTAAAAGGAGACGGTAATTCGGATGTTCAGGAGAACTACAAATGTGTGCTGCATAACTGGCGAGCAGTTGTGCACGTCGGATCCACAATGGAACGACTCCGGCCCCCACCAAGGCACTGGTCACCGGACTTGTTCTAAAAGCTCCCGTCGCTATGCGAACGCCACAGTGGTGCACTGGCTCGAGTACACCCAACGCTGAGGGTGCCGCCAAACCATAAACCACACTCCCATAGTCAAGGCAGGATTGAACAAGGGCTTTGTAGAGCTGCAGCAGAGTAGAGTGATCTACACCCCAGTTGGTGTTGCTCAGGCAGCGGAGGGCACTGAGATGCTGTCAGCCCTTCCGTTTAAGCTGACAAAGGTGAGGTAGCCAAGTCAATCGGGCATCGAAAACCAGTCATAAGAATCGATATGTCCCCACTACAGTGAGTGGATCGTCATGAAGGTAAAGTTCTGGTTCCAGACGAATGGTACGATGCCGACAGAAGTGCATGACATGACACACGACTTAGCAGCCCAAAACTAGAAGCCGTGGGCGAGAGCCCATGACTGCGCCTTGTGGATGGCTCCCTGTATGCACCGCTCAGCAACACCAGTACTGGTGGAGCAGTACGAAATGCGGAAGTTGTCTGCATACATAGAGAGTGAGACTGACGGCCCTACAGCTGCTGCTAGACCGTTAGTGACCAGTAAAAATAGTGATACACTCACTCAATACAGAGCCCTGCAGGACCCCATTCTCCTGGATATGGGGGAAAGGGGGGGGGGGGGGGACTATGGGAGGCACCAACTTGCACACGGAAAGTCTGAAAGTACAGAGCGACAGGAAGTTTTGGATGAAAATTGGGAGTGGGCCTTGAGAGACTGCACCCGTATAATTTGGCGAGGATATGCTGTCGCCAGGCGGTGTCATACGATTTGTGTATATCAAAAAAGCCGGCAACAAGGTGTAGGCTGTTTGGATGGCAGACTTGTGGGACACAAGATTATCAGTGGTAGAGTGCCCCTGGCAGAAGCTGCCCTGACATGGAGCCAGTAGGCCACCTGACTCCAGGACCCCACCCAACCGGCGACACACCACATGTTCCTGCAGCTTGCAAACAACGTTGGTGAGGCTGATGGGCCGACAGCTATCCACATCAAGAGGTTTTTACCGGATTTGAGCACCAGAATGATGGTGCTCTCCCACCACTGCGATGGAGAGATTCCGTTGCACCCGATCCCGTTGAAGATGACAAGGAGATGGCGCTTGTGGTCAGATGAGAGATGTTTAACTGGCTGTGAATGCGATCAGACCCAAGAGCTGTGTCGGGGCAATGTGCAAGGGCACTGAGGAGCTCCCACTCTGTAAATGGGGCATTACAGGGATCACTGTGGCATGGAGTGAACGAGAGAACTTTCTCTTCCATCCGCCGTTTGAGAGGGCAAAAGGCTGGGGGGTAATTATCCGACACAAAGGTGCGAGCATAGTGCTCGGCAATCGTGTTTGCATCGATAGATAACACGCCATTTACGTTAACACCAGGAACACCCATTAGGGTGTGGTACCTAAAAACTCCTTTGATCTTTGCCCAGACTTGGGAAGGTGACATATGGCACCCAATGGTTGACACGTACCTCTCCCAACACCCCTGTTTCCGCTTTTAGATAAGCTGACTAATACGGGCACGGAGCCGTTTAAAGGCTATGAGGTGCTCTAGGGAAGGGTGCCGCTTATGCCGCTGTAGAGCTTGGTGACACTCCTTAATTCCCTCAGCGAATTCTGGCTACCACCAAGGGACTGTCTTTCACCGGGGGGGGGGGGGGGGGGGGGGGGGGGGGGGGGGGCACCCTAAAGAATGAGGGATCGCGTTTTCTGACACAGAAACGATTGTGGTAGTCACCTGCTCAACCATCACACCAATGTTACCACGTGGGGGAAAGAGTCAATGGTGACATTAGAGATGAAAGTCTCCCAGTCCACCTTGTTTGAAGCCCATCTGGGCAGGTGTCTCTGGGCATAACGCTGGGACAGTGACAGGAAGATGAGGAAGTGGTCACTACCACACAGGTCGTCATGTGCTCTCCAGTGGATAGATGGGAGAAGTCCTGGGCTTCATACTGATAAATCAATAGCCGAGTAACTACCTTGAGCCACACTGAAATGTGTGGCAGCCTCAGTATTAGGCAGAGGTCAAGTTGTGACAGTAAATTTTCGACATCTCTGCCTTGGCCAGTAAGCAAGGAGCCACCCCACAAGAGGTTATGGGCATTACAATCTACCAAAAGTACGAAAGGTTTAGGGAGTTGATCAGTCAGTGTAGCTAATACATTCAGGGGGTACTGCACCATCTGGAGGAAGATATACGAGGGCAGTTCAATAAGTAATGCAACACATTTTTTTTTCTGAAACAGGGGTTGTTTTATTTAGCATTGAAATACACCAGGTTATTCCCCAATCTTTTAGCTACACAACACTATTTTTCAACGTACTCTCCATTCAATGCTATGGCCTTACGCCACCTTGAAATGAGGGCCTGTATGCCTGCACGGTACCATTCCATTGGTCGATGTCGGAGCCAACGTCGTACTGCATCAATAACTTCTTCAGCATCCGCGTAGTGCCTCCCACGGATTGCGTCCTTCATTGGGCTAAACATATGGAAATCCGACGGTGCGAGATCGGGGCTGTAGGGTGCATGAGGAAGAACAGTCCACTGAAGTTTTGTGAGCTCCTCTCGGGTGCGTTGTCATGAAGAAGGAGAAGTTCGTTCAGATGTTTGTGCCTACGAACACGCTGAAGTCGTTTCTTCAATTTCTGAAGAGTAGCACAATACACTTCAGAGTTGATCGTTTGACCATGGGGAATGACATCGAACAGAATAACCCCTTCAGCGTCCCAGAAGACTGTAACCATGACTTTACCGGCTGAGGGTATGGCTTTAAACTTTTTCTTGGTAGGGGAGTGGGTGTGGCGCCATTACATTGATTGCCGTTTTGTTTCAGGTTCAAAGTGATGAACCCATGTTTCATCGCCTGTAACAATCTTTGACAAGAAATTGTCACCCTCAGCCACATGACGAGCAAGCAATTCCGCACAGATGGTTCTCCTTTGCTCTTTATGGTGTTCGGTTAGACAACAAGGGACCCAGCGGGAACAAACCTTTGAATATCCCAACTGGTGAACAATTGTGACAGCACTACCAACAGAGATGTCAAGTTGAGCACCGAGTTGTTTGATGGTGATCTGTCGATCATCTCGAACGAGTGTGTTCGCACGCTCCGCCATTGCAGGAGTCACAGCTGTGCACGGCCGGCCCGCACGCTGGAGTTCAGACAGTCTTGCTTGACCTTGCGGCGATGATGACACACACTTTGCCCAACGACTCACCGTGCTTTTGTCCACTGCCAGATCACCGTAGACATTCTGCAAGCGCCTATGAATATCTGAGATGCCCTGGTTTTCCGCCAAAAGAAACTCGATCACTGCCCGTTGTTTGCAACGCACATCCGTTACAGACGCCATTTTAACAGCTCCGTACAGCGCTGCCACCTGTCGGAAGTCAATGAAACTATACGAGACGAAGCAGGAATGTTTGAAAATAGTCCACAAGAAATTTCCGTTTTTTTTAACCAAAATTGGCCGAGAAAAAAAATGTGTTGCATTACTTATTGAACTGCCCTCGTACATTGCAGACAATTATTTCCTTTCCTGTGCCATCTGTATTCTTACAGCCACAGCATCAAGGGAGTTTGAAGGGGCACAGTTTCACTACAGACCGAGTTTAGGACATAAATGCAAACTCCACCTGCCACTCAATTATAGTCTCTACGGTTCCTTTAATATCCCTTATAGCCGCGGAAGGCACAAGTCCGCATTGCCGGGAATCAGGTTTCCTGGAGGGCAATGCAGACAGCAGGTGTAAAGCTTAACAGTTGCTGTAGCTCAGCCAGGCGGTGGAAAAAACTGCCGCAATTCCACTGGAGGATAACGTCATTGTGAGACTGGGAAGGCAAGGAACATTAAATGAGGCAGTTTATGCCTCAGGGTCACCTGCTGCCACCGACTTTTTGCCTAAGCAGTCTATATCCATTGTGCCTGAGGGTCTGGCGAGATCTAGGTCCTCCGCAGATGCCAGAATCTCCACCCCATCCTCAGACGCAGAGCTTGCAGGTAGCAGTGGTGTGAGTGCATCCGCAAGTTCCTTGTTCATGGGGGTCTTCTTTTTCGATTTCTCGTGCTGCTTCTTGGGTTTCCCTGGCTGGGAGAACTTCACTGAAGCAGTCTCCGGGACTGAGGATGAGCATGAAGCCCTATGACCAGTTGCCTTTGGTCTCTTCAGCCACTGGCGGGTGTCATCTTGCCCCACTAGCACAAACCTGGGAAGGGAGTGACCCAAGGGACGCCTTTGTAATGAGAGGATCTGAAGAAGCCGTACGCTTCTCTGGCTCAGAATTGGGGACTGAAATCCCCGAAAGTGAGGGTGGGGGGTGGGGGTGAAGGGGGGGGGGGTGTTGCTCCTGAAGTAGGTGGTGCGGGAGCAACAGGGGAGGAAGTGCCGCCCCCCCCCCCCCCCCCCATCAAGGGGGCAGGTGTAGTCTCCCAGTTCTGAGAGGTGACAGAAATTCGAGGAACTGATGGGGCAACAACTGTCATCATAGTGGTGGCATTTCAGGAGGTCACAGGCACAGGATGTAGGCGCTCAATGTTCCTCTTAGCCTCAGTGTAGGAAGGTCGGTCCAGGGTCTTATATTCCATGATTTTCCTCTCTTTCTGTAAAATCCTGCAGTCTGGCAAGCAAGGTGATTGATGCTCTCCGTAGTTGACACAGATGGGAGGCAGGGCACACTGAGTACTGGGATGTGATGGACGTCGACAATCTCGACATGTGACCGTACAGCAGGAAGACATATGGCCAAACTTCCAGCACTTACAGCACCACATCGGGGGAGGGGTATATGGCTTGACGTCACAGTGGTAGACCATCATCTTGACCTTTGAGGCACCGCTGGCAACCTGATTATCCCTCAGACCCTACGGACGCGCTGGACAAAATGAACACCTCGTCGCTCTAAATTGGCATGTGGCTCATCGTGAGACTGCAAAGGAAGGTCCCTGTGGAGTATAATACTCTGGACCATATTTATCTCTTACAAGGTGTGATGGTAACAGAAACACCCCCCAACTTTCACAAGCGAGTAATGCCCGTGACTGGTCAGAGGATGCTGTTTTCATCTAAACTGACCCAGAGCGCATTTTGGACAACCCTCCACCTCCCCATACTCGTCCTCCAAATGTGAGTGCAGGCTTTCTTGGCGAATTTCATACATGAAGTCTTCACAGTTTGTCAGCTGAGTGGCGTCGTTGTCTCGTAGCAATGTTTCAATGGGTGTGTCTTCGTCATCTTCACCTGAAGATGATGTAGACGCATTCCATCAGAACGTTGCTACAAGACGACGACACTACTCGGCTGACAACCCGTGAAGACTTCATATTTGTCCTCCAAATACTCCACAAAAAAACTGAGGCTTCATGGACATGAAAGATTCCCATCAACTCTTGTACATACGAGGTACTGGGGCAAATAAGCTTCAGTGCCGTCCTTAGCCTGGCGTTCCTCCCATGGCGTGGCCAGGGAGGGGAATGACTTGGGGTTATATTTCTTGGCATTGAAGTTAGACTTTGCCAGCTTAGAGACTGCTGGCGGGGACCACCAGCAAGAGATGATGTACTACGCTTCATGGCATGTCATCTGCCCTGACGTCACCCACTCCGACCAGGGGCCCTCCTCACAGGTGCCACCCAGCTGCAGCAAAGGCCACCTGGCAGGATGGCCACTGCCGGGAGTCCCGATACGCCAGGGTGATGGGCACCTACTCCTTGGCATTCTTGGGGAGTTAACGGCGCAGGCAACAGCAGAGCGATCCCTGTGTTGTCAGGAGGCTACAACCAACAGGGTACATGGCTGCCCCATCACAACGGACTGGCTACCGTGCTGAATATGAGGTGCAAAGAAGTACATGGTTATCGTTGGCACAGAAAGTGACACTGCATAGGCATGGTGGAAAACGCATCCAGGAAGGTGTCCTCGCGTAAGAGATGGAGAATGGGTGGGACTGCAATGTGACGACGAGAAAGTGGGCTAAAGATCTCAATGCACGTTGGACATAATGCACCATGTAAGGCACCCTTCCCCAATTGGCTCACTCTTCGGGAAAATTTTGAAAAATGGAAGTCAAACCCTACAGAGGACCATCACATAAAGGCCCAAACGTGTGAGACTCCTTTTAGTTTCCTCTTACGACAGGCAGGAATACCTCGGGCCTATTCTAACACCCAGTCCTGCAGTAGGGGATAGCAGTTTGTAAGCTTTTTTTTTTGCATATTGGGAAATCTGTTTGCAAAATGTTCACAATTAATATTTAGCCTTCAATTCACTATTACTTCGAATTGTGAGAAAATCTCACTGCAGAGCGGATGGATCATCATCAATTATTATAGAAGTTTGAAAGGGTGCAGCAACACTTTCAGATTGATCGATAAATCGTCCAGATCTCTAAATCTGGATGGAAAATTCCTATACAAAACCTGCAAGAGTATCTGAAAAGTATGCAATTGATCTTGAGGTAAACTAAATTTCTGCACTGACAATTTGGGAAAATGGGCCAACTCATCTTTCAGCATCTCATGCTGCCAAAGCTCCACCATTTGCTTGAAAGCAATAATACTGTCAACAAAATGAGTAATATGTATGTTGCTTCTGCAACTTAATGTTAAGTTTTTCATGTGGGGGCATGCTGTAGGTGAGAAATGTTAACTCATTAATCCATTTAGGATCAGTGAATTGACAGACGGGATATACCTTCATTTCCATGAATAAAATTATTCCGTCTAACAAATCAAAAATGTGATTCAACATATTACATCTACTGAGCCAACGAACTTCACAAAAGCATGCAGTATCACCAAATTCATGCTCAATATACTTCAGTAGAGCTTTAAATTGTGTACGGTTCAGTCCACGACTCTTAATGAAATTAACTATTCTCTCTACTAAGATCATTACATTTGCCATTGTAATTTTCTTGCACACAGGTTTTGTTGACGAATCAAACAATGCACAGGTATGAACCTCCTCCATGTTCTAGTAGTTTGCTTCTCAGATGACCTGTAAGCCCTGTTCTACATCTGGCCATGCAGGGTGCTCCACTAGTGGCAACTGAAACAAGCTTCCCACACTAGTCCAAATCTGATAAATACATCTTCCATGCATTGCAGTAGGTCATCACTTGTTGTGGTGTGTTGGAGAGGACATAAATCAAGGATTCCCTCCCTGACAATGAAGTTTGTATCAACACCTCTAATAAATGTTGCCAGCTGAGCTGTGTCTGATAAGTCAGTACTCTCATCCAATGCAACAGAAAACACCAATTGATTGGCAACTCCATGGAGTGCCGTGTGCACAATGACCATATATGTTAAATTAAAAGGAAGGTTAGCGTTGGCCGTAATATTAATGTTTTATTGATAGCAGAATCGATTTTCGATCACGTATTGATCATCTTCAGTGCTGTACAAATTAAACTCCGACACTGTATCAAGTTATCAATAACCAAAACTTAGAAGCGATCACAATAACTCAGTTATTGGAGTTAATGTGATTGCTTCTCAGTTTTGGTTATTGATAACTTGATACCAGTGTCTGAGTTTAATTTGTACAGCACTGAAGATGATCACTATGAGATCGAAAATCAATTCTGCTATCAATAAAACATCAATATTACGGCCAACACTGAACTTCCTTTTAAATTAAGAAAACACCAAGATGTTTGAAATGACATCCATTAATTGTTCCACAATATCACCTGACAAACACCCAATATTACGAGTTATAGTGCACCGCGACAGACACAAACTTGAAAAAGAATGTTTAACTGTGGACACAGTTCATCTGCTATGACATCCAAACTCTGCTTCATAAATTTGCAATCATAAAATGGTCAGGAAGACCGGGCAATCAGCAAAGCTATTCTGTAACTAGCAAGAACAGCTGCATCGGAGGAGGAGGCGGCGGCATTGCAATTCTTGGTGATGAGAAGGACAAACTATTAGATAGACATCAGCTGCTCTCAGCTCTGCCTGTGCTCATGCAGGTGGCTTAGGGTGTGGCTCTCTCATTGTTCACCTGTGATCTAGATGATATAGTGTGCTACAGAAGAAACCTGCAGAAGCATAATGAGAAGCTCTGCGAAATCTCTAATAAGTTGTGAGAGCACAATTTAAGGCTGCAACCGGGTCAGTGAGAGTTCCTAAAGAAAGAAGTGAACTTTTTAGGCCACTGTATTACGAACATGACAGAAGTGGGGAAGGTTAAGTTCTTCCCTCTGGCAAGAGCAACAAAAGCAATGAATTAAGAGGGCTTCTAGGTTTCAATCGGGTACTATCAGAGATTTATTGCTAAATTAAGCAAAATTGCAAAGCCACTTCATGAGTTATTGAAGAAAGGAGTAGTATACGAATGGGGAGAATGAAAAAAAAAAACAACATGTTCAAGAACCTGAAGGAGCAGACAATATGCAGATATGATGTATATTTCTGACCTCTGGAATGGTGTTGCTGCTTACGAAGTATTCTGCTGGTGCTGACTCAGAAAAACGCATACAACATACAGATGAATCAAATTTCCAAGTTTGCTTCTCAAACAATGTATGATGTGACATTATCACTGTTCACGAGTCCTTTTTTATTTGGGATGCAGAAATGACACGACACAATTAGTTGCATTTTTGGAACAAATGTTAACTGAGCAACTAGCGGATGTTCTGTAGGCCGTAAGTGGGGACAGGAAAGTTTCACGGAAATAATACAATAAAAAAATAACTCAATCTTTGATTCCTAACAATTATGTGAAATGTGTAGGTTTTTTTTTAAGTTGCAAAATCTGGCATTTCTCCCCATTCCTGTGTAAAAATGTTGTAAATTTGAAGGCAGCAGTTTACTGTTATCGATAACTGATAGTCACTGGATGCTAAAACTGGATTTTGACATTTTTCTCACACCACAAATTGTGTAAAATCTTAAAACAACAAACATTTTACTTCCTGCATAAAGTAGTCTGACTACTGTATATAGCTGAGAAGTCAGTGCAGCTGACTGCCATGTGGGGGATCAGGGTTTGATTCTTGGTACTGCTAGGGGTTTTTCCTCAGTATGAGGACTGGTACCAGGTATACTCAGCCTCACAAGACTAAGTGAGGGCATCGACAAGTAGTGGTTCTGAGGTGAAGCATCCCAACAATAACCTCAAGAGTGGTGTGCTGACCACATTCCCCTCTGTACTGCATCCAGTGACAGAGGCTGACAGCAGATTGACCCACCTGGGGCCACAACGCGAAACTTTACCTTTCACATTTTTCCTGCATAAAAAAGTATGGCAGCACATGCCATGTTGAATGAACAACATTCCAGTAACAGATAAGGCCACCAATGTGACATTTCCCGACATTTTTACACAACTTACCATATAAAAATGAAGTGTTTTTGAGATATGTAACATGGTGCATCAATTAAACTGTACATTTTCATAGTACACAGTATAAATATGAGAAACACTAGATATGACACTTTTGTTTTGCAAATATCTAAATCAACAATGCAACTCAGGCCCTGGCCTATCCAACAGAGCATGCTGTTACCACAAACTTTCCTCACAAAACAGTAAAAATAACATTGAAATAAATAGTCTCAGAGTTCTGTTTTGCCACCAAAAACACATTTGCATGACATCATGTGTCCTGTGCTGTGACCAGGTGGCAGAGACAAACTGAGCAGCTGTGATGTAGGTGAAGGTGTTTGACCAACTGAAGTTCTGCTGTGAAGTTGTTCTTTATTTTGGATAGCATTTTATTTTCTTACTTTTATATTTTATTGGGACACTGCAGCTAGCAGATGTAATTTGCTCCCTTAAGTTGTTTCTTACACTGACACTAAAAAAGGAAGGAGGCCATATAGTTCAGTAGTGTGTCACTGGAGAGCTATAAGGAAGGAGCTTGCTTGGCAGTCTGCATTCATGCAGGTGCAACACTCAGCATTTTCTTCATTAAATATCAGCGATCCAAGTTCAACTTTTGGCAGAGCAAATAACAGGAGTAGTCTACATGTCACCACAGCTTTGATATGACAATACTACTGTGCAAAAGACCATTTAAGTCAGTAAACAAATGAAGACTGTTAAGCTATCAATGATCTGTGCACAGATACAAATTTAATACAGTATGCAAGAGATTTTTGGCTGCATGACACACTCTAACGTTTGAAGATAGGTGGGAGTTTGACTCTGTTCTTCTGCAACAGCTTGTTTTACTGCACTCCCTAAATGCATTAACATTTTGAGATGAGTTGTTTCAGACTACTTAACTGGAGTAGTTTTATGCTGTTCACTAATAATGGCATCCCAGGACTTATTTCAAGTAGATTAGCGACATGCACTTCCACTTATATTCACAGGTTGCCTGTTTGCATCTTCTATAGAATTCAATGTACTACAAGAACAGCTTTGGAGTATAACATCAGTGAGAGATTCGAAGAAAACAGATAGGTGGTAATCCTATGCATCTATTCATTAAGATAATCCAGGAAATGATTAACTTAACAGTCACAGGAGGGAAGGTGTGACCAGCCGTACTGTACACTACTTTCTATGGACTCGTGACTAAACTGAAAAACTTTTATGTAGGTTTTGAACGAGGGCATCTTGCACCACATTAAATAATTTTTTATATTTATACTTGCATACTATAAAACCATACAGTTTAACTGATGCACCACATAAAAGATCTCTCTAAACTGTGTCATTAGCTGTACGATTTGTTGTGCAAAAATATCAGGAAATTTGGCATTGCCTGATATAACATTAGTTGTATTCCATGTTAAAAGCAGGGATTGCTTCAGTACTGTAGAAGAAACAAGTTTTTGATGATTAAATCAGTAAGCTTTTGAGAAATACAAAAGTACCGATACTTCAGGTAGATGTGCATGAAGCACTGGGTTCTGTCTTCAAATTAGGCTAACAATTCTTATAGCAACAGATCCATGTATTAAGCCTGTGTTCAAAGCTCTAGGTTCTTGTTAAAGTAACGCCAAAATGGCAACAACCTTTTGAGAAATATATTCTCAGTCATGTAACATTCTGAAGGGATACAAATACCTTCATAATTACCGTGGTAAAGTTCTGGTAGAATGTAAATAATTTAGGAGTAAGGTGGAAGCATTGAGTCACTGACAGGCGCACACACACGAAAAGAAAGAAACCTTGCTAGCTTTCAGAGCAATCTCTTCTAGAGCTAGAGGACACACCAGCCAGTTTACAGACTAAACGTGGGATGGAGGGGCAACTGGTGCACAAGCTAGGTATGAGATGCACAGGTGTTGGGGCCAGTGGGAAGCAGCACACATTGAAGGTGACATGGGGAGGTGAACTACGAGGGGGAGACAGGACAGAAGAAGGGAAAACTGTTGGGTGGAGGCTTTGGAGACAGTGAGTTAGTGGAGATTGAGGCCAGGAAGATTATGAGAGCAAAGGATGTGTTGGAAGGATAACTCCCATTTGTGTAGTTCACAGAAGATGGTGTGGAGGGAAGGATTCAGATGGCATGGGTTGAGAGCAGCTATTTAAATTAAGCATGTTACACTCAGCTGCATGTTGTGCCACCAGGTAGTCAACTTTGATCTTGCCAACACAGGGTGTATAATGTACAAGGAAAAAAAAATTCTGCAATTTTTCCTGGATTTCCCAATAAAAAATACACTTTTTCCCAGGTGAAAACACACTTTTTCCCAGGTGAAAGTGCACTTTTTTCATGTTAAGTGACAGCATACTTTCACTCACAGCTGTAAAAGTTATGAATCCTTTGAATGGTAAAGGTTTTATACAGCAGCATAGAGCTTCCTGGCACTTTAGGAAACAAAACACAGCAAAAACGATGTGTTCTGGAAAGATCTTTGACGTACAGCAACATGTACTTTATTAAGAAAGTATAAAGATGAATTCCACCAAATACAGCACATCAGTTTCTGAAGCATTGAAATTGAGGCTGCTGTGCACTTTTGTCAGTCAATCATAGCTCATGTCACATGATCTTGCCAGCTAGTAACAGCAGATATTCAGAGGATGGGACACATGAGGTAGTTAGCCAATAGCACCATCACTGTTAAGTACCACAAACACAGAAACAGGGATAGTTGATGGTTTAAATTAATATACATATAGTATAACTACAAGTAAAGCTAAGTTTTCACATATAATATTGGTTTTTTTGTGTGGTTTACCCTTTAAGATATATCGAAAACAAATGTGCCAGCCAAGTTTTAAATAATGACATAAATGGCTCGTCTTCTGGGCCCAAAATTTTTCCAACTGGCTCATTCTCAAAATGTTAAGTTTTGAATGAGATTCTAACGCTATGTAATTTAAAAAATTCGTTGCACATTCTCACATGTAATGAAAGGAAAATGAAATTTACTTTAAAAGTAATGCTTCTCAAACCACTAGTTGCAATATTTTCCTGCAATCTGTTAAAAATAGGTTCATTTAAACAGTTGCCAGTGTGTGTCAGAAAACAGGCATTACTGCGCAAGGGCAGCTACAATGATGTAGGAAACCCATGCCCAGTGTTTGATCTACTCATATGCCTTTTGTTGCATTTCTGTTTGGAATTTCATGCATAGTGAGGCATCACGTAACCATGTGCAGCATGTTGTTCAGAGAGGACATAAAGAGTTATTGTACTTAGGGAAATTGTTTTATCATACCCTATTCAGATAAGGAATGCAAAACAAGAAAGGAGTCCTTGGTATTACATTCATTTCAAAACTAGACTCTACAACTCATACTACCTTAATATTTTGCTACATTGTGATTTTAACTTTTAATTTGTACTCTGCAATACTGTTATCTAGCCTTTCCAATCAAGTTTACATCCACACAGCATTGCTAAAGACTAGTAAGAAGGAATACAAATTTATTGCAAAAATTAAAAAAAAGTTTGTATATGCCAGAACTAAGGACAATAAGTTTTTCATGACTTTTTCAAATTGTATGAAAAATTAACAAGGTTATATGTGAAGCCAACAAACTGTACAACTGGCAGTTTATACTCTACACCAGCAATAAATATAAGGCCTTGTGGGGAGTTACAATGATAAAACACATTGTGCTGCCAGTCTATAATTTACCGAAAAACGGTGTTCTGTAAATTTAAGACATAAGTAATGCAAATTAAGAAATTATGCCAAGCTTAGATGAGGTACCAAACAAGTATTGAAACATGTCTTGTGATCAAAATGCATTGTGTTTCACGGATGGTAGCTTTGTAAAATTCTGATAGAGCTGTCAATATATTTGAAACAAAACATTTTACTCAATACCACTGACCAAATATGCCTGTTAAGTCATCTTCAAGTGAACATTTATGTATGTCTGTATGTATATGGCATTAACAGATCTTACATTATGTCACAAAAGAAACAGGACATCTGAATACTCCAAGAGCATTGGAGTTTCATAAATCATACTAAAATGTACAATTCAGCATTTCTATATCCAGATTCACACTTAAAGCTTAATACCCTACCTAGTATGAAGCTTTTCACTGTGGTTTTTGGGATGCCAAGTTCCTTGCAGTACCAGTACTTGATTATCTGATGATTGGTTCTTTACTACAGCATTATGCCATACATGCCAAAAGATGAAAACACGCACTTGAAATTCAGTAAACAGTTGAAACTAGTCAACTCTGTGGAATGAAACACTGTTTCAAACAAAGTGGCTGCTTCTGCAGAAAAGATTAATAAAAGCCAAATTTCTTTAGCCAACTAACAAAAAAAACTTCACTGTTCTGTGAGATGATGCGAGCTTGATTGCCAATAGTGTGGAAATAAAATAAAACCAGAAAACTGAATGAGCAACCTATTTTAGCCTTCTGTAATTATTTGAGTGTATTTTAATTCAACTGATACCTCACAGCCACAGAAATTTTTGTTTTTATTCGATCTGAGAGCTGTAAGCCAAGAGAAAACAGCAAAATCACAACACACAAACACGGGTCACGTTCAGGCTACCCTCCACTACAACTCAGACTGCTCAACACATGTACGAATGTTGCAGCTTGGGTGACCTAGAAAAAATTTTCCAGCCAGTATCTGGCTGCTTGCTGCTTGGACAGCTGACAGACATGTCAAGTAGCCAGAATTGGGAGAAGGTGCTGCTCATACACAATTACCACTATGCGCCTGTGCTTGAGTGCACTGACAACTAATCAAATGAACCTAATGTGAAAAGTTTTGTCATCATGCCCATTGAAAGAAGTTTGCTGTTACAAAGTATTGCACAGTTTTCATATTAAAGTCGTTGACAAGTTTTGATATCAGCAGACACTTGTGTGAGCAATGTCTATTGTTGTAAGTGGTGTATTTTATTTGTAATCTAAGTTTCATTTTGGTGCTATTCTCTCATTTATGTTTTATCGCTGAAGTATTACTCTGCAGTGGTGGGCTACAGTGAAATTTATGATTAGAGTAACAGTTCCTATCACCAAAATGACAAAAATTTAACTGAAAATTGAAACAATGGAAAATTCCCAGATTTCTAAAAAATTCCTGGGGTTTTCCCTGCAACAGTTTAGAGGTGGTCATTCATCTTGGTGGATAGCTGGTCATACCAATATATAAAGCTTTGCAGTACTTGCAGCAGGGTTGGTATATGACATGGCTGCTTTCACAGGTGGCTGTCTCAGAAGAGGTAGGATAAGCCTGTGACAGGACTTGAGTGGGAAGTGCTGAGTGGGTGGATAGGTCAAGTCTTGCACTTTGATCTTCCACAGGGATATGATCCATGTGGCAAGGAGTCAGGAGTAGGAGTGGTATAGGGGTGGACTAGGCTGTTGTGTGGAACACTACTTTAGGAGATGTGGGAGAGGTCTTGGGCAGGATGTCACTCATTTCAGGGCACGACAGATAGATAGATAGATAGATAGATAGATAGATAGACAAAGCCCTGGCAGAGGACATGGGTCAGCTGCTCCAGCCCGGGATGATATGGGGTGATGAGGGGAACTCCTCTGCAGCTGCACAGCTTCTTATGTATGCCTATGTTCATTTTCAACAAAACACTGAAAAACAATGAAATTAGAGAAAAATTCGAACATATGATACTTCAAAATAAACTGATATCAAAATCAGCACAAAAATAATGCAAAAATTGGCAGAAAATAACAGTAAAATTGGACACAAAACAAATTTTTTTTGCTGTAACTAGCCATAAGGAATGCAACTTACTTTCAGCAGTATTGATTTCCTCCACATCCTACCATGCATATAAAGGAGCAACACCTCCATTACACTTTCCTAAATCAGTGGACTATCATCTCCAGTTATATCAACCTTTCAACCGCACACTCATTGGCTACTGAAATGAACTGATTTTTGAACTCTTATGATACTCAGGTGTCACAGTCCATTGTACCTTGGTGACTATATAGGCTACAGGGGAATTAAATTCTGTTGACACAAGATTTGTTCCTTCACTGCCTAGCTTTCACCTAAGTTTTGTTTTCTGTTTGTTGTTTCAGGTAAATCAAAATGTAGGGTTAACACAATAACCGTTAAAACCAATGAACGGTGATCACATTACTCTATAAATTCAGGGAGTTACTTTCATGAATGACTGAAACATATTTAATGAGGATAATTCATGGCAACAGAATAATCAGAACAAAGATTACACTGCTACTGGCCACTGAACAGCTGTATATATTACCAGGAAATATGTTGTCAGGTTCCTAGATTAATCAAGCAATGTGGAGTAACTTACATTGCTTTTTAAATTCAGCCATTGAACAGAGACAAAGTGGAAGATGTGTTGAATTTTTCAACTTTTTCTGACAAAGGTTTGACCAACAGATCAGCTTGCCAAAATGAAGTCCACAATTAATACTTCAAAATGCACTACTTTATCAGGTATACACTGAATTCTCTTTCTGAAACATCCATGTTAAGAATTGTTCTAGCTCACCTATAAAGTGCAGCTACTATGGAGCACTAGTGCTACAATGGCCTGCCATATTAAATAGTATTCTGGTAAATATGAAATCTGAGAAGATGCCTTACCTTTAAGTTTACGAAGAGATTCTCTCATAACATGGATATTGTGAATATCCAGAAATACTAATTCCGCATTTTGATACGCATCTTCGGATTCGTAGCCACCACCTTTAGCCTTGTTGGCAATTGCATTAGCACTATAAAAGGACAGACAGAACATCAAACATGAGGGAAACAAAAACTATCTTACTATAAGATATATTACAAAATCTATAAGCAATATACAATTACTGCCGTACTGGATGTTGGATCACAAGCGATGAAAAATTAGCCGTGGCCTATGTCTTGCAGACATACAATATTTAGTTTCCAAATACACACTAAAAATAAATAATTTTATTTGTATTGTTTTAAGACTTAATACAACAACCATAATAAAATCAATAATGCTTGTAAAAAACTTAATGTCACTAGTATAAGATGCAAGACAGTAGCATGTACACGACTCAAAAGTGAAGAGCAATCACAGTGCTTGCAACTTCTGTAGTTTACAACTTGTAAGGATGATGCATAATGCAAATTGTGTACCAATAGCTAAAAAGTTCACTTTCTCACAGAGAAATAGCCCAGGATACACTAACCTATTTTTATACCTTTTGGATTTGCTCTTATAAGCATACACATTTAAGGTGAAAAGTTTTCATTTTAACACACAGACGGTATTTCCATCAACAGGATTTTGTTTTTGTTATTAAAATACATTTTTGGAATAATTTTAGTAAGGCGTTAATTTGATCCTGCAGAAAAGTCTCTTACAAAGCATTTTAAATCCTCACCATGTTATGTGGTGCAGCAGTATGACATTGGACTCATACTTGCGAGGACATCAGGTCAGTCCCCATCCAGCCA
Organism: Schistocerca cancellata; assembly: GCF_023864275.1. Taxonomy (NCBI): domain Eukaryota; kingdom Metazoa; phylum Arthropoda; class Insecta; order Orthoptera; family Acrididae; genus Schistocerca; species Schistocerca cancellata. The sequence continues at coordinate 320,252,499 of NC_064629.1, forward strand.
TCCAGATTTCAGTTTTTAATGATATTCTTAAATCTGTTAAAGTGTATGCCAGGACAGTTCTCTTGAAAGGGCAGTTTTAATTTCCTTCCTCGATGTGAGCTTGTCACTGTCAACCATACTCTTCCCTCTTCATTCATGTTTGGTACACTCATTCAATTGGCAAATGGAAATACCAAGCCAAATTCTCCCTTCTCCTCCCCCCCCCCCCCCCCCCCGAATCAGCAGAAATTCCAGTACAGGTTTATGAGACATCCACTTTTTGATAATCAAGAAATGGGCCACTGAATTCACAGGGGACTGAACTTCTCCAGAAGAAAGTGCGTTCCTCTGCCTCTGTTGTTGGGTGGAGAACTCTAGGTTCACCGTAATAGGTCAGGCATGCGCTACATCCAGGAAGCAGCTACTAGGGTAGTAGAGTACATGAGCATGTACATGAGGATTTTTTAGGTTACAACCCCCCCCCCCCCCCTTTCGATCAGAGACAAACTGCCTGCCAAAATTGAAGTTACATCAGCCGCAATGTTCTCAGAAAATGCTTGTTCTCGTAGATAAGAGATAGAAAAGTAACATCATATTAGTAAACAGCAGGAGCATCCAAGGGAAGATCCCACAATTGGTATCTCTTACTGAAGATTGAAATGTTTACGTAGTATTAGGAACAGAAAGATGGTTGAAACGCAAAGTGAATAGCAACGAAACCCTAAGTTCAGATTGGAATATCTGTCTTATGGACAGATTAATCATCAATGGTGAGGGCATATTTATTGCTGTATGGAATTCAATAATATCTAGCTATGTTATCACAGATTGCAAATGTGAATTAACCTGGGCAAAGTTAAGCATCAAAGATGGGCCAACAAAAAATGGTAACCCAATGCTTTCACAGACTGCCTGGGCCAGGAGCTGTAATGGTAGAGCACTTCAGAGAGCATTTAAAGAGTATTGGTAATAATGTCTTGCTGTTGTAGTGGATGGTGACTTCAACTTGCCAGGCACAGATTGGGAGCCATGCTATCAAAACTAGGGCCAGAGACAGAGATTCATGTCATTATTCTTGATGTCTTGTCCAAAAATTACTTCCAACAGATAATTCTGGAACCAATTTGTGAAGGTAGCATCTCAGACGTCCCAGCAACAAACAGACCTGAACTTATCGAGTCAGTTAATGCAAAGGACGGTATCAGTGATCATACGGCTGCAATACCTACTGTGACTAAGGGTTTTACAAGGAATGTTAAGAAAGGAAGAAAGATACTTTTGCTTCTCAAGAGTGACAGAATACAAAATGCTGAGTATCTGAGTAGTAAGCATCAAATATCCAGTGCTGATGATGAAGATATGCAACACAAATGAAAAAATTCAAATGCATCATTCAATATGCGTTTGACAAGTACATTCCTAGTAAGGTCTTAAGGGTTGGGAAAGACCCATCATTGTTTAATAGCCATGTTAGGTAACGGTTATGTATACTTCATCACTGATTCATGAGAACTCAAAACCGAGCTGACAAACAAAAGCTGAATGAAGCGAAAATGGGTGTAAGGAGACCAATGAGAGAAGTGTTCAAAGACTTTGAAGTGAAGTTTTGTCAACTGATCTAACTAAAAATGCTACAATGTTTTGGTCTTTTGTAAAATCAGCAAGCATTTGAAATCCTCTATTCATCCAATCAGTGACCATACTGGCACCAGAATGGAAGATAACAGAGAGAAGGCCAAAATATTGACTTTGGTCTTCCAAAATTGCTTGACTGCAGATCATCTTAACATCTTCCCCATATGGATGCTGAAATGGCAGATGTTGAGATAACCGACTGCGGAATGTGAAAGAAACTACTATCACTTAATAGTGGAAAGTCATCAGGACCAGATGAGATAATTGTAAGATTCTACAAAGATTACGCAAGAGAACTTGCTCTCCTTCTAGCAGCAATTTATTGTAGTTCTCTGTAGCAATGAAGGGTATCTAGCAACTGGAAAAAAAATGCAGGTCAAGAATGGTCTTTGTACATAATTATACACTTACATCAATGATGTCAGTCTGTTGTAAAATTATGAAACATGTCTTATGCTCAAGAATTATGACATTTGGAGAAGGAAAAGCTTAGGAAAATATTATCTTATAAAAATCAACATGGACTCTGCAAACAGCTCGCTCTATTCATCCATGAGTACCATAGTGCTGTAAGCAACAGTCCTCAGGTAGATGCCATGTTCCTTGACTTCAGGAAGGCATTTGACACCATTCCACACTGCCATTTAGTGAAAAAAATATGAGCTTACTACTGAATACTTGATCAGACCTGTCAATGGATTCAAGACTTCCTTGCCAGCAGAATTCAATATATCACACTTAACAGAGCAAAATTGACAGAATTAAGCAGAATTATTACATTGTGAGTCTCAAATAGCACAATATGCTAGCTATTCGCAAGTACCACCTGGATATTTTAGGAATATTTGAGACAAGATGGCCTGGCAATAATGACTTTAGATCAGTAGACTTCACAATAATACACAGTGGAAACCAACAGTCAGGGGAGAAAGGAGTAGATACTGTGTTAACAAAGAAATGGATGCATAATGTGCTGAACACCTTTTTCATATTAGTAATAGGATATTAATAATGAAGTTAAAAGTTAGCACAGTTGACATAACAATAATTCAAATATATTTTTTCATGACAAACAGTAATGACACAGACTCCATTGAACACTTAATGGAAATGATAAACACAAAGGACAATGTTATTTTCATGGGAGATAATAACGTGTCAGTCAGCACATCAAGACAACCCTGAGCATGCTGTTAAGTACAGATTGGGAAGAATGAATTCAAGAGGTGGGAAGTTATTAGAATTTTCTAAACATGAGATGGTTATAAAAAATAGATGAAACTCTAAAGAGAAGGAACTATGTGTGGAAGACACCTTGTGATAGTGGGATATATATATAACTGATTACATAGTAGTACAGCAGAGGAACAGAAACCAAGTACAATCTAGTCACAGTTTCCCTGGTGTTAATATACACCATCCATCTAAAAAGGTTCCATGACAGATTTCATTCCTGGCATATAAGCAACATCAGTGTACTAACTATGGCGGCAGCTTGTACTAACTACTGCAAACAGCAGCATTGCATTTGACCAGTCAGTTGCGAGCAGACAGTATTAAGCAGCGGATGAGTGGCCACAGCATATCAAGAACGCCTGCGATGACCTGACTGAAATGCAGAACGCTGAAAATTCTTTTCTGGAAAAAATTGTAATGGGTGACGAGACTGTGTTATCAATCTGAACCTACTACAAAACAACAAAGAACAGAAACTCACATGAAGGGTCAACATTTTGACATAAACAAAGTGCAATATCAGATTTAAGAAGCACCAGCTGAAATATCCAACGAAATGAGCAATATATAAACTGATGGATGCACTTGTCGTGCATGAATTCAAGCAAGCAACAACTGAATCAGACAATGAAGAAAATTGTTGAGATATTATCAAGTCAAATACAACAAATGCAGCCACAGACATATTAGGAATGGGAAGAAATAGAAGACAATTTTAAATTCAGGAAACAGGATGTTGTTTGGTCCAAGATTAAACTGTTGCAACACAGACAGAGAACCAAGAGTAAATTAGTGAATAAGAATGGGGAGCTGCTATTTGAGAAGAAGATGAAAGTGACCAATGGATAGTACATATTTAAGACCTTTACAGTGATGGTGAAATTGGGGAGTTTACATGAGTATACTGAAGAAGAAAAAGCAAGTGATGAATCAGTAAGAGATCCCCAACAACAAAAGAAGAGTTCTTTTCCTTGTACTAAATAGGTCAAAATCAAAGCAATAGGTAAGATGGCATCCCTGCAAAGCTCTTACAAAGACAGCAGTGACAACATCAAAAGTAAATTGTTAACTATGGTATCGAGATGTTATGAAGACAGTATCACATCACCTGACTTCTCTCACACACACACACACACACACACACACACACAAAAACCTATCATTACCCAAGAGGCAATGGTCTGATGGAGGCCACTAGCCTGTTGATGTTGATAAGGAAGTGTTGAAAACTTAGCATGGAGCCCTGATGGACAGACTTCTCTTGGACCTGTGTGGAGCTGAGCGATATACAAACTCCAACATGAAATGGCTGGAGGGTTGAAAAATGTCAAGTAAAAATCAGTGGGGAGCCTTGAAAGCCCCAGTCATGGAGGGTAAATAAATGTGATTTCAACAAACTATGTCGAATGCAATGTGCAGGTAAAAAAAGACTGCCATGAGATATTGGTGTTAAGAAAAAGACTGTTGGATAATTGTTTCCAATAAATCCAGACTATCAGTTGTGGATCGTCTCTCTCAGAAACCACACTGATAGGGGGAGAAAAGGTCCCACGATTCGAGAACTCAACGTAATAGTCAGGATATTACAGTTTAAAGCAGTTTGCAGAACACACTGGTAAGGCTAATCAGTTACTAGCTGTCTAAACACAATGTGTTTTTGTCTGGTTTATAAGGATCAGGATGATGACACTATTCCTCCATTGTGAATAAAAAAACTTTACAGCTCAATACAATTGAAGACTAAGAGTGTATGTGTCCCTCAGAGAAGTATGCAGCTTTTCTGCTTGGGTAAGGGGAGTTGAGGCCCCTGAAGACGATGCTATAGGAACCACAAGAGGGGAGGGCCTATGTTCCACACAGGCTAATGTACTTGTTTGACAATCAAGAGTCCAATGTTGAGGGAATCAGTGCTTAAGGTACTGCTGACAAGCTCACCACAGTAGAAGCTAAATTTGATACCACTGGGATGGGATGTACTTTTTCTAGGTGGTTCTAGACTTTTAACCAGGGTAGCACACTTTGGAGATCGGGGTTGGAGTGTGGGTGGTTTCCATGATGGTCTTCACAAGTTGGGTTGTTCATACTTTTTGCATTTGCAGTGTAGTGAATATGTAGTTTACTGTTGACAGTCGAAAAGGCTGTGTGTTTTTTTCGAGTGCTCGGCAGGTTTTTATTTTCAAAAAAGATGGCTCAAAGAATTTCAATTAAATTTTACTTGAGAAATGGATTGAAGTGCTGCACCTCATTCAAAATGTTGATTCTGGGTTCTGTTGAAACTACTACAAGTAAGACAAGAGTTTATGGGTGGTATAGTTTATGAGTGGTATAAACGTTTCAAATAGGGTCAAGAAGACATTGAAGGTGACAACAACCCTGGATGTCCTAGCGCATCACTTACTGACAATAATGTAAAAGGAGTAAAGAAAATGGTTCTGAAAAATTGCGGTATCACCATTAAAGAATTTGCTGATGGTGTCAGCATATCCTTTGGTTCACACTCAACAATTTTTTTTGGACTTTTCGGTATGAAACTTGACAGCAAAGTTTGTTCTGAAATGGTTGAATTTCAACCAAAAACAATGTTGCGTAGACATTACTCATGAATTTCTGAATTAACTCAACAATGACCCAGAACTTGTAAAGAAGGTTATAACAGGTGGTGAAACGTGTATACAGGTACTACACCGAAAACAAGGCCTACTCATCCTAAAGGAAACTGCTTGAAGAGCCAATTCCAAAAAAATTGACAAGTTGATCACATGTGAAGGTGGTTCTCACCATTATCTTCTACAATAATGGGATTGTGCACGATGAGTTTCTATCTGACAGCTGTACAGTCAATAAGGAATACTAACTGGCAGTTATGCACCAAATGGCTGAAGCAATCTAAAGAAAACTACCAGAAGTGTGGCGAACCATTAGTGGACATTTCATCATCACATCACAGCTGTTCAGATCTCAATGTTGTTTTTTCCTCTCTCTCAGGGGGAGGACAAAATAAAAATAAATAAATAAATCTTTATGTTGCCTCAGCCAACGTATTTGCCGGACATTGTCCCTGCGGCTTCTTTCTATTTCCGAAGCTGAAAAGAACAACAAAAAGACATCTTTTTGCCACCACTGATGTGATAAAAACAGAATCACTGAAGGAGCTTAACACCATAATGAAAAGCGAGTTTCTGAAGTGCTTCCAAGATTGGAAAAACTGCTGGCACAAGTGTATTGTGGTATATCTAAGAGGGATTACTTTGAAGCAAAACTTTATCCAGCATGAGTCACAAAAAGAGCAACAAAGGGTTCCAGGATCTTTGTCGTGGAAAAATTTGGAAGTGGCCTGAAAAAGAGAACTTCTAGAATATGCTGCAGAAGACCCTGTCAAAATTATCAGCCCACTGGAGCAAGTTGAGTGGGACAAAGTTATTGCTGTTGATGAATAAATAAAGATTCTTTAAAAAATTCCTGTAAGTTCTTAATCACATATTTTATATGATATACGAAGTGGACTCTTTACTTCTCCAAGCTTTTGCTTAGTTCCTCATCCATCTGCAAGTCCTGGTGAAAAACAAAACCTTGCACTATCTTCTAGATCTTACAGGGTGTTACAATAACAGGCATGTTACAGTGTGTCTTAGAAGGGATTAACACTGTGGACTGGGTAGTGCTGAATGATTAATAAAAGTTTATCTATCAACAAACAAATAAAAATATCCATACTTTTATGTAATATTGCTAACCAAATCAAACCAAATAAAATTTAACATCAGTGCAATTTATATGCAGGAGTCAAAATTCCCCTTCTCGTCTTTCCTGGGACGAAACACTTACCAGTCTAGTACCAACCATACGTTAAAAATATTTCTTTTAATAACTGAATAAACATAGAAAAGATTTACAGTTTTTACAATAGTGCAGCACTTATGTGTAACAAGAACAAAACATTTTTGCAGAACATAATAATTAATAATTGCCTACAAACCTTGGTCTTGCATCCATAATGAACAGTTTGTGTGATTGAGCATTTGCATCCATAATAAGCTGAATGTAACGCTCATCTTCACGTGAACGTTTACCACCGACACCCACCAATGGCTGAGAGCATCGTGTTATGGTGGCTTGGCTCTCTGGATGTATCCACGACAGTACTGGCACACGCCCTCTGCTTCGAAATGCGGCCACAGCTCTCAAGTCATCGTCTGTAGCTTGTGCAGGAACGGCCCACACTGCTGGGTAACTATCACATATCTCGTAGTTCTCATTAAGCTTGCAGATTTTCCAAGTGTCATTAGGGACTGACTGAAAAATAGAAGGCAAAAGAAAAATCACAAAATAAAGATAGTACTTATCACAAACTCGATGCAATGGGTTACTTTATTGTTAAATGCTACCTTGTGTCTTGTTTTGCTTCTGTTACAGGTCTCAAATTCTTGTGTATTCTTCGGGAATGGGAAATACACTGAGATGACGGAAGTCATGGGATTGCAATATGCAAGTATATAGATGGTGATAGTGTTGTGAACACAAGGTATAAAGGGGCAGCGCTCTGGCGCAGCTATCATTAGTGCTTACGTTATACATGTGAAAAGGTGTCTGACATGATGACGGTAGCACAACAGGAATTAACAGACTTTGAACACAGAATGGTAGTTAGAGCTAGATACTTGGACATTCCATTTTGGGAATCATTACGGAATTCAATATTCTGAGAGCCACAGTGCCAAGGGTGTGCTAAGATTACCAAATTTCATGCATTACCTCTCGCCACAGACAACACATTGGCCAATGGCCTCCACTTAATGACAGAGCAGAGGTGTTTGCATAGAGTTGCCACTGCTAACAGGCAAGCAACACTGTGTGAAATAACTGCAGAAATCAATGTGGGACAGACAACACAACATCGCCTACAGTGCCCCTTCTGGTCTTGTGACCACATCAGTTGGACCCTAGACAAATGGAAAACTGTGGCTTGGTCAAATGAGTAGTGATTTCAGTTTGTACAAGCTGATGGTAGGGTTTGAGTCTGACACAGATTCAATGAAGTCATGGACCCAAGTCATCAACAAGGCACTGTGCATGCTCATGGTGGCTCCATAATGATGTGGGCTGAGTTGACACAGAGTGGACTGGGTCCTCTGGACCAACTGCACCAATCACTGACAGGAAATAGTTATGTTTGGCTACTTGGAGACTATTTGCAGCAATTCATAGACTTCATGTTCCCAAACAATTATGGAATTTTTATGGACGACAATGGGCCCTGTCTCTGGGCCACAATTGTTTGTGATCAGTTTAAAGAACATTTGGGAGAATACAAGCAAATGATTTGGTCACCCAGATTGTCTGACTTGAATCCCATCCAAAAAATTATCAGACATCCAGTAATCAAGAAGTTAGCTTGTGCACAAAATCCTGCACTGGCAACACCTTCACAACTATGGACAAATATAGAGGTAGCATGGCTCAATATTTCTGCAGGGTACTCATGGCGACTTGTTGAGTCCACTCCATGTCCCATTGCTGCACTATGCTGGGCAAAAGGAGGTCCGACACAGTATTTGGAAGTATCATATGACCTGTGTCACTTCAGTGTATGAGTAAGGAATACAAATAATAAACAGAACAAATAAAACATACAAAATAAAGAACAGCCAGTGCAGACAGATAAAATGAGAAAAGCAAGTATACCTGTACATCAGTTAATCTAGAACATAGTTTCTCTCCCTTTTATTATAGAAGAAACTGATCACATCAGAAAGATTTTAAGAGGAACCTTATACCAGACTGAAATTTGGGCCAACAAAAAAAAAAATGTTTTAAATACTCTGATCAGGAAAGGATAAAAACCCTCCTCTGTTGGCATGTGAGGTACAGAAGCTCTATGTACATGTGATAAAATCTACAGCAGAGCCACAATGTAAAGAGAACACCCAGCTGGAGGAACATAAAAGTCTTTGCCAAATAGAGGGAGGGACGGAGAACAACATATGTAGTGGAGCATACTCCCCAACTGGGAAAATGTGAAGTTTTCTGAAAGCAAAAATTTATCTACAATGACAAACTACTATTCACAGTTATATAGAGCAGCCATCAAAATTTATAAATATGGGGTTAATTTTAACAAGAAGCCATGAAACTTGGTGATATATGGACAGTTGCTCCACAGAAACGATATATAAGTTTTATCTTTGGCAGATAACAATCAGTAGTTAAGGTTTATCTCCGAGAAGGATTCCCTCTGCCGAATACATGTAAACTTCGACTACGCCCTTTTCCACAGTATTTTGTCACTTTCTGACACCTGACCTGTCAGTCAGCGGAACAAAGAGTACCTCTGAGGATATCCAACAGAGATCTGGACAAAACATTAGAAACGGTAAAGTATTATGTATCACAATCATACCACCTGCATGACTCGCAAGCAGCTAAGACATATTGTCATAGAAGCATTCACTATACGATCTTTAAAATACAAAACTTTCTATTTTATTTCAAACTCCATTTCAGTTGAGATCTTGCAATATTAAAAGTTCTGTAGTGAAGTTCTTGTAGAATGCAAATACTTTTGGATCAAAGGAGACTACTCACTGAAAAACAGAAGCACTGATTTGTCAACACACACACACACACACACACACACACACACACACACACACACACACACACACACACACACACACACAAAAAAAGGAAGAAAACATTGCTAGCTTTTGGATTTATCCTTTTGTGTATGCCTGTCGACAACTCAATGCTTCTGCTTTTTGGTGAATATTAAAAATTCTTATTTTAGAATCAATTGAAATGTTATACTTGCTTTTAAATATTTTTTGCTCTGGTTCACAATCAGAAATATCTTGTTGAGCTTCTCTGAAAATGTTTTCAACTTCATCACTAATAATCAATTCTTTATCAATTACAATTTCTTCCAGCAAATTTTGTAAATTATGCTGATGAAAATCATCTGCTTTTAGCATTGACTCCTCAGTAATTGTCAGAGAAGATTCTTCTGTGATAAGGCTGTCTTGGGCAAGAAACTGCTTCTAATAAGTAATAGTATTTTTAAACACAATTTCTGAATATATTTGTACTGCCTGTTCTTGAGGGATCATGTTCACCAGTAGCTAGTGTGACTGACATGATAATTACTCTTATTTAATGTATTTATAAGCAGTAATAACTTTACTGCACCTAAGTTACACCATTCCAAAAGTTAACGGAATAAATGAGGATTTTGACCATCATCTGTTCTCTTGGAACCGAGATTTCCACCCTGCTTGAGGATTTTGACCATCATCTGTTCTCTTGGAACCAAGATTTCTGCCCTGCTTCCTTTGGCAATCTTTTGCTAACAAATAGATTGCAGTAAAAGAATTGATGTTCAATAAACCTAACTCATAAATTGGAATGAATGGGCTATGAATATAGATTAAAACATAAGTGATAAAATAATTTATCACTATTACTAATATACTACATCTTTTCATTAAAATCTAGGACTTTTTACATTTCGTATCAAATTTTAATTTATTACAAATATATTTTCATGATAATAGTATTATAATTAAATAATTTTATTTTTATTACAAAATCATTATTAAAAATTTGTTAATTTACTTTTCAATTTGATTAAAATAAGAAATTAGAGTAAGTTTAAAAAGAAGTTGCTTCAAGTAAGAATAAAAGCAGCAATTTCTTGATTATGAAGTTAGAACTCCACACACTCAGCTAGGGGCGACACTGTTTAAAGCCATAAATTTTGTATACTTAACAACACTCAGAAATCTTCAAAGTCAATTTTTTGGGTGTGTTTCAAAGTGCATCAAACTGCTTTAGGAAACTGATCTCTGGACATTGACCTTCAAATACTAAGATTAGGAAGAAAATCTAAGTTGTTGAATACATAAGGTCCCCTTGCAGGGCACAACAGGCAAACATATTGAAGGAAGACTAGAGTTTAATGTCCTGTTGACATCTAGATCATTAAAGATGGACCAAACATAATGTGAACAGTAGCAATAACGTAGTTCACATATTCCAAATTCACAAAATTTTCCAGCAGTGTTCATTTCCTCTGAAAGTACAAATGCCCACTGAGGATGTCATGACTGTGGTGAACCACATTTGGGTGAAGGCAAACACAGTTGTGATTTTTCTAGAACATGGACACCATCATGTTTTACATATGGAAAGACACAGAGCTTAAAGATTGAGGACAATTTATTAATAAATTTTATTTAGCAGGCTGCACCGAAACATGGCCACCACTACAACCTTGTCAACTGATTTATATATTTTTTTGATTGATTTACAGAAATCACTGAAAACCAAAACCTGATTGATCACCGTGTGGAGTTTTGAACCCTTTTCCTCCACAAAAGGGGCCTGAGCCTTAACCAATGTGCTATGAAGAACTATCAACATTTCATGGCCCACACATTATGAGACAAATTAAAGAACGGAATTTTCAAAACTAAATAAATTGCAAGAGTGAACTCACAAATTGTCAGAATGCTATTACAAAACTATGCACTCATACCCAGTCATTTCAGTCAGTTCTTTTTTACAACTCTTACTAACTAAAGGACTCAATAGAATGGTGAAGAATATTTCTCATTTCTTACCAGGCGTTTCAGCTCGGCTATTGGTTCATGTACAGCCCACCCATTCTCTGTAAAAGTTTCCGAATACTCAAATGCAAAAAGTGGCAACTTGTGTGATAATGGAAATGCATAATGTTGCAATTTTTCAAAAACATTTCTTCTTGAATGGTTTTCCTGTCAAAACAGTACATCAGTGAGAACAACAACATAGTATTTATGTGAGCAAAAATGTGGAAAGTTATGATATTAATTCCACAAATGAACAACAACAAGCATTTCAGAAATGATGTCCACTGAAAGAAAAAAAAAAAAAAAAACAGAATTCACCATGTAATTTACAATTTTTCCTGCAAAAATTATGAAAGATATTCAGCAGTTTTAACACTTCTCATTTTCATTTTCATAGCACACAGCACACTCAAAAAGACAATTACAAAATGCAAAACCTGAGGTAAAAATGTGACTTGTTACAAGCTATTTGAGCACAGTCATTTTTGTCAATGTAGACACAGACACTAAAATACAGTTTAAAGAGAAAATTAAAACTTAAATAAAAATGGGAAGTGTTTCAATGTCTTTTGAAGTCAGTGGCAAGCAAAATTTCTAAAATGCCACAAGCATAAACTTCAGGTCACGGATAACATTTTTCTGTATTTAGGTAAAATAAAACTCCGTTTCAATATGCAAGATACCTCAAACGCTTCAGATTGAAAACTCTGCAGATAGTAGGGGATCCTAAATTAAGTAACTGACAAAAAAATTATAAACCCAGAAAGAATAGCAACTGGAACACAATTTCACAAAGATGCATTCAGTCAAGAGTACTGGAACTGCCACAACAAACATGATGGCATTGAGGATTACGAAAGATTAAGTGCAATTTATTTAATGTTTGAGGAAATACTGGGAATCTCCCATAGAGGCACTAGACACAGTACCAGTAACTGAAGATGCCTCAACATACACTTGCAATTTCCAGGTATGTTAGTCTATTCTCCCAGTGAACTGCAATTGGTACCATATGATAAAGTCAATCCTCTTCTCCAGCCACAAGACAAAGATGGCCACCACCCACAGAGGGTTCCCACAATCTATGAACAAAATCCAATTAATTCTTCACCTACCACTTGAACACAACTTTCATGTTCCATATAATGTGTGTCACGTTACATCACTTGCTCGCAAATGGCAGCACCCTGTCTTTGGGTAAGCTATTCCATGCACTGACTGCTATTGCTTAGGAAAGAGGCATCACATTACTGTCAGCAGTGAATCTCAATCCAACTTCACAAAAGTACCATGTGTGTGTATTGATGAACGAAATGGAATGGGTGAAACCTCATAATGTGGAGGATACCACACTTGCCACATTGACACAGTACGTGGTCTGAGGAATCATCTGGTTGGACTTGCGATCACTTTTACAGCACACTAGTAAGTGCTGATGACACCAACACAGTGTTTATCCATGGACAACCTGTGTATGAACTATTTGTCTTATGTTGAGGAATTCTCATGGGAAGGATAAGCTCTCATTCTGTCTTTGACCCAGTGTTAATCTGTAGGATGTAAAGAGCCATTTGCAACAGCTAACTGTCAATTCTGACAATTTCAAGTGATTTTACAGTAAGTCTCACAAAATAGCAATTTTGTAGTAAGTCACACAACCTCACAAAAAAATAATGTTTAGTTTGATTTTACCACTCTTCTGGGTTTCTAACCTTCCCTGTCAGTGAGAGTACGTGATTTACATGATGATATAACTGTTTAGCAAAAAAAAAAAAAAAAAAAAAAAAGATAGAGGGAGAGGGAGATCAAAATATTTTTGTTAATATTCAGCAAATACTGCAAAATATGCGCTACTGTGGGTTTGTCACAATATCGTCTATTCTCTTTGGATGGAAATCAGCACTATTCAATTAACACAAAAAAAAAAAAAAAAAAAAAAAAAAAAAAAAAAAAAAAAAAAAAAAGTGGATTGGATGCAATTTCAAATTTGCTGCAAATTTTTTCTTGACTTCCAAGGAGGATGACGACACCTAATGGGTATGACGACACACACAAAAGTGGAATACTTTTTTATTTTTTAAGGTAATTTAAAGACCTTGGTGGAATACAAGTAATGGAAGCAGTAAAGGTAATAAATAACTCAATAAACAGTTTGGGCCACCTTCTTGGGCATTGACCACTATCTGTTCAATGGCTACGTACAAACATCTGTCACTCTCAGACTCATTAATCATGAATAGTACCCGCATTTTTATAGTTGCTCCCGTATAGTCTTGCTACTCATGGATGGTGCAACTGCAGTCCACGAGCAATCCTTTGGCCAGTATGCTGAAAGTCTTACTACAACCTTCATAGACAAATATTACACACTGAACTTAATCCACAGACAGATTTCCCATGCCATATTCACACATGCTACTAATTCTCCCCCATGAATCAGTTGCAAGAGAGCAATGTCCTAGTCACCCAATATCACCCCAGACTGGAACAACTTAACAATATTCTTCGTCAGGACTTTGACTACCTAGTATTGGGCACGAAAATGAGAAAAGCCGTACCTAAAATCCTTCACACTTCTCTATTTCACCACCAACATAATCTACACAATATCCAAGCCCATTCCTAAACCACACCTACTCCCCCAACCCCTTACTCGGTGAGTCAGACCTCTGTGGAAGACAGGTGGAAGACCTGTACTATATACCGATCCAATTCATCCTACTTGAGTCCTATCACAGGTATATCCCATTCTATCAAAGTAGTGTCACCTCTTAAACTGATGATATACCCCATTACCCTAGCTCCACTCACCTTGCCCTCTCACCCTCCTCTCCATAGTCTCTCCTTCTCCTCCTCTGATCCATCATCCTTCCCAATCTACCTCTTAGCATCATTGTATGTTGCACATACCTCCCCCTGCCCATGGCCAATATGAGCTCATGAGTGCCAATGTTCCAGCTGTCTCTTCCTCACGGCCATCAGTCACTCCTTGACACCCTGCCTTCTGCTCCCCACATCCTTTCTCCCACTCCACACCATTCTAAACAATACCGTTTCCAAAAGAAAGCAAGCTGAGTTGTTACCTTTACTGCTTACATTATCTATTATTCCTTATGTTGTTATATTTATTTAGCATGAAACAAACAGTAAAGTAATGTCCACATTCACATCATCTGGATGTCTGTGGTTGCACCACCACTCAAATGTAGTTGAATTTGTCACAGCAGTAGACATAAAATACAAAGTGTACAACTTCGCTTCCGCCGTTTGCCAATAGGTGGCGACAACGGTAAGTAGTGGTCAAAAGAAACAGATCACAGACATCAGGCAGTTAGATTGGACCTTGGTCAACATAACCTCAATCACACATTAGTCAATTTGTGTCTGCATCATAAAGTTGTTCTTGATTGAAAATGTCAGTTTACGAGCCTAATTCTCGTCATTTGCAGGAGGTGTTACTGTTTTGTTTCAATATGAAGGAAATAGTGGCCTAGTCTCATCGAATGCTCTCAAGTACATATGGTAAGGACGCTATTAGTGAAAGAACATGTCGTGAGTGGTTTCAACACTTAAAGAACGGTGATTTTAACGTCGCAGACCGGCATAGTGGTGTAAGAGAGAATGTTTTAGAACATGCAGAATTGGAGACATTGCTGAGTGAAGACTTGTGGCAAACTCAAGAAGAATTGGCACAATTAGTGGGAGTGACACAGCTAGCCATTTCAAAATGTCTCAAGGCTAAGGGCACAATTCAGAAAGAAGGAACTTGGTTCCCGTGCAAGCTGAAACCGAGACGTTGAATGGCGTGTGTGTGTGTGTGTGTGTGTGTGTGTGTGTGTGTGTGTGTGTGTGTGTGTGTGTGTGTGTACAGTTGTTTCAGAGGCAAAAATGGAAGGGATTTCTGAATTACACTGTGACCAGGGACGAAAAATGGGTTCATTATGATAATCCTAAACACTAAAAATCATGGTGACATCCCCGCCATGCTTCCACGTCGACGGCTGAACCGAATATTCACAGCTCCAAGATCATGCTCTGCATTTGGTGAGACCAGCTTGGCGTCGTGTACTATGAGGTGTTAAAACTAAGTGAAACAATCACAGATGCTCATTATTTAATGCAATTAATTCATTTGAGCAGAGCATTGAAAGACAAATGACCGCAATACAGCAAAAGCCACAATAAAGTGATTTTGCAGCATGACAACGCTCGACCCCACATTGCACTTGGAAACATTAAAATGGGAAGTCATACCCCGCCTGCCATATTCTCCAGACATTGCTCTCTTTTTTTTTTTTTTTTTTTTTTTTTTGGTTGGGTTTAAGGGCGCTCAACTGCTGAGGTCATTAGCGCCCAGTCACTGTTGTTTGAGCACATGGAATCTGGTAAAACTCAAGGGGATGGAGGGGACACCAGAAGGACCCGACAAAGATGCAGACAAAATAAGTAAAAAGATTAAATGTCCTTGGACAAGCCAGTTAAAGTTATAAAACGCAGAATACGAGCAGCTGCTCGAGCGTCATCAGCTAAAACATCCGGTAAAGTAGATGGCAGGGACAGGACAACACGAAATTGACTAAAACGGGGACACGACAATAAAACATGGCGCACTGTTAATGCCTGACCACAAGGGCACTGCGGGGCTGGGTCACCGGAGAGCAGGTAGCGGTGGCTAAACCGGCAATGCCCAATCCGCAACCTGGTCAGAAGGACCTCCTCGCGCCGAGATGGTCGGGAGGATGTTGTCCAAGCAGTTGGTAGCGGTTTTACTGCCCGGAGCTTGTTTCCTTGGAGGGATGACCAAGCATCCCACCACAACGACACAAGCCTCTTACAGACATCCCCACGAACGTCGGATGACGGGACACAATGGGAGGCTGGCCGAGGCAGGAGGACTGCAGCCCTGGCTGCAGCATCCGCAGCCTCATTCCCAGGCACTCCCACATGTCCGGGAACCCACAGAAAGCTGACAGAACCACAGTTATCAGCCAAAGAATGGAGGGACTGCTGTATCCGTTGTATCAAGGGATGGACCGGATAGGGAGCTCCAAGGCTCTGAAGAGCACTGAGTGAGTCAGAGCAGAGTACATATGATGAATGGTGGTGGCGGCGGGCATACTGAACGGCCTGATGGAGAGCAAAAAGCTCGGCCGTAAAGCTGGAACATTGGTCGAGGAGCCTGTATTTAAATGTGGCGGCCCCGACGACAAAGGCACAGCCGACACCATCGTCAGTTTTGGAGCCATCGGTGTAAATAAAGGTGTGACCGGCAAGTCGAGCACGAAGTTCGGCAAACCGTGAGCAATACATTGCAGCCGGAGTACCATCCTTCGGGAGTGAGCTGAGGTCGAGATAAATATGAACCGGAGCCTGGAGCCAAGGTGGTGTCGGGCTCTCACCCTCTCTGAAGGTGGTAGGGAGGGCAAAATCCAATTGTCGAAGCAGGCGACGGAAGCGGACTCCGGGGGGCAGCAGGGCAGACACATACAACCCGTACTGACGGTCGAGAGAATCGGCGAAGAAGGACTTGTAAGAGGGGTGGTCGGGCATAGACGACAGACGGCAGGCATACCGACACAGCAGTACGTCGCGCTGGTAGGTCAACGGTAACTCGGCAGCTTCAGCATAAAGACTCTCGACAGGACTAGTGTAGAAGGCTCCGGTCGCAAGACGTAACCCCCGATGGTGGATGGAGTTGAGCCGGCGTAAGAGGGACGGCCGAGCGGACGAGTAGACGAAGCTCCCATAATCCAGCTTCGATCGGACTATGGACCGATACAAGCGAAGCAGGACAGTGCGATCCGCTCCCCAAGATGAACCGCTAAGAACTCTGAGGACATTAAGGGAACGTGTACAACGGGCCGCCAAATAAGAGACGTGTGGAGACCAACACAGTTTCCTGTCCAACGTGAGCCCTAGAAACTTAGTTGTGTCCACGAATCGGAGAACAACGGGACCGAGATGTAAGGATGGCGGAAGGAACGCTTTATATCGCCAAAAGTTGATACAAACCGTCTTTTCTTCAGAGAACCGGAAGCCATTTGCCACGCTCCATGAGTAGAGGCTGTCTAGACAACGCTGAAGGCAGCGCTCCAGGAGGCATGTTCTCTGGGCACTGCAGTAGATCGCGAAGTCATCGACAAAGAGAGAGCCTGAGACATTAGGTGGAATGCAATCCATAATGGGATTGATCGCGATGGCAAAAAGGGCTACGCTCAAGACGGAGCCCTGAGGCACTCCGTTCTCCTGGAGGAAGACGTCGGACAATACGGAGCCCACACGTACCCTAAACTTTCGATCCGTTAAAAAGGAATCAATAAAAAGGGGCAGGCGACCGCGTAGGCCCCACCTGTGCATAGTGCGGAGGATACCTCCTCTCCAACAGGTGTCATAAGCCTTCTCCAAGTCGAAGAACACGGCTACCGTTTGGCGCCTTCGCAAAAAGTTGTTCATAATGAATGTCGACAAGGTCATGAGGTGGTCAACAGCGGAGCGGCGGCGACGAAAGCCGCATTGGACATTAGTAAGTAGCCGTCGAGATTCAAGAATCCAGACTAACCGAGCATTAACCATGCGCTCCATCACCTTACAGACACAGCTTGTAAGAGAAATGGGGCGGTAACTAGAAGGAAGGTGTCTATCCTTCCCGGGTTTGGGTATAGGAACAACAACGGCGTCACGCCAACGCATGGGGACTTGACCTTCGGTCCAGACGCGATTGTAGGTACGGAGAAGGAAGCTTTTGCCCGCCGGAGAAAGGTGTGCCAGCATCTGAACGTGAATGGCATCCGGCCCCGGAGCAGAGGACCGGGACAGTGCAAGCGCACGTTCGAGTTCCCGCATAGTAAAGGGGGCATTATAGGTTTCCAGATTCAGCGAGTGGAAGGAAGGTCGCCGAGCCTCTTCTGCATCTTTCCTGGGAAGGAAGGCAGGATGGTAATGGGCGGAGCTTGAAACCTCCTCGAAAAAGCGGCCAAAGGCGTTGGCGACAGCCACCGGATCAACAAGGACCGCATTACCTGAGGTCAGGCCAGGTACCGAGGAGTGGGCCTTAATGCCCGACAGCCGGCGCAGGCTACCCCAAACGACGGAAGATGGAGTAAAACTGTTAAAGGAGCCGGTGAAAGAGGCCCAACAAGCTTTTTTGCTGTCTTTGATGACTCTACGGCATTGCGCTCGGAGTCGTTTGTATTCAATACAATTCGCCAACGTAGGATGGCGGCGAAAGGTGCGTAAAGCACGTCGTCGAGCACGGATAGCGTCCCTACAAGCCTCGTTCCACCAGGGGACGGAAACGCGACGTGAAGAAGTAGTACGAGGAATGGAACGTTCGGCAGCATGGATGATAACAGCCGTGAGGTATTCGACCTGACTGTCACAACTGGGAAAATCGTGGTCCGGAAAGGTCGCCAGGGATGAGTAAAGTCCCCAGTCAGCTTTCAGTATGTTCCAGCTCTAAGGACGTGGGGATGGGGTGTGGTGCAGGAGACGAACGACACAGGGGAAGTGGTCGCTCGAATAGGTGTCAGAAAGGACATACCACTCGAACCGACGGGCAAGAGTGGTAGAACATATTGAGAGGTCCAAGTGGGAGAAGGTATGAGTGGAGTCCGAGAGGAAAGTCGGGGCGCCGGTATTGAGGCAGACAAGATTGAGATGGTTGAAGACATCTGCCAAGAGTGAGCCTCTTGGACAGGATGCAGGAGAGCCCCAAAGGGGATGATGGGCATTGAAGTCGCCAAACAATAAAAACGGCGGGGGAAGCTGAACGATCAGGTGCATCATGTCAGCCCGACTAACGGCAGACGACGGTGGAGTGTAGATGGTACAAACTGAAAAAGTAAAAGCAGAAAGAGTAATGCGGACAGCTATTGCTTGGAGTGGGGTGGTCAATGGGATGGGATGGTAATAGACGTCGTCCCGAATGAGCAACATGACCCCACCATGAGCTGGGACACCGTCCACAGGGGTAAGGTCATACCGCTCCGAGGTATAGTGGGTAAAGGCAATACGGTCAGTCGGGCGCAACTTGGTTTCCTGGAGTCCAAGGACGAGCGGACAGTGCAGGCGGAGGAGCAGTTGTAATTCCTCCCGATGAGATCGAATACCTCTTATGTTCCAATGAAACAACGCCATCGCTAGTCAAAAAGTTGTGGGAACGAGACGGGGGAAGAGCTGGTCACCTCGACGGCCGCGGAGGGCCAGGTTGCGAGGGAACAACGCTACAACCGACGGGAGGCGGATCCGGTTCCATCGACTGGTCGCCAGCTGCGGCCGCTGTCCCTGGTTGTGTAGGAGGGGCAGCATCATTTGCCGACGAAAGGCCAGCTGAGCGCCTGGCAGCAGAGCGTCCCGGCGAAACTGAGGACGGCCGGGAGCGGCGACTCACGGATGGAGCGTCAGTCGAAACGCGCCGGGGTGGAGAGGGGGATAAAGATTTCTTCTTGGAGGCCTTCTTGGAAGGCCGAGGAGGCACAGGGATGGTGGGCTGGACCCGAAGAAGGTCCTCACGCGCGGGGTCCGTTTTGGAACGCCGGACCTCGGAAGCCGGGGTCCGGAACGTTTCCCCGATGGACGCCTGAGAAGAGGATCGCTTCTCAGGTGGCGTGTGGGGAGAAGGAGGAGGAAGGATGGCCCCTGGGGCAGAGGGGGGTGGGGGCCACGGGGGAGGAGGATTTGGAAGGGAGGGATTTGGGAGGCGGAGGCAGAGCCCCCTGATGGGCGGAGGAGGCGGAGGGGAGACAGGAGAGGGGTGAGGATACCGCGGAAGGAGTGGACACAACTGAGGCAAATGAAGTGGTCAATGGCACGGGATGGAGGCGGTCGTACTTCTTCCTGGCCTCAGAATAAGACAGCCGATCCAAAGTTTTGATTTCTTGTATCTTCTTCTCCTTCTGATATGCGGGGCAGTCTGAGGATCTAGGCGAGTGGACGCCAGGACAATTAACGCACCGAGGTGGTGGGGTGCATGTATGTTCCTCACGAAGAGGACGGCCACAATCGCCACAGAGGGGCTCAGCCTCACACCGTGACGACATGTGCCCAAAGCGCAAACACCTAAAACAGCGCATAGGAGGCGGAACGTAGGGTCGCACGTCACACCGGTAGCACATTACCTTTACCTTCTCTGGGAGAACGTCCCCCTCGAAGGCGAGGATAAAGGCCCCAGTGTCGATGCGACGGTCTTTGGGGCCGCGCTGGACTCGCCGGACGAAATGCACGCCTCGGCGCTCCAGGTTGGCCCTGAGCTCCTCATCAGATTGTAGCAGGAGGTCACGATGAAAAATAACCCCCTGCGTCCTATTGAGTGCCAGATGTGGGACAATGGAGACTGGGATGTCCCCTAGGCGGTCGCACGCCTGGAGCGCCGCCGACTGTGTGGCGGACGTGGTCTTGATAAGTACGGACCCTGAACGCATCTTGCTGAGAGCCTCGATTTCCCCGAAGATGTCCTCAATGTGCTGAACAAAGAACATGGGCTTGGAGGTGGCGAATGTCCCCCCATCGGTTCGAGAACAGACCAAATAGCGGGGGAAGTACTTCGCTCCAAGCCGGCGGGCCTGTCCCTCCTCCCATGGAGTGGCCAAGGGGGAAGGGGCAGGAGAACCAGAACCAGAAACGGTACTTTTTCTTTTGAAAGACTCGGCCGCAGAGCGACCCGATACGTGGTGACGTTTCATCTGCGAAACGTCCGCCCCGATACCACCCACTCCGACCAGGGGCTCTCCCCACGGGCGCCACCCAGCCGCAGCAAGGGCCACCTGGCAGGATGACCATTGCCGGGAGTCCTGATGCCCCAAGGAGACGGGCATCTACTCCTTGGCCGACGTGGGGAGGGTGCAGCTCAGGTATCGGCAGTACGATCCCTGTGTTGTCAGGGGGCTACAACCTAGAGGGTACATGACGACCCCACCACAACGGGCTGGCTACCGTGCTGGATTTCTGGTGCCATGGAAAGTCCATCATGATCGCTGGTGCAGATGGAGACGCACTATGGGCGTAACGGGGACAACCCAAAAGGCGTTTAGGCCCAATTTGAGCAATAGTGGGTATGGTTACAACGCCGGTGCAATGCTGAGTGCCAAGGTCTGAGTGCACTTAGGACCAGTGGTACACCACGTAAGGTGTCCTTCCCCAAAAGGCTCGTACTTCTGTAGAAATTTAGAAAAATGGAGGTCAAACCCCAAGGGGGACCATCACATGGAAGGCCGAAACAGTTGAAACTCCTTTTAGTCGCCTCGTACGACAGGCAGGAATACCTCGGGCCTATTCTTACCCCGGACCCGCAGGGGGGCAGACATTGCTCCCTCTATCACCT
This sequence comes from Schistocerca cancellata, assembly GCF_023864275.1. Classification (NCBI taxonomy): domain Eukaryota; kingdom Metazoa; phylum Arthropoda; class Insecta; order Orthoptera; family Acrididae; genus Schistocerca; species Schistocerca cancellata. Next base: position 320,274,270 of record NC_064629.1, read on the forward strand.
GTTTAGATCAATGGCGCATGGCCTGGCTGACAAACACTTCCGATCTCACGAAAAAGTCACATATTGGATCGATTTGTGAATCGCTTCAAAAAATGAACAATTTTTTCGACACAGGATTCGTACACTGCCCGAAAGATGGGAGAAAGTAGTGGCCAGCAAAACTTTGAATGATACATGTGTAACCAATTTGTTTCATTAAAGCCTCAAATGTTGGGGGAAAAAACAGCGGAAGTAAAGTTTTACACCTTGTCAGTTATCTGGATAAAAAGTTCTTGTACTACTTTAAAATCTCCATTTTGTGTTTCCACGTTCAATAACATCATAACAGTTGATGATTCATTGCATTCATGTGATGCCATGTACTTAGTCTTCACTAGATAGTACTAGAAATCAGCTGGTGTTACAACAAGTGAACTTGATACAAAATAATGCTGAGGAAAAGGAGGCACTCCAAGAAGGAGATGTATTTTCATATGATGGAAAAGTTGAACAGTTATAAATTTTGAAGTGAAATAATGACTTTTATCCAATAAATGTAATTTAAGACTGCTACTTTGAAAAATTCAATTGCTTCCGATTGCTAATTTAACCACAGACAACCTGATGATAAAAGTGTGATTATTACAACATATAGCTGTGTGGTAGCATTGGTTCATTCTGTGTTGTATGCTAAATAAATATAATTACTGATTTAACTATCTCCAACTATATGGATAGCATTTATTAAAATTAAATGTCTAAAAACTATTAACACCTTTGTGAAGGTTCCATAAAAGCCTACTGAGTACATACAAAATATGGTTATTACATGAAACAGAGCAGAAGGGAATACCAATGGTACTGGTCCTGTAACACTGAAGATATCTGAAATTTGTAAAGAAAAGAGCATAATATTCACTCCATGCAAACAATTTTGAGAAATCAAATATGTACATTAGCACATAGAATAGTTTCAACACTTTAACAAATCATGTGTTATCTTCAGAGATAAATATCATATGTTGTAGAATCCTAAAATAGCATATATTGTGGCAATTATATTGCCTCTGTACATATTATAAATACCACACATCAAATGCTACACAATGCAGCAAATAGCAGCAGCTACAATCTTATCTACATACAAAAGCAGTGAAAACATTGGCAAGCTCAGAGCTAATGTAACATGCCACATCTTATTAATCACAATGATTATCTAATTTAAGGAACATTATAGGAAAGAAGTGTAAAAGTAGTCTGTATAATCTTGGAACTAAGGCAAACGAGCATGCAGGGCCATAACTTCTCTCAGTTGTGAGTTGGGAACCACTACAGCATTAATGTGGCACTTACTCAGCATGCAAGTACACACCATGCAAACACACACCATGCATCACACTGATAAGACATAAATAAAAATTATCATGCACAGTTAGTAGAATGAAGTATTATGAACAATGCAAAGCAGTACCAAAGATTCTGTTCCATCACTGTCTTCCTGAGGCCCCTGTGCTGGAGGACTATCTTGTGGTTTGCTATTCTTTGCCACACAGTCACCTCCTTGAATCATTGGCAGGTTCAGCCAGGTGCGAAGCTTTAGAGGACTCACTTTCTTACTGATGTGAATTGGAAATGGATATGGAAAGGTTTGTTTAGTAGGAGGAAACTAAAATAAAACAAAAACCACAAGACTCAACCAAATTAAATGTTAAAAAACATACAGGAGAAAGAAGACACTGAAACAAAAAATAGAACATAAATAACTATGAAATTTATGATCTAGAGACAGTCATATGAAGAGTATTACCCAATATCACTGCAGTCACACACATCACACTTCTCTCACCAGACAAACAAAAACAAATGCGCATGCATGCAACCCCCCCCCCCCCCCACACACACACACACACACACACACACACACACACACACACACACACACAGAGAGAGAATGTTCAATTAAAAATGAAATACAAGTGACAAGGAAAGTGGAGAAGTCTGGAAAAAAATCACCAAGTATTTACATGCATGTATTAAAATTAAAAGTCAATAACAATAGTGAACAAAGCCGGGTTTTCAATCAATGTCTACTGATTAATCCCTGGTAAATGCACTGGCATTAGCTAAAACTGCACAAGCCAAGTCTGCTGCTATCTTAGTTTGCATGTTAAAATGTATTCTCACATGAGAATTACATGTGTGCAAATTGATTGTGTATGTGTGGGGACAGAGGATGTGGCAAGAACTATACTTCAGTTCATACACCTTCTTATTTACTTGATCCTTTAATTTTATATTATACAGATGTACAATATGTAGGACAACTAGAGTATTTATGCTTAGAACAAGGCACAAATATAAAAATAAATTATATGCACAGTTAACCATAGAGTACCTGGTATTCCAAGTATACTTTTTTTTTTTCTCTTCAGGAATTAAATTTTGTGTAAATTTTGTGTCGAGACGATGTGTCATATAGGAAAAGGAATTCTGTCTTCAGATACTTATAAACAAAATAAAAGTGTGTTTCAATAACATTTCCTTTACATAATTCCTAAAACTACTATTTTGTTTCTGAAGGATACACACAGTTTGTTAATTTTTCATGATTCTCCCCCCCTCCCCCACCCATGATTTCTGTTCAATCTTTGGCTCACCAAATGAACATATACCTACTTTCATATGTTTTAATTCCACATTTCTCCACTTGGCAATATATTTAGATCTTTTATCATAGGTTTGGGGGTCAATCAAATTGGTACTCTCTTCATTATTTTTATTAGCCTCCACTTCACCTACTGCAAATCACTGAAGTGCATGGCAGACGGTACGTAGCACTGTACTGCGCAAATAACTGATGGGTGTGGCAGAGGTTACATACCATTGTACTACTTATTAGGGATTCTCTCTGTTCCATTCATGCATGGAATGCAGAATGAATGACTGCTTGAATATCTTTGCACATACTGTAGTAGCATAATCTTGTCTTCAGGATACCTATGGGACTGATATTTAGGGAGCTGTGTATGTCTGGATTTTTCACTTAACACTAGTTCTTGAAATTTTGTAACCGGGCTTTGGCAGGAACTTGGCATCTATCTTAATGTTGTTCATAATTTTATATAACATTGTTGGAGAACAGAGCTCTTTATTGTCATAAAATTATTTGAAAACAGTCTTGATCACAGCCAATGTTAAATTCTGACCAGTTTCAGCCTTTTAATTATGGATCATCATCAGAGTTTGGACCACCTATATGATGGGGTCAGGCACCATCACCGTCATCCAGATGGTGCAAACTCTGATGATGGCCCATAATTAAAAGGCCAAAACTGGTCAGAAGTTAACATCGTCTGCGATCAAGATTGTTTTTAAATAATTTTATCTTACTGTGTCTGGCAGTTCAGGTTTGTCAGCACCTTCTCAACACACATATGGGTCAAACAAACCTGTCACCATTTGTGCTGCCCTTTTTTAAATGTGTTTACTCCCATGTTAGTCCTATTTGGTATGGGGTCTCTCTAACTTTGGCAATATTCTAACATGGATAACAAATGTTTTATATGCCATTTCCTTTCTAGACTGACTGAATTTTCCCAGGATCCTACCAACGTACCAATGAACCACAGACTGCCATTTGCTTCACCTATGACAGACTGTGATACCGTTTCACTTCATATCCCCACAAATTGCTCACTCTCCTATTTGTAAAAGTTGGCCAATTTCAATTGTGACTCACTGATAGTGTAACCAAAAGATACTATGTTTATATGTTTTGGGGAGTAAACCATTTTATATTTCTGAACATTTGAAGTTTGTCGGCAATCTTTGAACAATTTTGAAATCTGTCTGAATATTAGTGCAGATTTTTTCTAACAGTACTTCCTTATAGATACGTAACTCTATCATCTCCAAACAGTTTTGATGTAATTATTAACACTGTCTGCCATATCACTGATATACAATATGAACAGTAAGTGTTCCAATACAGTTCCATGGGACATGCGTGACGTTACTAATCTGTCAATGACTGTTCTTCCTAGGTAACATGCTGTGTCCTCCCTAGAAAGATATTCTGAATCCAGTCACTAATTTCATCCTATACCACATAAATCACAATTTCCTTATTAAGTGTTGCTGTGGTACAGAGTCAAATGCTTTTAGAAATCAAGAAAAACTATATCTAGCCAACCGCCTTGATCCATGGCTTTCAGGATGTTATGTGACAAATGCTTGAGTTGGTTTTTATATATGTTTTTTTGGAATTCATGCTGGTTGGCATGGACAAGGTTGTTCTGTTCAAGATATCTCATTATGTCTGAGTTCAGGATATATTCTAAGAAGTTACAGTAAATGGATGTCAAAGACACTGGACAGTAGTTTCGTGGATCACTGCTGCTACATTTCCTTGTAAGGTGGGTGCGTTTGCTCTGTCTCTCTTCCACCTAAAGTATATTAGTCAAAGAGGGGCTAATTCAATTGTAAATTCCATGTAGAATATGAGATGGACCTTTGTTTAAATTTTAAAATTACAGCTGTTTCTAAATTCCACTATTGTCTTTGCTGTGGTGCTAGAATTAAGGTAAGGAGTACTCCTAGATTTTTCCACTTTAAAGATGCCTTTGAAAACCGAGTTCAGCATTTCCACTTCTCATCTGCTGTCATCTATGAGTCTCTAGACACTCACTTTGGCACTGATCACAGCCTTTACATACAACCAGAATTTCGTTCATTTTGTAACAGATCTTTTGCTGTGGTACTCCTTGAAGGTTTCACACGTTTGCACATCAAAGACAGGAAAGTATTTTTCATTTGGGATCTCTCAATTTGTAGCTATGATCCCTATTACATTTATTGTGCAGTTATTGTTTCCCGACAAGTTCTCTTTACAGATACTGTACAGCATGCGGGGAGCCCTCCCATCCTGAAAAAATTCTACTAGGTACTTATCTATCCTGTGCTTTATAAACTGTACTTGTAAACATTGGCAACAGTTTCTGAATATACTGCAGGCCAGAGCTAAATGTTTTAGGTTCCTCTTTGAGATATGACATTTAGTTTACTGAACATGTTGATATTCCCACTTGTTTTAGGTGTCCTTTCTACTTTGTAATCGTTATTGCTAAAACTGTCTCACTATCAGTGATACTACCTTCAACATTGACATTCTCAAAGGGCATCAAGAATATTTGTTACCATTAGATCTCAATACATTTTACACTATGAGCAGGCTTTCAAACTTTATGTTCCTGGTTGTTTTCAGAGAAAGTACGTAGTACTGTTTCAGAAGATGTCTTGTTAGGCCCACCACTTAAACTGTAATTATTCCAAACAATGATCAGATGACTGAAGTCTCCTCCAGTGATGACTGTGTGACTGGGTAACACACCATTGTTACCTGACTAAAAGATGACCCTGAGTGTAAGTTTTTGAAGAGGATCCTTGAGTATTTTTTATTTTAAACATATTTTGGCTAATCCAATTTACAAACAGCTTTATTGATGTAAATTGCCTAAAATAGAAAGTTAACTCTATATATTGTAAACACTTGTGGTGTTTTCTTACATTATACGATACTAGAGATGCAAGTAGTTTTTCGGTGAACTACATGGAAAGCCACTATACTGGTGTTTTGCACCATAACTGAAGCTCTACCATTATCATAGTTGTCACACACCAACTCGTACTCGCTTTGAATTCAGAGACACAGGCACTTGGAAAATTCCACTGTCTCCCCACGGTCTTCCTTTGGATAATTTCTACAGTAATAGGGATGATTTGGTCAGTGAACAACACATACCAGAATGTACAGATTCCCCAGTAGATATAGAGCAAAAGTTTTATTAACAATTGCATAAATAAACTTCACAGATCTTTTGTGACAAGAGGAAGAGTTGAAAACTTGAAAATAACAATCAGTTCCTGTTGGTATTGCATCTGTTAAACACTTCTGATCAGATAAATCAAGTTCCTAATATGCACATCAAAACAGTTTTGCATCACCCTGGTTCCCATAACTACTGAAGATAGACATTGGTTGTGGATATTGAATCAGAGATCCAGTTCCTTTGACTGTTCAGAGATGTCACTAAACCTGCCTAAAGATGTGAACAACCATGCATGAGCAGCGCCTATTAGACGGAAGGGGTCCGACAGCAGATCAGTTCCAGTCATTCCACCACGAAGGAGGTACATGGCTTGTGTTGTCTGTTCTTCAACCATGTCTAGACGATCAATACTGCAGCTCAATTGTGTCTGCATTATTACTTCATGCCAAGAAGAGCTCTCAAGAAGGGACGTGTCCAGGGGTCTCGGGTTGTTCAGACATGGAGGAGATACAGAGAGACAGGAACTGTCGACGACATGCCTCGCTCAGGCCACCCAAGGGCTACTACTGCAGTGGATGACCGCTATCTACGGATTGTGGCTCGGAGGAACCCTGACAGCAACACCACCATGTTGAATGATGGTGTTCATTCAGCCACAGGATGTCGTGTTATGATTCAAACCATGCGCAATAGGCTGCATGATGCACAACTTCACTCCCAACGTCCATCTTTGCAACCATGACACCATGCAGTGTGGTACAGATGTGCCCAACAACATTCCGAATGGACCACTCAGGATTGGCATCACGTTCTTTTCACCGATGAGTGTCACATATGCCCTCAAGCAGACAATCGTCAGAGACGTGTTTGCTGGTAACCCGGTCAGGTTAAACACCTTAGACACACTGTCCAATGAGTGCAGCAAGGTGGTGGTTCCCTGCTGTTTTGGGGAGGCACTATGTGGGGCTGATGTACACCACTGGTGGTCACGTAGGGCACCGTAATGGCTGAATGATACGTGAATGCCATCCTCAGACCGATAGTGCTACCATATTGGCAGTATATTAGTGAGGCATTCGTCTTCATGGAAGACAATTTGCACCTCCATCGTGCACATCTTGTGAATGACTTCCTTCAGGATAACAACATTGCTCAACTAGGGTGGCCAGCATGTTCTCCATAAATGAACCCTATCGAACATACCTAGGATCGATTGAAAAGGGCTGTATATGGACGACGTGACCCACCAACCACTCTGAGGGATCTACACCGCATTGCTGTTGAGGAGTGGGACAATCTGGACCAACAGTGTCTTGATGAACTTGTTGATAATATGCCATGACGAATGCATGCGTTCATCAATGCGAGAGGACGTGCTACTGGGTATTTGAGGTACCGGGGTGTACAGCAATCTGGACCACCACCTCTGAAGGTCTCTCTGTATGGTGGTGGAACATGCAATGTGTGGTTATAATGAGCAATAAAAACGGTGGAAATGATGTTTATGTTGATCTCTATTCCAATTTTCTGTACAGGTTCCAGAACTCTCGGAACCGAGGTGATGCAATACTTTTTTTGGGGTGTGTAGTTTGTCTTGATGAGTAACTAGTTCAAAGTAGAATGGCAGAGTGTCTAAGATTGAAGTCTCCAAACACAATCACAGTAATAAGTCTAGGGGGCCCAGAGCGTTGAGAGGCCAAGTATCTTCATAGCCAGAGCGAAGACTGTTGACAGCTCAACATGGCTCCAGAAGGTGACAATCCCACACTGGCTAGCTGGTTGCAACTTAGTCCAAGGTCGATGATGGAACTGCAGGACAATGGACACTTCACAGAGTCAATGACTGACGAACTGCTAGGCCAATTGGTGTGGTAAGCCCTGACAAGGTATTTGAAATTCACACACACGTTTCACCTGAAGTTTCTGTTGAATTCAGCCAGAGGCATTCAGTTGTGTCCTACTTGACTTTGATTACTATGGTACCACTGACAACTTTGCAGAGGTCTTATATTAAGCAAGTTTGCAATATATCAATGGTTTGAGATCTACTTTGCTTTTCACATGACAGTGTCAATCTTTTTCACTTTTGAAAGTGCCTTTGAAAATTTGGGTCACAGTTTGTTTTGCTTTCTATGTACAGGTTTTTTTTTTTTTTTTTTTAACGAGATGATTATTCCCTTAGTGATTTACCATTATGTCCTTTAATGCTTTTCCATACATCTTGCAACTGCAAAGGAAGTTTTAAAATACTGACCTATGCTACCAATAAATATTTCTCTCCTTTTCTTTGTGTGTCACTATCTTGATAAATGTTTACCCATGCAATACTGTAAAATGCTGGACCAATGTTATATTACAGTATTAGATGTGGTTGACATATTGGTTCAATTCTCTGCAATATGGTGCAGTTTACAACAAAGAAGAATATTATAAAAAGGGGATCTTCATTTGTATACCTACATTTTTATGAACATAGAATATGTTCATTGACTTCTTTTTTGTTTATTGGCAAAAGTTTTACGTACCACAAATTTGTGCTTCCTTTTTGTGCATCTTATACGTGACACCAACACACTGTCACTCAGATGTGCAATTCAGGTACTGTGAAATGGCAGGTTAGACGACTATTGTTGCTATGTACTGCACTGTAACTATACTTGAATATCACGAACTGTTTGCAAATGTAGTAAAATTGGAAGAAAGTATAGATATTAATGCAGCCTCACAACAATTTATGTTATTAATTACTTGACACCAGTTCGTATTAGTTAACACACCCATCAATATGCTGTCCTTTACTGATTAATTGTGCAGTAATTACGTATCTGAAACACCTGAACAGCTTATTTAATGTACATATAAAGCATTCTATACATGTTTGTAACTTTGTAAAGGTGACAGGAATACTTCCTAAAACTTAAGAACTGGGCACGAGCTCCTGATCAATAATGACAAATTTTATACTTCCGTATTGTACTTTTTGTTAATACTCACCATGCCTATCTTCCCAACAAAAGTTTGATCAAACAACACAAAATATTTGTATTAACTGATTAATAATTTTCCAATAACTTGTTTCTGTTTATGGTATGTTACTAGCAAAAGAACTTCTGCAAGAATTTAATATGAGCACAAAGGTAAAGTGGGGAGGGGGAGGGTGCATGTATTATTATTATTATTATTATTATTATTATTATTATTATAATTATAACACAAAATGGGCTACAAGAAACACTAGCTACTTACACATATATTATGCTGTTGAAAGCAAAGGCATTAGATGGCAGTAGTGTAACACTTGTAACTTAATGGTCTGTGTAAAAAATGAAAACTGTACATATATAGAAGATTAGACATAATGTATGACCCAGAAATGTTGTTTACGGGCAGGTTCAAATGGCTCTGAGCACTATAGGACTTAACATCTGAGGTCATCATTCCCAAAGAACTTAAACCTAACTGGCCTGTGCGGCTGTTTGCTGATGATGCTGTGGTGTATAGGAAGGTGTCGTCGTTGAGTGACTGTAGGAGAATACAAGATGACTTGGACAGGATTTTTGATTGGTGTGAAGAATGGCAGCTAACTCTAAACATAGATAAATGTAAATTAATGCAGATGAATAGGAAAAAGAATCCCGTAATGTTTGAATACTCCATTAGTAGTGTAGTGCTTGACACAGTTACGTCGATTAAATATTTGGGCGTAACACTGCAGAGCGATATGAAGTGGGACAAGCATGTAATGGCAGTTGTGGGGAAGGCAGATAGTCGTCTTCGGTTCATTGGTAGAATTCTGGAAAGATGTGGTTCATCTGTAAAGGAGACCACTTATAAAACACTAATGCGAACTATTCTTGAGTACTGCTCGAGCGTTTGGGATCCCTATGAGGTCACATTGAGGGAGGACATAGAAGGAATTCAAGAGGCGGGCTGTTAGATTTGTTACTGGTAGGTTTGATCATCACACGAGTGTTACAGAAATGCTTCAGTAACTCGGGTGGGAGTCTCTAGAGGAAAGGAGGCATTCTTTTCGTGAATCGCTACTGAGGAAATTTAGAGAACCAGCATTTGAGGCTGGCTGCAGTACAATTTTACTGCCGCCAACTTATGTTTCGTGGAAAGACCACAAAGATAAGATAAGAGAGATTAGGGCTCGCACAGAGGCATATAGGCAGTCATTTTTCCCTCGTTCTGTTTGGGAGTGGAACAGGGAGAGAAGATGCTAGTTGTGGTACAAGGTACCCTCCGCCACACACCGTATGGTGGATTGCGGAGTATGTATGTAGATGTAGATGTAGAACCTAAGGACATCACACACATCCACGCCCGAGGCAGGACTCGAACCTGCGACCGTAGCGGTCGCACGGTTCCAGACTGAAGCGCCTAGAACTGCTCGACAATACCGGCCAGCTTTACGGGCAGGTTCAACATAAATGTAATATTTAAAGGCTTGTACAATTCTAAAGTAACCTACTGGCCAAGAAGAGGTGATTATCATTTTCCTAGACTTAGGAATGGGAATTTTTATGACTGGCTGTAGAAAATATGGTAACAATGTGTTCTTCATGGTTGACATTAAATGTCAGATACCAATATAAATGACTCAGCATTTGTGTGAAGATTAAAATAATTAGAGATGAACTCCTTTCACATTCATATCGTGCGCCAAAAATAATAATAATGCCATCCCACCTTTCAAGTGTGAATTGTGTTCTGGAGTGACAATTTTTTTTATTAATAGAAAAAGGGACTTGTACACAAAGAAGACTAAAGTTGAGTATGTGACACTTTATAATGGTAAAGACACTGCCTGACCAAAATAGTGAGGTACTGAGAAGATATGGTCAAATTTCCTTGTAACTTCGTATATGTACACATTTTCGGTGGGTATGTAAATGATAACATGCACAACAGCCACCAGAGTGCATTAATGTAGTTTCTGTTTACAGTTCCAGGTTTGGTAGAACACAAAAATGGCGTAAACAATGACAGATGATGTGTGTTCACTGAGAAGGACATATATCCAGTGTCTCTGTGTTTCCACTAACATGCATCACTAAAAACCTGTCTTGATCTGGAAGAGCATTATAAAGTTTTGGTTTCACACCAGATGGTGACGTACTTGTCACTGTTCAATGGCAAGGTACTGCCTGTATCTTTACTAATGCTACTTAAACCCAGGCTTAACCTATGACAAAATTCTTTTCAGTGTTTAGACAATTCAGATTTAAAGACAGCCCTACCATTTACATTCAGTAAAAATAGCCTGTTCATAACCGATGATAAAATGTAATACCTAACTATATCTTTGACATAAAACTAGATTAACAATATTACATTGGACAGTTACTGCATAAATTATATAAAGCAATATAATGTTAAAAAGAGCATGTAAACCTAAATGAATGGTGCCCACATAATAAACAAAGGTATATTTATAATTGTTAGATTTTATATTTCATGCAGGTACTGCTTGAAAATGAGCTATGCACATTTCTAGAAGGGGAAAAATAACATGATAAAAAATAAATTGCAGCTCTGCTGGAACATATGTATAAAAATTATTTCATTAAATAAAGATGTTACTTCATTTTCTATTTATGAACACTGTCAGTCAACATTATTTTTACATGAGAAGTGATTAACTAACCAGATGCTAATAAATGTTATTAATACATTGTAACCTCCATAAATGAATGAAAGAGGGAAGAACTCCCAATACCAACTGAGAAACAGAAAATTTTCTCAATAAGTAAACAATCTTTATATTAATTAAATGGCATACTCAAGCTACTGTCCCTATCTTTATTCCACATAACAATCTATCTTCTATAGGGTTACAAAAATGGAAAAAAATCAAATGTATTGAATGTAAATGACCTGTCAACAGAAACCAATGATAATGTGATTACATAAAGGATTCAAAATTGGATGTTCTCATATTTGAAAATAATATATTTAATATAGCAATTTAAATCCTTTGGCAGAAAGGAAGGAAGCAACATTACTGTATAAGTCAGTGATTAAGTTATTGAGACTGTGCACACGAGCCCAAATATATCAAACATGGCGAGGAATTGGGTCATGTCCTTTACAAAGGATTATCCTAGCATTTTCCACAGCTGATTCAGGAAAACAATGGAAAACCTACATTTAGTGGGCCAAAGAGGGACTTAAGCTTCCACTAAATCCTCTGAGGCATCATGCACATTTGCCATCTACCAGGCACAACATGGGTGAGTTTTGTTATGAATTTATGTGCATACATTTTGTTTAAGCAAAAATTATTACAAGCAGCATTGTGAGGAAAACAGCATCATGGCAAGTAAAAGACATTAAAATTAATGATTTAGTCATCCAGTGCAATATTGCTTGGAACTTACCTGTTTGTGGGCAAACCTCAAATTCCTCATATCTTTGCAGAAAACTTCTATTCCATAGGAATTTTCACCCCTACTGGAAGCTCCTCCAACCTTTTCAATGCGGCTGACCTGTAATTTTACATACACAGATTGAACAGAATTGTACCAATGACATTTAAGTAGATCACAACTGTGGTACTGTACATAGTAATCTCTGACCATGTATGCTATCAAGAAAATTATATCCAGGAAGTACACAGTTATTTATGAATGTTCTCTGTATGCCTGGCCAGACAAGGGTCAAACTGATTTACCATTAACACATCATCCCATCAACCTTTAACACTGTCTTACACTTTCTTGTACATAACTTTTTTTTGGACTGATAAGATCAATAAATCACTTCTGTCACCTGGAGTACCACTAGCTCCAATGATAAAAGTTTCTCCAAATGAGGTGAGGGGAGGAAATGGGCGGGAGATTAAGATTCATTAGTCCTTGTGTAGATAAGAACCTTGAGAATAAACGTATGCACAAAGTTCAATTAGTATTTAGACACTCTTATCAATTTTTTTTTCATTAGAGAAACAGTTTTTGTAAGTAGTTTAAGTGCACCCGCACAATTTCAGCTCACTATTCTTTAGTGTACGCAATTCTTACAAATTTGTCCTTCACGTTTCATAAATTTTAAGAAGTTTCTGTCCTTTGTGATGGATAGTGGCAGCCTCAGGGATATGATTACACAAATTAATCCAACTTCAACCAACAGAATGCAAACCTGTGTTATATAATGCAGAAGTTTTCGCCACGCAGTTAATATCTGAAATCCTATGAGGTATTTTCAAAAAGTGAGAGTAATACAAAATATATACTTGTTATTGAAAGTCTTTTATTGGTGGTTTTAGTTTCCTAAAAACCTACTTCAGTGTTCCACATGATTGCTGTTCACTTCTAAGCACTTTTCATAATAATGCACTACCTTCTTCAACCCCACTGCATGAGAGTCTCTGCTTGGGAATTTAACCACTTTGGCGAAGTTGAACTGAGATGCATTGCTACATTGGCTGTTTTGATTCTGCTTTGGTGTAGGACATCCACGTCTTTTCACCCATAACAATGCAGTAAAGAAAATCTTTTGCATTTTGCCAACAACAGTCAAGATCCACTCCTCTATTAGACATTCTTTGCTCTACATGCCTTGTCACGGTCCACACCGCTTCCCTCCATCAGAGGTCCGAGTACTCCCTCGGGCATAAGTGTGTGTGTGTGTTTTGTCCTTCGTGTAAGTTAGACTAAGTAGTGTGTAAGCTTAGGGACTGATGACCTCAGCAGTTTGGTCCCATAAGACCTTACCACAAATTTCCTCTTTTTTTTGTGCATACAATCTATAGTACTTCTAGTATCTACCTTACACATAATGTGCGGTACCCGAGTTTTTCATGACAACTGTATTACTTTTGGTACATATAACATGAGGAAAGTCATCAGCCTGAGCACCTCCGTCAATCACTGATCATATCATGGTTGTTGGTCCACTTGTTGAAAAATTTCATTGGTCTGAATAATGGACCTGCCGCTCGGCTTTCCAACACTTTTAAAATCAACATCATTGTCTAACCTTTCCATCACTCACTGCTGTAGGTTCATAAACTCAGCATAACTTCTGGTGAATCCCTATACAAAAAACGTTTTAAAAACATAATCAAATTACAGTACATACTTAACAACTGGCAGAACCAATAACTTTTAAATTTCCATTGGTGTTTGCTTTCACTGATACACAAATAACTTGTATTTCTTATTAACAATCAAGACGACCACTTGTGTGACTTCACGAACGATCTATAGATGGTGCCACATATGTGCAACTTCGTTCTGAGCCTACAACATCCACACACGAGGTAGGTTCCAAGAGTTTATGGCCTGACCACATTTCTAAAGTTGTAAAAATAAAATAATGATGATATTTTTCAATTTAATCACACTTTACTTCAATACACTTTTCACACCCGTGAATTAATGGAATTAACAACTCTATGACTTTTAAAAATGTAATCGGATTCTTTATTGGCAAACTGTCCCATTACAGCAGCTTTCACTACTTCATCTTATTTCTTTCTTCTAAGAGCTTTCTTCTTTTTGGAGGAGAGATATTAGTCACTTGAGGCTTGATCTGGACTACAGGGTGTGTGGTCAATCTCCTGGAAGCCACATTCCTTTACTGCAGCCTTAGCAATTTCCACCACGTGCACCAGCACATTGTCATGGAGAGGATGAACATCATGTGACACAACCTTCCTTGCCTTTTTAGTATGATGGAGTCAGGTAATTTGTGCAGAGGTGAAGCTTAGTTTTATGCATTCACAGTGGCATTCCTTTCTTTGAAATCAACTACGAGAATTCCTCTGGAATCCCAGAAGATTGTTGCCATGAACTCCTTTGTGGACTGAGTGACCTTTGCCTTTCTTGGTGGAGCTTCACTTGGCTTACGTCATTCGATAGTGTCTTTTATCGACATAGGATCATAATAAAGAAATATAGTTTCATCCCCTGTAACAATGGCTTCCAGTCTTCTTTCTGGTTGCCACTTCAAAGCTCCAAAAACTTGGTTTAACAAGTGACGCACTGCTCCTTCTGCACTGCAGAGAGAAGTCTGGGCACCCACTGTGCACTGACCTTTTTCATGTGCAAATGATCACCCATGATCTGGGAAAGGTGGTTTTAGATAACCCTAACCTTGCTACAATTTCCTTGAATTTCAACCGCCTGTCACTCACAACTTCACTTTCAACAATAGCGATGGTTTCCTCAGTCACCAATTCAACAGGTCAAGCAACATGTAGATCATCATCAATGCTCTCTCCGCCTAGACTAAACTGTTTAGACAATTCCTTTACTGTGAAAAATGAAGGGAAAACATCACCATAAACACCATCCAAATGGACTTTTATTTCGGCTGGTGCAAGCAATTCTTTTGTCAGGAACTTTTATCACTGCACATTATTCGATTTGATCCATTGAAGCACACGTCTTACTTGAATGAGTGTCACCATTCGATGGAAACTAGTAGCTGGCTGCAATTCATGTGTCCATCTACTGACAGATGTTGCCAGCTCCCCTCCAAGGTGTTTTAACATTCTCACTGATATTTAAGGTCAGGCTGGAAACTTATGGAACCTACCTCATATTATAAAAGTGCACGTATTTATGTTCCACATATCTTACAAAACAACTTTAGTGATTTAAATCACATTTAGTACACACATCACAGATCACTTACTGTCTGGGAACAGCCACTGTGAGTGGGGAGTGGGGGGAGGGAGGGAACAACCTACCTCTCAAAGGGGCAAGGATACATGTGAAAAAGCAGCGTAGCTCATGACATGAAAATTCATCCAGTATTTGAGGATAGTGAATTGCAAACAAATTTATACATATTTTCAAACCTTTATGAGACACTTTCTCTCTGACACCCAACACAAAATGATGTTATGAAAAAAGTTTATCGCTTACGACATTTTCCCCTGTTCATACAGCAAACTGTCACAACAGGAATTACTTTATAATTTATTACTTCTTTATTAATAATTCTGTTCACAATGCATTTTGCAGACAGTATTCACATATACCATTGAATGTATCTGCAAAAATATATCGCTGTGCAACACATAGTTCTGCAGATATGATGTCAAACACTAAGCTCCATGGGGGGAAAAAAAATTGCAGGGAGGAATTTGCTAGAGATACAAGTGAACTACATGGGCAAATTTGTGTGAAATATGTTGAATATATGTGACATGCATATGTCGGCAAA
Source organism: Schistocerca cancellata (assembly GCF_023864275.1). Lineage (NCBI taxonomy): Eukaryota > Metazoa > Arthropoda > Insecta > Orthoptera > Acrididae > Schistocerca > Schistocerca cancellata. The sequence goes on from NC_064629.1 coordinate 320,290,253, forward strand.
GCCGGGGGTAGAGAGCTCTTCCTAAACCCCTCGATCGATGTCAACCAAATTTGGTACACTTATTACTTACTATTTGGAAAGACATACTGTGGGGGTAAGAACCAGCATCCTCCTATTGGGGTTGGGGTGATAAGCCTGTCAGACACAGCAAAGGTCCTGTAGCAAAATGGGCTGCTCTTCTTTATATCTCCTCTATTTTCTCTATCAATCCTGTTTGGTACATATCCCAGACTGATGAGTAATATTCAGTATCAGTCAAACGAGTGTTTTGTAAGCCACTTCCTCTGGTGGGGGAATGCATTTCAAGAGGATTTTTCCAATGAATCTCAATTATGGCATCCATCTTACTTGTGACTAATTTTATGTGGTCGTTCCTGTTCAAATCGCCTGTACACATACTGTTAGACATTTTACGGAAGTAACTACTTCAAGTGATTGTTCTCCAATCATGTAATCACACAACAAAGGATCTTTCTATGTCTATGTATTTGCAATACATTACATTTGTTTATGTTGAGAGTCAACTGCCACTCCCTGCACCAAGTGTCAATCCTCTGCATTCCTGCAGTTCACTACAATTTTCTACCATTCCTCTGTTGAGCAATTTCAGTTGCTTTTCTATCCATTGATAGATACTTGTTATTTTGTCATGCGTGTGACTGTTTAAAGGAGGAATTACAGTGAAATCTTCCTGTGAAACACTAATGGAAAATGACTTTCAGTATATTGGTCTTTCCCGAGTCATCCTCTGTTTAAATGCCATTGTGGTCACAGAGTGTCTGGACAGATGGTGTTGATTTATTTACTGATTCAACATTAGACTAAAACTTCTTGCAATTTCCTGTAAATTTGGTAGATAGGATTTTAATTTCAAATTCAGTGGAAGCTTCATGTGTGGCTTTCATTATGTTATTGACTTCATTTTTTGTTTGTTTGTCTGTGAGGCTTTGGCTGCATTTAAATCTGAAGTGAAGCTCTCTTTGCTTTTTTAGCAGCTTTCTAACATGGTTATCAAACCATGATGGTCTTTCCATCCCTCACACTTTTGCTCAGCACATACCTGTCTGAAGTGTATTGTATAATGCTCTTAAACATTGTCCACTGTTATTCAACACTGTCAGTGCCGGAGATGAAATTCTCACACTGACCTGCCAGGTAATCTGAAATCTGTCTCTTGTCATTCTTGCTACACAGAAGGATCTTTTACCTTTCCATGTATATCAAACAATGGAAAATCCAGGGTGGAATGTAACGATATTATGAAAAGGAAAGTTTTAGAGCTGCATTCAGTGATACTATTATGGCCTTGAGATCACAGATTCCTTGTTGTATGCTCTGTCGAAAAGTACAGATCTGTTTGTCATCAGCAGGTGTAAGATGTTATCTTAATGAGTTCTTCTCTGGTAAACTTCTCAAGATACTTTTCAGATAAGGTAAAAGATTGTCTTGTCCTTACAACTGCCCTAATCACCCAAGTCTGCCAGTCTACAGCTGGTAAGTTGAAATCTCTGTCTAAAACTATAACATGACCAGGAAATTTAAGTGAAATATTCTCCAAGTTTCCCCTCAGATGTTCCGCCACTACTGCTGCAGAGGCAGGGGTTCTATAGAAGCATCCGATGCCCATATCTGATCCCCTCTTATCTTCACCCAAGTTATTTCACATTCTAAATCTTCATTAATCTCACTAGATTTTATCATTTTTTTATTCCTATAAACATGCCTAAATAATCAATGTTTAGCCTATCTTTACAAAATACATTGCAACTGGAATTTAGAATTTCGTTTCAGCCAGAAATCTGACCCTAGTATTACGAGGCCACTATTATCATTTATAAGTGAGACTAATTCTGGGACATTTTCATACACACTTCTGTTGTTAACTAATACTACATTAACATTCTGTTTCTCTGATCTGCCATAACAAGTACTACCTTGTTGGACAAAGAATGCACCTTATCGGGCCTGTGGAGGAATTTCTCTACCCTACAAAATCCACTTGTGCTTTCCACATATACTCTGCTACCTTAGTAGCATATAGTGCGTGCCTGACCCATTGGAGGGAGGGGGTGTCCTATATTATTCTATCTGATAATGGAGGTTGAGTAATCGACATCCAAGACAGTCACAGAATTGTCTAAGTTGATGGTTTAAGCCTTCCAATTGGCTTAAAACCAGAGGACTGCGCTCAGTGCTGGGAACAATGGTACAAAGCAATAGCTCAGCTTCCACCTCACAAACAAGGTTAGCCATCTTCACCAAATCAGCCAGCCACACTTAGGAACCGAGAATGGCCTCTGAACCCAGCAGCAGGTGACAGTCATGCCACAGGGGACAGCCATAAGACTGATACGCACTTTTGCATTCTGCCCAGAGATTCACAACACCACCTCTCTTCCCCAATCACCATGTGTCAACTGGTTAGGATGTGCATATCTGACTGTGCAGTGGCATTGGGGATCCCATGCGACACTAAGCATTCCAAATAAGCTGAAGCATCATTTCGGATGCCCCAACACCACTGCAGCCTGAAGCCTGTTGACCATGTCCAACACAATTTCCAACTGTCTAACAAACAGTGGCCAATACACTCTTGTATCAGTGTACAACAGGTGCAGTCCCTATCCACATTTCATCAGTCTTTGTCTATATCTCAAGTAATGTAACACTAATCCAAGAAGCGGCTGTGTGAAATCTTAAGTTTTGCTGATATGCTACCTCTAGTCTATGCTACATTAAACAGTCAGTTCACATAAATATACTGCACTCAGATTTATACAAAAAACTTTAGCAAAGTCAGTAAACACTAGGCTAGACAGAAAATATGCTGAGCATATCATGAATCATATACATTTTTTAATATCATTGATGCTGCATCAAAATGCTGATGAGCAAATTATGATTCTATACATATACTGTCTACTAGGCAAAACATGGTCTGAGAATGGACAGAAAGCCTACAATTTCTTTTTAACATGCTGAACCATCTGCAAAATTATTTCCATGTAAGTTCTACTTCTGGAAGTGACTACTGTCTGAATGCACACAAAAATTCTGAAAGCATAAAAACAAATATATAGGGTGTGTTGGTTTTTCCCACTCTTCTCATGTACAGCAACGACCCGATTGCAATTCATTTCCACCTTTAAAAGAAAGAAGGAGTAAGATGCTGCAACCCAGGACAACATCACAAGAAGGAAATGTGAAACTCTAAGACATTTTTTCATCCCTTTTACAGCACTCACATCATAAAATATTTGTGTCATGTTTCAGATGGTATCATGTTTCAGAAAATGTGGCATTTTCCATTCAGGAGCTACTGTTGCACCAACATCTTCCGAGTGGATTTCACAACCCGTGGGCACTACAGCTAGCCAGCTGCCTGTGTAGTTCTGATGCACGGGCCAGAAATGAGCTGAAGTGACACGATTAAGCCACCAGTCTGGTGTAGTGGAGCATCGGTTCACCTCATGCTGCAATTGTTTTGGTACCTATAATTGCTAGAAGTGCGTCCTAGTCATAATAAAACCTGGATGAGCATGTACAAACACTGCCTGCTCTAGACTAAAATAGAACTGCTTCACATCAGCTGCTGACCCAATATGGATCATCCAGCCTCATCTATAACTAGCCACTGGTCTATGGTCTGCACTTAGACCTTGTATTGCTAGGGCTTCAACTGGTGCCTTCCAGCTTGGGCCTCCATGTTGCCATCAACTGATTCCTGGGTGTCTCCAAGGGGTCTGAGATTTGCAGTTGGTGCCTGGGTACACCTCACACCTGACCTATTGAGAACTGTGGGCTGACCGTTACACACAAGTCTCTGCTGTGGGTGAGATACCTGACGTAGCCATGCACTCACCAGGTGGATTCTGCTAAACCTCTACTGCAGCCACCATCAAGCCTGCCGCCTTCAAGCTGGTTGCCACCATGCACTGCTCCCCATTTCAATGAGATGAGCTCAACCGCCCCAGGTCAACATGGGCCCACTGAGACACTGATTTTGACAGCCGTTATGAGTCCCCGGTAAATAAAATATGATGCTGATACCACTGCATTTCTTATTTCACGACCACAGAGATACTGGTTCTTCACACCTGCCACTGAGCACTTTACGATGTCAATGAGTATCGCGGATCATCCTGGCGCCATAGTACTACCAAATAGGTATGGTGATGTTCAATTCATCTCTATTACATTCAATAATATCTTACACAAAACAGAACAAATTTATGGCAAGAACACACATTATCAAGAGAAGTTACATTTTCCTTCTTGCAAAAGCATTTCCATAGAATACCTTTAATCTCCAGTCACAACACTAAAGAAACATTTTATATCCAACAACAACAAATATCAAAAAACATGGACTAAAATGCCATAAGAAGTTTTGGGCAATACTCCCAACAACACAGTCTAGGCCTCACAGAGTATAAACTCTTAATTTCAATCATTTCTAATCTCACCTCACTTAAAAGAAAGAAAAGGATGCCCTTACTGACTGAAGCATTTCAGACAATATTCACTTTAAATAGCTATGCTATGAATGTACCCATCCAATGTTATAAATGATCTGGAAACTGTACATACCACAAAAGTTTTAATTTACAATCACTTCTGCACTGATAAAATAAAGAATGCAATGCTGTTTCTAATGAACCACTCAATGCCAACTGTCATATCGCTCCACGAAAAACACAATGATTACAAGGACAACTATTCCCCACAATCTTTAGCTGATGTGCTGAGAGAGGGACAGCAATCTAAGTAGCAGTGATGACTGTTTACAAATTCTTCTTTCTTTTCCACAACTCAACACTTTGCCTTTTCCTCATAATCTCTGTTTATTTCTCATACAGAATAATGCTGCTTTATTAGTTAATAGGATAAACATGTCAGAATTCAATTTTTCCCTGAACATTTCAGATTTAATTATGCATCCACGATAGCTGTGGTAGAAAACAGAAGCATACACATTTTCCTCATATGCAGCACATAAAATAAAATTGAGCAGTGAATAATACTTCTCCTTTGCATCACATTTCAAGCACAAATAAATCTTTACAAACTAATTCTGGTGACAAGAAACAAGTTTTGTAACATGACTATAACAGTTATTTATTTTCACCATAGAAGTTTTGACCACATGGCCATTATCAATTGGCATATTGCAAAACAATAATAATAAATAAATAAACCATAGGGTGTACATACAGAACAGCCTTAACATCATGCTGTACATATGGCAGCTAAATTAGGAAAAAATGTCAAAAATGACGTATTACTTACACTGGACTTTAGCCAACATCAAAAATCTAAAAATCTTCTGACACATATACGTAGTCATCGTACCTGTACGTTGGTTTTTTTAGCTGAAGAACGTGTATACATTAAGTGAGAGCAAGGCTATGTACACCATGAAAAGGGCATAAATTACATATACTGTTACTGTTGGTAACATTTTCAACATAAACTGCATCAAATCACTACTCTCATACACCGTTTACAGTATCAGAAAACTTTTAGATTTTGATATGTGCTTAAGCACAGAGTGAGTAATATGTTATTTTAGACATTTTTCATAATATAACAGCCACATCTATGGCACAATGTTAATGCCTTTCTACATATACATACACTCCATGTTTTTATTTAATTTTTTATGTTTTTGCAGTATACCGTTTGATAATGGTCACATGGCCAAAACTGCAATACTACAAATAAATAACTCTTAAAGTCAAAGAAAACTAGGTCATTTACAAAATTTTACATGATGATAAATCCCAATCACGAAATGTTAATAAGAAACCCAATAGTTACTGTATCTTTACTAACCACTCCCAGTGGCACATCAACCACGTATGGTGTCTCTCGGTCCATGCTGCGGAAATACAGCTTGTAATTTGTTACAGAAAGAACCCCTCTCGCAGGTCCACTGTATGGACATAAATATGTCACTTCCCTTGCCACACCCTGGACTTTCTCTCCAGGCAACAGTGGAGGATCATCAGGACGAGAAGGTGGTCCTGTTTCAGCTACATTCACCTACAATAAAAAGTAACAATTACTCCATCTTTAACATACATAACAACATCATATATTACACTGTGTGTCCACAACTGGCCACAGACCATTACTACTTTCTTTAAATGTTCCAAACAGCTTCAATCTGGCAAGAAGTGAAGCTGAAATATTGTGGTTTTGAGACTGTGGACCAGTAAAATATTAGAGTCAAGGGTCTGCACAAAGTACCCGAACATTGTGTGAAAGGTATAACCATGGAGTATTTGTATCATTCCAGTCACCACAAGGAATTTATTTTATCCACTATATGTTTCAACTGTTAAACCACTGCTGCCGCCGCCGCTGCCACCACTATCACCATCACCATCACCACCACGAAGGCATTTTTTACATGACATTTTAGCAGTGAGCATGTGAAAAAAAAATCATGTTTTCTCTCTGTCCAACCACAAATAGAGATAGAGATAGAGAGAGAGAGTGTTCTTACTGCACTTATAAGACTCAATATAACCTCACAGTCACCTCAGACACTGTTGCAAGATATCACTAATGCTTATCACTAAAACAGTCATGTAAGTGATTCCTTGTATCTACTAATGACTATGCTCATGGTTTAAGTCAAAGTGCTTAGAGGATGGAATAAAACATAGAATCATATTTTTCCATTTTGGCTGCGTGTTCAAATGGCTCTGAGCACTATGGGACTTAACAGCTATGGTCATCAGTCCCCTAGAACTTAGAACTACTTAAACCTAACTAACCTAAGGACATCACACAACACCCAGTCATCACGAGGCAGAGAAAATCCCTGACCCCGCCGGGAATCGAACACGGGAACCCGGGTGCGGGAAGTGAGAACGCTACCGCACGACCACGAGCTGCGGACTTGGCTGCGTGTCAACAGCATTTTAGCATATAAGAAATATGCTATCAGTGTGTCCAAGAAGCACAACCCCCAGGATGGCTGTAATGGAATATTATTCTCTGCGGCAGTGAAGGCGACGGGCATCACGCACTCCATGTGACTACCGTAAGTACATTAATTCAGTTAAAAATCACAGTTTTCATAGTCAAATAGTGTGCTCAACAATGTGTAGATACCATCAACTAGCTCTAACTGTAATAAATGATAAATGGATTGCACCTTGTAGTTAGTGTTTATTTTAAGCCAGTGAGTTACTCTCTCTTAGTGAATGTTCACAAATTATAGAGTAAGACACTTCTAATATCTGGCTGCATGCTTCATGGACAAGGGGTACAGTGATATGTAAATCAGGCAAGAAAATGAGCCAGCCTACTGGTCCTGAATTGTGGTCTAAGGATTTTATACACACGGTATTTCAAAATGATTCATCCAGTTTCACAACACTATATGTTCTACATGAGTGAAGACAAAAATTTGGTGTGGATTTTAACTTATGCACTAAAATTAAAATTTCATGTTGGCATCAGTTGTGAGTTGTTGGTTCATGTGGTTCCCAGTGGGAGTCTCCCTGCTGCAGCTACCTCATTTATAAATCAATTACAAATCTTCACTGTATGACTGGTTTTATAATCAGCCAATAATAACTTCGTTGTACCAGTTCACCACCATGGAATCAAATAGTTCTTGTGAAAATGAAAACTTTGTAGTCATATGAAGAAGTTAAATTCATCCTAAGTTTGTATTGTCACTCATGTTGAAGACAGTTTTGTGATATTTGATGAATCTTTTTGAAACACCCTGTACACATTGCACAGAGGTGAGGGTACTCACCTCACCCCACACATTATATACTGAACTATCAGAGATGCTGTCAGGGAGGATATATATACCTCAACTACCGATATTAGCAACATCCATAAAACTTCCTGCCAGATTAATACTGTGTGTACGACTAAGACTCGAACTCGAGACCACTGCCTTTCGCAGGCAAGTGCTCCACCCAAGCACGGCTCACTACCCGGCCACGGAGCTTTAATTCCAGCAGTACCTCGTTTCCTACCTTCCAAACTTCACAGTAGCTCTCCTGAGAAGCCCATGGTTTTAATCTGCCAGGAAGTTGCATATCAGTGCACACACTGCTACAGAGTGGAAATTTCACTCTGGGAACAGCCATCAACTGCCAACAGCTGCTGAGTGGTCACAAACCACCTACAACGTGTACAGGGTGTTACAGAGCCTGTACAGTATCCACATCCTAAAAGCCATGGAAGTGAGAAGGAGCTCAGTGAGTTTATGAATTCAGTGGGAGTTTAGGTGTAACTTAAAGTGTCTTGACAATTTTTTTACGTTACTTCTCCTTCAGTTCCACGCATACCACTGATTTACTGAATTTAGCCAAAAATAAATTCTCTTGAGGATGAAAGTTGCTCCAGACAAAAAGGAACAGCTGCCATCGAGGAAAATGTGTTTCATATCTAGAGAATGATTTGAAAGGTAATTTTCCTTCATCTATCTGCATTTTCAGTGTACTTTTGTAATTGGATTAGATGCCATTTCTAAGATCTTATCAGGTACTTGACAAAATGATATTACATAAATATAACTTTTTTGATATGTTTGATTGTTCTTCTAATAATTTCCGGGTATGCAGCCGGATCCCGTCGACATTCTGCCACGATATGTTTGATTGGTCTGTAAAGAACTGAAGTTTTTTGCTTTCTGTAGTACTTAACATGCCTGGAAGTGTTCTGAGCAGCAAATAACTTTTCTGGCTTGATTGTGGTGTTTTGTTGATCTTACACTGTGTAAATGGCATGGTAAACTATTTTTTTCTAGATATAAAAGTTAAACAAAAATGACCTTACTGATAAAGCCAGGAGGTTGTTAAACAAGATTTCTCTCTCTAACTTGAGGCCTATTGTTCAAAATGTGACTGCTGCTGGGCATAATCCTCTTCTATCTAATGCTGATGCGTACTTTTAAAACAGCAGAGGAGAATGCATTGCCGGCCACAAGCCAATGAAAGATCATCTGACACTGCTATTCTGTGCAAATGCAAGCGGCGATTTGAAAACTTAACTGCTGCTTGTTTACCATTCAGAATCTCCACGAGCCTTCAAGGAGTGTAAAGTTCAGATAGCAGATAAATGTGATGTTGAGATCCAACAACAAGGCTTGGGTAATGTGCGATCTTTATTGTGATTGGATTAATGAAATGTTTACTTTGACGAAAAAATATTTGCTCGAGATGAATCTGCCACTAAATGTCTTATCGACAACTCTCCTGCCCATTCCCCAGGCCTACAAGACCACCTCCTTGAAGTATTTCAATTCGTCAAGATCCAATTTCTGCCTCCCAACACCACTCCGTTACTGAAGTCTATTGACCAGCACATTATTTCTGACTAAGAAGCTCTACACTAAAGCATTCTTCGAGCATTGCTCCAAGTTGACCGAAGCTACCAATCTCACTCCCAGAGCGTTGCTTCAACATCATTGCCTGCATCAAGATGATCAAAAAGGTGTCGGAAGGGGGGTTACCAAGAGAACTTTCACTTCTGCTTGGAAGCAGCTTTGGCCGGAGTGCATTACTGAATGTGATTCTGAGGCATTTGACTCAGTACCTGTGGAACCTATAGTTGACGAGATTGTGTCTTGGCTCAAGAGCATGGAACTAGAACTGAATAACAACGATATTGATGAGCTTTTGGAAGAGCACAGCCACGAAATGACCACCAAAGATCTTATGGAATTGCAGTGTGTTTCACAGCAGGAAATTATGGGAAGGAGTTCTTCGGAGGAGGAGGAGGAGGAGGAGGAGGAGGACGAAACAGCAAAACAACCATCTTCTCACACAATAAGGGAAATGCTGAAAGCATGAAATCAGTTTCATCATATATTGAAAATTACCACCCCAATAAAGCAGTGGCTATGGGCGCTACAAATTTATACGACGCTAATCCTCAGTCATATTTTAGCCAGGTGTTGAATCGTCTGTGAAACAGGCGACTATAGATAGCTTCCTAGTGTATATATAGGGAAACATTCCACGTGGGAAAAATATATCTAAAAACAAAGATGATGTAACTTACCAAACGAAAGCGTTGGCATGTTGATAGACACACAAACACACACACAAAATTCAAGCTTTCGCAACCAACAGTTGCTTCATCAGGAAAGAGGGAAGGAGAGGGAAAGACGAAAGGATGTGGGTTTTAAGGGAGAGGGTAAGGAGTCATTCCAATCCCGGGAGTGGAAAGACGAAAGGTAAGTGTTAATGAATGTTTCGTATTATGAGTAAGATTCTGGAACGAATTATGTTTACTATGTGAGGTTCCACTGTAGTGGATTTTATCAGAAGTGAAAATTCTTGGAAAATTTTCACCCAGAGGTAACTTTGTTATCAACAAAGGCAGCACACTAATTTTCAAAGGACACAAAAACTTCATAATAATGATTATGCATATCTCCAAATGATGACACATTAGTGATATTAGTAACACCAAACGACACACACACACACACACACACACACACACACACACACACACACACACACACACGGGGGGGGGGGGGGGGGGAGGAGAGAGAGAGAGAGAGAGAGAGAGATATTACATAAACACCCGCACATGATTTTATCAGAAAATCGGGAAGTCATGGAGAAAAACAATCTTACAGTTGCTCAAAGCATTTGTAGTAATCAGTTTTATATTATGCTAGCAGTTCTGCGGAAACACGGTAGCTTAAAAAAAAAACAAAAAGTTCACACATCCTGTACATTTACAAACTTATGCAGGAGTTCATCCCTAAAGGTTGAAGTAACACTCAAAGAAGGAATATCAGATGGAAAAAAAGTTTTAAGTTATATTTTAGTACCAGATAGCCACAGGGAAATGAGGACTTGATCCTGCAGTTTCAAAATGTATCATTATTTTTGAAAGTATAAATAATAAAGTACCTTTAGATAACCTGCTAGTTTCTATCACAAAAAACTGCTGTTGTGCCAGGGAGCTGCTAATGGATACTGCTGGGAGTAAAACAACAGGATCACACAGGGTTAACACTCACATAAAGAACACAGTGTCAATAACAATTGTGCAATGGGAACTAAGCAAACAAAACATCCACAATAACGATTCTATTGACAAAGCTCTTGTAAGCACAAATAAATCAAATAAAAGACTAGAGGCACATGTACTTTTTCTGGACTACTGAGCAACTGAAACATGTTATGTGACCCAAGAGCCTACTTTTATATATTTCCCTCTTGTACATTGTGCCTGCATATCAAGAAATCCAATGAAAGTGTACAACCCAGACTGTGTTCTTTCAGCTGAAAACCACAGTGGACATTCTGTTAATAGCTTGGGGATTCATATTGTGGTTTCCAATCTGTTCTACGGCTACACTGAAACAACAAGTAACTGATAAGATCTATGAACCAATTTAGGTGACTATTTTCATTCAATGGCTTACAGGAAATTCTGCCTTCCATGATGATGTCTCGAATCAAAAGTTGGAAACTTCAAAGCTTGGTTTCGGAAGTATAAAGGGGACTTCAGGAATTGAATTTAATCATCACTGATCCATGGCAGCCTGTAAGTAATATGAAGGATGTACTAGTCTCTACTGGCTTCTGTCAAGGAACTGGAACAGTATCTTCACGAGAAACTGTATCAAATCACATTCAGCACTATATACCAGTTTTTGCATTGATCCCCAGGATTTAGGCAAATTCAGGTAGAGGCAGCCCCTGGGTAGGGGTTCAGTTCCAATTAAAAGGGCATACCCTGTGGAAAGCTGGGTGACATTCCCATAACAGTCTCAGTATGGCACAGGGTATCATCATCTACCATGACTTCCTTTTACAGATTGGTCACAAGTTACATGCCAATTTGTAGTGATGGGATGTGCATGTTGTCTGCTGTGTTCTGTGGGGACCAAAGGACAAAAGGGTTGACACTTGGCCCTCGTCTTTGCCTGAAAATGGCAAGGTGGCGATGTATCAATGCAATTTGAAATGGCGTTTTCTCCCTCCCATGTGATGATTCAGATGCACAAGATTTGGGCACACACCTTCACATTGTATCGCCAGCCCCATCTGCAAGGATTGTGGATGTCAGTTGGACACAACAGCTCCTTGTACCCCCACCCGTCTGTGTCAACTGTGGGGAGCACCACCATCTTGTGTTCACTGACCTGCACAATCTTCGAAAGGGAAAAGAACATCCAAAAATACAAGATGTTTAACCAACTCGGGTATCAGAAGGCCAAGAACAAATATGACAGTCCAAATCCTGTATGTATGATGACTACGTTTGCTATGGTTATAGTGACATCATTGTTTCTAGCAACAGTGCCCTCGCCCTTCATGCCTTCCACGTTGGGTCCTTTGGACCGCTCAACTACACATGCTTCTCTGGTGGTTGGGGGCACTCCTCCTCCTACTCCTCGGTTCCCCACACCCACTTTGAGAAGACTGACTTCCCTCCCACCATGGATATAGATAACCATCCCTAATCAGAGAAGCAACACCCTCCTCCTGTGTCTCTCAGCAGAAAACAATCCCTCGGGACGGTACCCTCCCAGGAGTCTGCTGATCTGGATCTTTTAAGAATGAACCGATTGTGAATGAGCGTAAGGCGGAGTTTGCATGTGTGTTCTGGACTGACTACAACAAACAAATGCCAACTTGATATGACTTTGGAGGCTGTGGCTGCATGTGTGAGGACGTACCTAGATTTTACCACCTGTAATGTTTATCTCCCTCCCAATGATTAAGTGCCTCTGACCATGTTGTCTGCACTGATTTCTCAGCTCCTCCCACCATTTCTCATTTCAGGTGACTTCAATGCCTATAATCCCTTGTGGGGTGAAACTATGACCACTGGCTGCAGTAAAATTATCGAAACTTTGCTTGCACTACTCAATCTCTGTCACTTGAATATTGGTGCCCCCACACACCTCACTGTGGTGTATGGATCTTATTTGGCCATTGATCTGGCCATCTGTTGTCTTGGTCTTCTCGCCACCATATAATGGAGAGTCCCTGAGGACCTGTGTGACAGTAATCATTTTCTGATTGCCCTGTCCCTCCCTTGGCATCACTCACCTGTGCATCCACCCACCATGGGCTCTCAAAACTCCTGACTGGGATGCCTTTGCCCCTGCTGTCACCTTTAGCAGCCCTTTCTCATGGAGGTATCAATGCAGCTGTCCACAACACATCTGCAGCCATTTTGTTGGCAGCAGTCTTGGGGATCCCCTACTCCTCACCGCCCCCCCCCCCCCCCCACCCAACTCCCTCCATCAGAAGACACTATCTTGGCGGACTTTGAAATCACTGTGGTAATTAAGAGATCAAAGATGGGATCTCCAGTGCCACAAGTGACATCCACTGATGGAGGACATCATTGTCTTTGAGCAGCTCTGTGCCCAGGTCCACCACCTAGTGAAAGACAGAAACAAGAATGCTGAGAACAGTATGTTACTACCATTGGACTGTGTAACCTTATATCATCCTGAATGGTGTTGTCTACACTGACCCAGATGCTGTCACTGAACATTGTGCTCTGCATTAGGCTTGAGCCTCTTTGAGAATCACCAGTCTTTATCTCATGTCATTTAACTGCGAGTGGAGCAAATTCACTTACCCTTCACTACATGTCACCTGGAGCCATAGAATAAACCATTCAGTGAGTGGGAATTCCCGTGCCCTTGCCCTTTGGCCTAAAACTCCGGGGCCTGACTGGATCCACAACCAAACATACAGCTATTGATGGACCTTCCTGGAAGATTAAAACTGTGTGCTGGACCAAGACTTGAATTTGGAACCTTTGCCTTTCACGGATAAGTGCTCTACCATCTGAACTACCCTAGCATGAGTCACAACCCATCCTCATCCTCACAACTTCAATTCTGCCCATAACTCGTCTCCTATCTTTCAAACTTCACAGAAGCTCTCCTGCAAACCTTGCAGAACTAGCACTCCTTGGAAGAAAGGATATTGCGGAGACATGGCATAGCCACAGCCTAGTGGATGTTTCCTATTGACGGATTGCCAACATCACTTCCTTGCCATTTTCAACCGTATCTGTAGCGAGGATGAGTTTCCGTCTCTCTGGTGAGAAAGCGTGATAATCCCGGTAGTGAAACATATTACACAAACCCTTGAGATGGACAGTTTTGCCCAGTTAGTCACATTAATGTTCTCTACAAGTTGCTCTAACGTATGGCGAGCCAGTGGCTGTGTTTGTACTGTGAGTCTCAGGGTATTTTGACTGTCATAGAGTGGTTTTTGCCAATGCCATTTTACTGCTAATCTGATTTTAAGTTTCACCTGTGAAATTGACTTCTTCTAGTCTCTGTGAGGTAGGGCACATTGGCCTTGTCTCATCATCATCATCATCATCATCCTTTTTCCTGAGATTTTATCAATCTCTCCATATCGCTAGTTTTCTTGTGGTAATGGATTACAATCTGGACCTGAGTAAGAAAGCAAAGTGTGCACTCAAGGGAGTCTTTTTCTGGCACACAGCTAAAGACTAACGACTATACATTCACTTTCTACATGCATAGCTTTGTTGGGTATGACTTATTTCCTTACAAAGTTGGTATGAGAAATGAAGTGGAAAACTTCAGAATTTGTCATATAAAAGTAGAGGAAAAGCTCTCATGGGAGACAAATACTCATGAACTGTAGAATCTGAATGCACCTATCTTTACAATCAAAATAAGAGACCACTAATAGCACTTGTGGTAATCTTAATTTGGTTTACTTTGCATACTTTCATTCCTCGTTGATGTCATATATCGCAAAAAATATTTTGAAGTTATTCCGCTCAAAAATAAATTATTCAGAAGAGTGCAATTCAAGCCAGTTATTGCATAAATTCATGAAACTCATATACACCATTGTTTAATTACCTAGTGATTCTTACACTGTCGTTGCAGTGTAGTTGATGATGAAATGCACCTGGTTGAAATGAACAGATTTACTAAACACGAAACATAAATTATCTGTCTGTTGGAAGTTCATCTATTATTGAACAGAAACAAATGCATGGCAATGCATAAAACACTTACAATGTGTTTGACAAACCAGTGATCTATGTTGTGACAAACCACATATTTTCAAACTCCCAATCAAGATTTTTCTGTTTAAGAACTCCTCATATCCTTTGAGGGAATTACCAAGATTTACTTGATTGTGGGTGTTACAAAAATAGTTGCACTTTAAGGTATGTCACCTTCATAATGAGAACTCAAGATTATTATTATTATTATTATTATTATTATTATTATTTGGTCCAGCTATCCTGATATGAGTCTTCCATGATTTTCCTAAGTCAATCCAGATTTAGGTGAAGATGGTTCCAACAGCACACTGTGAGTGTCACTTTACGAAATCCACACCCGTGGTCAGCACCCCCCCCGACATCCCTGGGGAGACAGTAGTGGCTCAGACTTCGTTTCTTCATTGCGCTACAGGGTGACCACAATGTTTCTGTGAATATTTCTATACCAATCATAAACATTATACATTTTTGCTCTGGAACTTTTTAAAACCAATACCATTTTAAACTTACAGTTAGACAAGTCGACAGTGCTATATAGTCACAGAGTTAAAAATAGAACAACACTGATCAAAGCAAGAGAAAGATACACAGTCAGCTTTATGATCCTTTGCTGTCGTGTGCGTTTGCCATTTAAAATCATTGTCAAATCTCCAGAAATACTATTTTCACGATGGCAATCTTCTGCATCACAAGTTTCATAAATTAATGTTAATATTACATTAAATGATAGTACAGCAGGATTTTTAATCCATGGATGCTAAAAAGAGATACAATCCAGTGCTGTTTACTTCTGATTAATTCTTCTTAACCCTATATTACGAAACCCTCATAAAATGTATGACCCATCAATCTGGTATTGTCAATATAGCATGTCAAACAGGGCATTTTGCACTTATTTTGTACGTGACATACCATTTGAGAGATTATAATTACAATTAACTAGTGCATAAACTATAAATTATGACTTCCTACGAATAAAATATGGAGTAGTAAAATTTGTGATGTTTTAGTGACAATGTAAAATCGCACCTTTAAGTGATCTAGGGTTAATAACCTCCTATTTAGCCTTTCCATTTAGATATCTAACCCTCCATTTTGGAAAATGACAGTTGTTATTTTTGTCAAACTGAGAATGGAGTCAGTATTTCTATCACCTTTTTTGAACATCAACATTGTTTCTGTGGTGTCACCGCCAGACACCACACTTGCCAGGTGGTAGCCTTTAAATAGGCCACGGTCCGTTAGTATACGTCGGACCCGCGTGTCGCCACTATCAGTGATTACAGACCGAGTGCCGCCACACGGCAGGTCTAGAGAGACTTCCTAGCACTCGCCCCAGTGGTACAACCGACTTTGCTAGCGATGGTTCACTGACAAAATACGCTCTCATTTGCCGAGACGATAGTTAGCATAGCCTTCAGCTACGTCATTTGCTACGACCTAGCAAGGCGCCATTACCAGTTACTATTGAGATTATGAATAATGTACCGTCAAGAGCGATGTTCACCATTTATGGATTAAAGTTAAGTATTCCAGCAGCTACGTAGGTTTTTTGCTAAAGTCCAATTTCCTTGTACTGTTCCAGATCTCACGCCAGCCTGCGTGAGCTAAAACGCGTGCCTTTCGGCTTCCTCTCATACCGGTGTTGGCTCTCCTGCCAACCCACAACAGTTTCTCCATGCAAAGTTGTGAAAATAAGCTTAGAGGCTACTAATGGAGTCAGCTATTCAGGAGTTGAAGATGAGAGACCTGCATTTGAACCACAGTAGGCCTAATCCCATAATTATCCTCTATATCTTTTGTGGCAGGCCCACAATTTCCTCTTTGACCTTCATGCATTTGAAGGCAATGTAACCTATTGGGTACTTCAATGCACTGGGTGCCATATCTTCAGTAACACATGAATTGCTGAAGCAGAAGCATGTTCTCTTTGCATCCTGATTTAGGTTTTCTATGATTTGCCTAAATTGTTTCAGTCAAATGCCGGGATGGTTTCTTTGAAAGGGCACAGACAATTTCCTTTCCAATCCATCCCTAATCCGAACTTGTGCTCCGTCCCTAATGATGTCGTCGTCGACGGGATGTTAAACACTAATCTCCTCTTCCCCCTGCAAAGATCCATTATGGGCACTTTTTCTCAAACCATACAATTATTTGAGGAGACAAAAGTATCCTTTGCTGTGCTGTTCAACATTTTGAACACAGATGAAGTAACATGAAAATAGTTTATAAGAAGTAGCAAATTAGTCACAGCTGGAGCAGAGCTGCTTCAAACCTTTGAAGAGAGCTAAGTCCTTACCTTTGATAAAATGAACACTGATAATCAAATAAGTTAATCCAGTGATGTGAAACTGCAGATGATGATGACCTGCAGCTTATTTGTTACATTGCAGTAGACACTATACTACAACTTTGAAGTCACAGTGACTAATGGGCACTTAGAAAGAATAATAAAAGAATTGGAAAGAACTTTAATATGCATGGTAGCTGTTGCTTGTGACACGAGAGCCAAAATGTGAACCTGTAAGTGCTTGGGCTATCCACAAACAAAATTTATTTCTCAAACCCTGCGTACACATTGCTGAAATTGCTGAAACATCACCTATTAAACAAAGAATTTATTTTACAAAATGCCATTACCCAAGAAGTTAATACAATATTCACTGGATCATCATCAGAAGAGTGATCTTTCAATTCTATTTCATATTTCAAAGTCGCACGTTAATGCAGGGCTGTCAACAGTTTTTAGACGTTGGAAAGGTGATACATGGGACAAAACTTAGCAAAAAAGTGGCTAACTTTATTTAGGATGTAATAACACGTATTTCAAAAATAACGTTTTTGATTTAAACAGAATAATATTGCTTACCTAAAATGCCAAATAAGATGATAATTAACTGTTTAAAAACAAAAAGAAATCATTTCTTTAACCTTTATTATAATAACTATCAAAAGTAACATGCTTCATACTTATTTTACCTTTTCTCACTGCATATGGGGAATATCACATTTCAATGCACTGCACAGATATTGATGATAAATGCATAACTTTGGATGTGGTTTGACCACTACTTATTTGTAATTACGTAAGGTGTGTACAGTTTACAAACCTTCTGCCATTATTAATACACATTTTATATCACAACACAAGCCATGTTTCGAAAGTAGGAAGCTAAAATAATAAGCACGAGTAGCATAGAAAATTACACTGCAGTCATTAACACTTTTACTTGTTTGATTTTTTTGTTAAAAATGACGTCGTTACAGCACCTTTTTCTTTTATCAGCTTCACACCAGAGATAATTTGCAACATGTTTCCATATCTGAACTTCTTTCTGGACCTCGAGACAACCTATCAACATGGCCCGACAAGTGTTGTTTCTGGCAAGTCATTACTTTCAGTTGTCACTTATAAGTTGCGACAAGTTTTTTCTGTTCCTACTGTCTGTTTTGTTTAAGTATTTCTTCAAATGAAATCTCATTTTTCTCTGGTGCACGTTTTTGTTGACTTTCTTCTTCCTGAGCTGCTTTTTTCATCTTGATATTTTTGTTTTTCTTTTTGGTCCTTCTTTCTTCTTCTTCTTCTAAGCAGTATTTCTTGTATGCACACTGCACCAAAGAAAACAGTTCTTTTGTATTTGGTACTTTTTCTGGTTTACTGCCATACAATTTCATGGTATCTTTTACTGTCCTAACTCCACAAACACTTTTTTCTGTGTGATGCCCAGTCCTCTGTAAGATATTTTCTTCACTTGCCTTGGGATAATTTTGGGTCTCCTGTCATACATTTCACACTGATGAACTGGTTCCAGTAACTACCAACTGCAGTTTGTGTTGTACTTGAGCTTATGCCAGTTTCTGACTGGAGAAGCCTGCACTCAACCACTACCTGGTCATTATCAGTATCCAGTGATAAGGCTTTTGTGATGCTTATAATATCACTGACACTTTCTGCTGATGTTCTGTTACATGGATGAAGGCACCAGAAATGCTGCAGATTCCTTGACTCTGCCATGTTGGATTTAAGAAGAATGTACTTATAGGCCTCAGTCAAATGCTTCTTAACATGAATCCAGAGCTGAAGATGCTTTAGGTATCTGCTGGAGAGCTGCTATAACATCACCACCACAAAACATGTCATGTACAGGTAGTAAATTGGATTCCTGTGAAATATCTTCTGATAGTTCACAAGTCTTCAATACTAATGGTTCAAATTCTCCCTAGCAACATTTGAAAAAGTCTATTTCACTGCGAAGCAAATTTATCAATGGCTGCTTTTTCTGGTCTGTTCCAGTGAACTGGATAAAAATGTGTGCAGTGGAAAAAACAAAATATCAGTTCAGTTTTTATTATGGATTTTTCCAGATGCTGAACAATGTGTGTGTATCCACTGTTGGAAGTTAGAACACACTCATTTGCAGTAATAAAATTTAAGAAATATTTCTTGACATCATCCCACTGCTGAAGCATTCTCTTTGCAGTTGTTTCCAGGGATACTCATTGGGACAGGCTGTGCTTTATGAAATGAAGCCTACGAAATTCCAATGAATACCGTATGTCTGAGAAGTCTTCCATTCTTGATGGCCATCCACTGAAAAAAAAACTATATGTATAAATACAATCAGATCAGAAGAATCCTCTCCTAGCTGGTGACTCTTTTGAAGACAGCATTAGGTAGGAGGTGGATATTACAGAAGCCTGCATCAATAAGTTTCTTTTTTTATTACAAGACAAACTTTTTAATTAAGCAGGCTCATTACCTTCTTATTAACATCTAGAGTATAACTCCCATTCATTTGGCATAATGCACCAATGCAATAGGTTGTTGCAGAAGAAAATATGAAACTGGAAAGCCTTGTGTCACTCTTACAAGACGTTGGAATGTGCGAATATTTTAATTTGGAAAGATTACCAAAACCAAATTTGCACTAACACTTTTCCTGCAAATCACTTTTCCTCCTTTCTCACTTTGCTAGTAAGCTAGCCAGATCAACTTAGAATGCAGAAAAGTGACTAAAAATGTGACTACAGGTGACAAGTGAGCTCTTGGCAGCACTGTTAATGTTACCACACACACGAAAATGTCAGAATGGCACTTAGGAAAGTGTTTATTACATCTTTAACACAATTAAAAAATTAATGTGCTCTTTTATTTCTTGCACTGCTAGAATATGTTACAGGATTCCAAGTTTTATCTTGCATATTTTCTATGCACAGTGTTAAGTTTGTGTGCCGCAGAGGCAGACCTAATACAGCTCATATCCATTTCAAAGGCAATTCACAATTCAGTACAAACATCAGTTCCCACATGAGTGCAATACTACTTGGGAACTGTGGCTAGTGACTGTCTGCCGGTGTTTCTTCCCAGTGATGTCACGGTATGTAATCAGGGCTGACATTTTTTTGTGGGAAGCCTGAATACAATCATCTGCTTAGTTCTGCCTACCTCATTGAAAGCCAGCCACACTTCTGAGAGCCTGGTTAAAAAACTGATTTTATCCAGCAGTGCAGTGTCTGAAATCCATGAACTGCACAATAAAACCTCTTCTTTTCATGGATGGTGCTCCAAATCACCATGCAAACTTTCAGTATTTATAAAAAATGACAAAGGTTAAGCTTCTTCCACATACATCCAAATCTCTAATCCAGTCTTGTTACTGAGGAATGATTTTTACAATTGAACATACTTAGTTTTATTTTGTTCATTGCTGATAACGAGGCAAACAGATATGACTCCCAACACCATTCCTACCAGATGAAATACCTACAGTGCCATATCTGCAGCAAGAAATATGAGAACTGGATGGGATGAGAACAACATTATGCTAAATGCAAGATGGGGAAAAAATTTGGTCCATATACTATAAGGCTTTTTCATTGTCGAAGCTGACTGCTACATCCAATGTGTAGCCTGTTGTGCAAAATGAGATACTGCAACTGGCAAGATCCTTGTGAGAGGAGGTTTTGCTGAAGAAGTTCTACAAGTTATGGAAGTAAATAATGCACAAAATGCTAGCCCCTCAATCAAAGACATGTGTTCCCAACATGAGGAACATTATGCAATAATACTATAGAACTAGAAGGAGCGATGGCAGCAAAGAGGGCCAACTTAAAAGTTTAAAAAGTCCATAATTTTCACTATGATCATATAGTGAGATAACTGAAAAGAAGCTAAGTACAAACTGTCCTTATGACAGAAAACCTCAATCACTTTGCAATTGCAAACCAAACATCATCTTATCCATTGCAGCCAAAGCCCTGGAATATTTTGTTCACAATCAACTAACAGAATACTTGACAAAGTCAACTTGTATGACAAATATCAATCCTGTTTTTGTAAACATCACAGCACAAACACTGCATTGGTCAAGGCTACTGATGACCTGAAATATACCACGTACAACTGTGAGGCCACAATATTGAGACTATTAGCCTTCAGCAAAGTAATTGATGGCGTTAACTTTGCCACACATCTCAGAAAATATCACGACTAAAATTTTTCAGACAGTGCACTGAAGAGATTTGAATGACTGTTCTGGAAGCACTCTCAGGACCATTGTTGTCAATTGTAGTTCGTTGGTCCCATCCTGTCAGGCCTAGCAAAGTGTGGCTTGTGAGCAATTCCCCTCAATTGAACACTTGTCCCTCCAACTCTACATCCACATCTACATTGACACTCTGCAAACCAGCATGTGGTACAGGGTAGAGGGTGCGTCCCACTGTACCAGTTATTAGAGTTTCTTCCAGTTCTGTTCACGTATGGAGTGCAGGAAGAATGAGTGATTGATTGATTGTGTCCGTGCATGTAATAATGATTCTAATCTCATCTTCACGATACCTAGATGAGCAATACGTAGCGGTTTTAGCATATTCCTAGAGTAATCATTTAAGGCCAGTTCTTGAAACTTTGTTAACAGACTTAACATATCGTGATAAAGTCTATCTTCAATATTCTTCCAGTGCAGTACCTTCACTGTCTCTGCGACATTCCCCCACAGATTAAACAAACCTGATACCATTTATGTTGCCCTTCTCTGTATACGTTCAATATCCCGTTAATCCTATCTGGTACATTTCCCACACACTCAAGCAATATTCTAGGACCGGTTGCACGAGTGATTTGTAAGCAATCTCCTTTGTATATTAAATGGACTTCCCAGTATTCTACCAACAAACCTCGCAGAGTCATCACTGCCTTGCAATGGCCTATAGTTTGCTCATCTATTAGCAATCAGGTGAAGCTGTGTCTCTTCGACTATTTCCTCACCACATAGGCTCTTGCCCCTCATTCATTGTCAAGCCTCGAAGAGACATCACTGTTTTGTTAGTCCGCTTGCTCTCAGTGTTTCATTCAGATTTACACTCCATAAAACTGCGCTATTGCTCACACTGTCATTTTGGTTATAACTGTGTCTATTTCTGGTTTTAATTCTGGTTATTACTGTGTTTTCTATTACAATTCCACAGAATTTTGAAAAGAAAGACTTCCAAAAAGCATGTTTTCAAGGAGGCGGAGATTTAAGTACTTTTTTGGACATGATTCCCTTGAAAACTCCCAATATTTAGTATGAAAAAAGATGCCGAAGTCAAAACAAAGTCAGCGATCATGCTCAGCATTTCTCTTAACTGCACGAAGCAACACAGGGACGTTACTCTCATGACGACTGACATACTTCAGTGGTCAAGTTAAAAAGAGGTACAAGAGTTGCCTGAACCATCAAATATTAAAGAAAAAAAATTAACTGCACCGTATGTGGTATGCTTAAAATTAGCAAAATGTCAGAAATGGTTCAGCGATGGTGTATTCGTGAAAGAATGTTCAACAGAAATGGCAAATGCATTTAGTTACAAGGATGTCGCTGAACATTTTAAAACTGCTGCTTTGTCAAGTAACATGGTAAAAAGTCGAATTGTTAATATAAGACAAAGCATAAATCATTTAATTGCAAACTGTTGGTACTGTGCATTGAGTGTCGACAAGATTACTCACGAACAAATCTTAGTTGACCACTAATTTTTGTTCATGTAATAATGGATGATTTTTCTGAAATGAAGGGTTTCAAGCTTTAGTTCCACTGCTCAGAACAACACGTCTGGATATTTTTAATGTAGAAAAGTGTGTTGACAAAATTGGTAGTTATAAAAAAATACCCTGTAATTTGTACTGATGGGAACTTGTAGACTTCGCTCTTAAAATAAAAACTTTTGATCAGATCAACTCACATTTGTGGAAGATCATCATCTTCAATGGAGTACATTAAACTTGCTCAGCATAATGCAGTTACCAATGAGTCACTGGAACAACTTTGTTTCACTACAATGCCAATTAAAATCAATATTCCAGAACTTGTCAAGACCAAGTAAAATAAACCTAACTTAAACATTTAAATATCTCATTATTATAAATACAAGAGTTTGAGACAAACAGCCAACTAAAAACCAAGGTTTTAGCAAGTTATGTCTTATGATTTTTGCATGTAGGGAGTATTATGGTAAGGCCTATGATCCACAATGACAAACTCTCCTCCGTAATTCGAAGGCATGGATCTGGTGGGCCGTGACAGCACCGCACCAGTCGAGTTGGTGAGGGAAGCACCCCCAGGAGGGGAATACCTCACAAATCATGCCTTGCCAGTCCTGACCTATGCCAATGACCTCCAACTTTGCCCAAGTACCAGACCACAAAGTATTTCTATACGAATGTCGATTTGTAATCAGCTCTGCACAAAAACGACAACATACTTGTAATGCATGAAAGTCCAAGTAATTTCAGTATCCCAACAGAAATTATTTACTTCTAAATTTCACAAACAACTGTCTCCTGTACATTTCGATGGTATCACATTACTGTATCAGAATAGGATGAAGAAATTGAGTAACTTTACATGAGCACCTCCACTGGGCAAAAAATATTGTTGTAACATACATGAATACTTCCACTTGCCTCCATGTCCTCCAGAAGTAAATATATCCACAGGATGTAAGATGTAAACTTTTGCAATCACATGTGCCAAACTTTGTCTCTCATGATGAAATCCAAATGGCACGAGTAGTGAAAACTCTAGACGGTTAGAACTAACCACAAATGTCTACATGTGTAACATCTATTTGGTCATTTCAGTGCTTCATATGCCCAATTAAGATGGTTTCAGGTAGACAAGTTATACTACTACTATACACTATGTCCACTGCATCACCTTCTTAGTGCATATGCACCCCAGTACCCTGCATCTCATTATATTCACAACAGACAGTCTCACTTATATATAGTAACCTACCTATGCGCATAACAATTTGCATACTCTACCTCTGTTGCTTCTTTCTTCCTCTGGAACAAGCTACTCTGCACACAGTTCAATTTGCTGGTGCATTTAACTTCCAACCTTAAAATTTTTCCAAAAATGGCCAGTGTGCCTGTCAAACAGCAAAGCAAATGCTACGACACTTTCTCCCAGTTACACTTCTCTTTTTATTTTTCAATCAATAAAGTTACTTTCTTTTCCTCTACCTTCATTATATATGTTTTATCATGTTACGCTTTCTCTCAATCTCCGCCCCTTCCATTGTGCCCATTGCTGCTAGTGCTCAAAGTTGATATGTACCTGCCCATAATGGTCTTTGTTATAAATGAATACAAACTTTGGTTCTTCCACACTATTTATATCACAGTAATTTCTAAATGTTGGTTGCTATATTAAATGTAACTTACAGTATATGCTTCTAAAGTAATGCAACCAAGTTAATAAAAAAATCAGTTATTGAACATATTCATACAACTGGTCAAACATTTTCGAAATAACACCATCCTCTGTTGATACACTACTGGAGGCAGTGTTCCCAAGCCTGGAAAGCTTCAGCAGCACATTACTCCTTCTCAGTCTCTTAAGCACGTCCACATAGAAAGCTGCATCCACAGTTGTCCTGGTAGGTACAAATTCATGGATAATGCTTCTAACATCAAAGAAGACTAAGAACATGGTTTTGATCCTGGGCTTGCTCATGCATGCCTTCCTGCAGTGGGGCAGCACATGGAAGTGCCACTTTGAATTCATGCCTTTTCATCTCCAGGTCATACTCTAAACTCCACGACTCACCTATCACCAG
The DNA here is from genome assembly GCF_023864275.1 of Schistocerca cancellata. NCBI lineage: Eukaryota > Metazoa > Arthropoda > Insecta > Orthoptera > Acrididae > Schistocerca > Schistocerca cancellata. Next base: position 320,315,384 of record NC_064629.1, read on the forward strand.
TGATAACCAAGTTTAAAAAATACGATCATTTCCAGATATTTCCACGAGTTCTCCACACCGGGGCACTAAAATGTTCTTATTGTTGGTCAATACTTTTGGGACCAGTTTGTCACACTCCTTTCTCATGTTCAAATCTCCAGTTGCAATACAATAAAAGGTTGCTTCCACCACGTTTGGAGTTTCTGTTATCAACTGAAGGCTTGCCTTTCTGTCAGAATTCAAATGCTCACACACACCTGTCAAATTTTTGTCAACTGGTGAGGGGAATGGACATCCACTGTGGGGTTAGTCACCAACCTCCTCTCAGGCTTCCTTAAATGACTTTACCATGAGAGAACTTTTGATTTGGACAACCAATCACACCTAAAGGCCTGCAAAATTACTGGAAACAGTTTGTTGCTGGACTTTCTAAATTTAACACAAAATTTGATAGCGTAACATCATGTCACTTTACTTAACCTTAAAACAGGGATCCAGGAATGCACATCCTGACACTCTGGCAGCTATAAGCTGACAGACTGGGCACCTTTTGAAGCTAGTTCCCCCCTCTATCTAGACTAGCAGGTTAGAACATGCTGTGGTGTATTGTCAGGAAAAAATTGGTCAAATTACTTATGGAAGCCAACTTGTATAACATGCTTATAATAATTAGTGTAATGTAAAATACACAGAATGCCTGGTTTTGTATTAGATTTTTTACACGCAGAAAGAGACTAACATCTACTGACAAAAGGCAGAGGGGATACCACTACGAAATGAGGGTTCTAAAAACTTGCAGTTGTTGGCAACTTCGGTAAATTTCCATCCATCACTGAAATAATCTGTACATGCACAACAATGCTACACCATCTACTGTCTGTGTATGCTATATGCACTGTTTTTTGCCTCTCTGCACCATCAGTGATGGATGCAACATCTGCCAGAACTGCACAAAGGAATGGTAATGCTCGTCTTCCCTTTTAAGTTTAGCTTCAACCTTGGTTCACAGCTGTGTGTCACCAGCACTTGAAATAGAAGAATTTAGTACTGAATTCAGACATATCTAACACGTGCCCAATGATGATGCAGCCTTTTAACACATTTTATTAAGTACTTACAGAAATTATGTGAGTTAATGTAGTGCTTTTTCTGTTTTTAATCTTACTTTAGTACAGAACATTATAAATCCTAGACAACAGCTGATACAGCTCAAGGCAATTCGATTCACAGTTTACTTTCAGCATTCACATTTGGTGCAGAAATGTTGAACAAATGAAACTGAATGACTTACTCTTAAGAGAGCACTATGGTGTGCACAACAACGCTGTTAGGGAATTAAAATGTTAAAAAATGTGACACATTTGAAATTATGGTATTCTTCACAGTTCAATAACATATCTTCTAAAAGGAAACACTTTACACTAGATCTCAAACAGAAGCTCAAAATTTTAGCCAAGTTGAACTGAGGTTCTTCGCAGAAAGCCACTGCTGCTGAGTACAATGTTTGAAGAGGAACTAGTTACGACATCAAAATGAAATAAACTGTTATTCAACAGTACGCAAACCAAATGGATAGTGAGTTGGGAAAACAAAACATCGTGGGAATGAGTAAGAATGAAGAACTGTATGTAGCTGTATATAGATGACTCACGTACAACAAAGCAGTAAAGTACGAGGGCCGTTCAGAAAGTAACCTCCGGTTGATTTAAAAAAATACACCAAGTTAAATAAAAATATTTTAATATATACATCTTACAACTACATCTTTGCACTATTTTTCTACATAGTCTCCATAGCGATTGAGGCACTTATCGTATCTCTTCACAAGCTTTGAAATTCCTTCTGCATAAAAATCTCCCACTTGTGCCTGGAGCCAGCCTGTGACCGCATCTTTGAGCTCTTCGTCGTCATCAAACCGCTGTGACCCGAGCCATTTCTTCAAATGCATGAAGAGGTGATAATCACTTGGCGCCAGGTCTGGGCTGTAAGGTGGATGGTTGATAACGTCCCACTTGAAGGACTCAAGAAAGGCCGTTGTTCTGCGAGCAGAGTGAGGATGGGCGTTATCGTGCAAAAAAACGATACCGGAAGTCAGCATACCACGGCGTTTGTTCTGTATAGCCCGTCGTAACTTTTTTATTGTTTCACAGTACATGTCTTGATTAATGGTCGTACCACGTTCCATGAATTCAACCAACACCACCCCTTTGGCATCCCAAAACACCGTTGCCATCAGTTTTCTGGCAGAAAAATCTTGTGAGGCTTTTCTTGGTTTGGTAGGCGAATTTGAATGTGCCCACATCTTTGATTGTTCTTTTGTCTCAGGGTTCACGTACTTAATCCAGGTTTCGTCACCGGTCACGATTCTGTTTAACAATGGTTCTCCTTCGTCCTCATAACGTGACAGAAAGTCTAATGCAGAGGCCATTCTTTGAGTTTTGTGGTGGTCGGTAAGAATTTTGGGCACCCATCGTGCACAGAACTTACGGTAACCCAATCTTGCTGTCACTATCTCGTACAAGAGAGTCTTAGAAATCTGTGGAAAACCAGTAGACAACTCCGACATTGAGAAACGTCGATTTTCACGAACTTTTGCATCAACTGTCTGAACGAGTTCGTCAGTCACCAATGATGGTCTACCACTCCTCTCTTCATCATGAATGTTTTCTCGTCCACTTTTAAATAAACGTACCCATTCACGGACAACTTCTTCACTCATAACTCTTGGTCCGTACACGGCACAAAGCTCACGATGAATAGCTGCTGCAGAACATCCTTTGGCTGTAAAAAACCTTATGACAGCACGCACTTCACATTTGGCAGGGTTTTCTATTGCAGCACACATTTCAAACTGCCACAAAAACTAAACTAGCGCAGGTACGACGTTCACTCGACCACGGCTTGACGCCGACTGACCTGTTGAGTGCGTGAACGCACAGATGGCGTCGCTACTCCCCCCCACAACCCGCACTGTGACCGATCGGAGGTTACTTTCTGAACCGCCCTCGTAATTCCAGTCATTTGGCAAAAAATAAAGGAAAAAGCAGCAACATTTAACAAACAGCTTAGTGGTAGTAACTTGTTTGCAACAAGCAAGGGTTCTCTATCAAACTGGAAGAAACGACACAATATGCAGCAGCTAACAGTCGCTCAGCTAACGAGAAAGATGCAGATGAGTTTGCACACAAGATACAATAGATAATAGAGAAAGGAGATTTAACTGCTGATGTCTTGTACAATGCTGATGAAACTAGACTCTTTTACAAGATGCCTTCAGATACATTAGCTGCCACGAACAAGAAGGAAGTTCACGGGTACAAGCAACAAAAACAGTGCATGACATTAATGGCATGTTGTAACGCAAATTGGAGACAAACTACCACTCGTGGTGACTGGGAAATCCCAATATCCATGTCATTTTTAACACAGTGATATAAATACGCTAATAATGCAATATTGCACTCAGAAGAAAGTGTGGATTGGCAGAAATTTTCCTTCGCTGGTTCCAAGAACCATTTGTACCAGAAGTGAGAAAAGAGCTAAAGCAGAAAAAACTTCCACTGAAAGCTATCCTTATTACTGACAATGCTCCCAGTCATTCTTCCAATGTGACTCTAAAGTCCAACAGTATTGAAGTTCTCTTTCTTCCACCCAATGTGACAGCCATGGTTCATCACATGGACTAGGGACTTTGGGAATCAATTAAACATCATTATCAACATGCAATTCTGGTCTTCTTGCTGAAATAATGTGAAGAGAACTCTACCGAGTCAATGCTGAAAGTGTGGAAAGGAGTCAACTTATGTGACAATGTTTTCCAAAAAGACAAAGCATGGGATGAAGTGGAGAGCACTAAAATAATGAAGAGATGGAGAAAAGGGTGCCCATCCATTGGTGCAGGGTTCTCGACACATTCCAAAAGCTTCCAGGCACAGGAGAAATTGATTATGAAGGTATTGCTAAGTGCCTGAATGAGGATCAAAAGTGTGCAGTAGAGTACTAATGAAAGTGATAATGAAGAGGACACATGAGGAGAGAGTATGAAGACTTCTCACACCGCTGGTGCTGAAGCTCCAGACATCATCTTTGAGTACATTATGCAACAACCAGATACATGCAGTGCTAATATAATGCTTGTAAAGCACATGTATATTGTCATCGAGACAATTAAAAATTCAAGACACGTTTCATAGTGAGTGATACTACTATATAATTATGTACACACTCCAGACAAAGTTTTCTTTGAAAATGAATATATCTCTGGATTTAATAAAATATATAACCTATGTTTTTAAAACTGTATCTTTGGATTTAATAAAGTATGGCCCCTATGCTATTAAAATTAAATTTCTGATATTCTCAATAATCTGGCATTTCTATTAATCCGGCACTCATATGTGCAAGCTATGGCCAGATTAGCAAAAGTTTTGTGTCTTAACTAGCCTTGGATATTGGGTATAAAAATTAGTCTGCTTTGTTCAGCTGTTAGACAAGCTGCCATTTCGCCACAGTCATTATTGTTCGCCACAAATTTAATTGTTGTGTAGTGTGAACTACCACTTTAGCTAGGATTCACAAATTCTGAGAATGTCTTCTGACATAGTTCCAACAAAATGTGTACTGATAGATCTTGAGAAACAAGGAATTTATTGAACCAATGTCAGTACACTAAAGACTATAAACATCAAGACTAGTGGAGGCAGACAAGAAGATTTTGTATCAACAAAACAATTTTCAGCAGCCTTGTGGAAAGTTTTCAGATCTTCAGATGGGGGAAAAAGAAATACATGTTAACTGAACTACCTGTATTTTCCAGAGGACATTGTACTTTTCACATATAGCCCAGATAAACTTTGACAAACTGAAGAGTGTGATACGGCAAGTTTGAAAGAAGGGCCGAAAAATCAGTTATAATATGGCTAAAATATTGTATAATCGAAACATAAAAAAATACTGTACAAAATTACAAATGACATCTTAGAACCAGCTCACGCGTTTCTGCATTTAATATGGTTGAAGAAGACTAATGGATGGAGAAGTACAGAATTAAACTGAAAATCAGGGGCCTAAAATGGTTTGTAAAGATAAACAGTTTTCAAAACTAAGCTTTTGGTGTGCCTCAAAAGGGAAATTTGCAGTCAGTGTGTATTATCAGTTTTGACTAACAGTAGTGAGATCAGCACTTTAAGAAAACTATTCAAAAACTGAGGGCTGCCTGATGAGCAATGGAGAAATGCACAGCAGGAATTACTAGAAAGACAAAGATAGAGTAAAACATCAGGGAACAGACTGGAGTGTGTCATGGCATACTTTTTCCAGAGATTACTAAACATAATTGTTTTTCCTCCAGTATATATTGTAATTCAACAGGAGTAAGCTATGAATTAATACCCTAAAATATAAATAAAATTATTGATTTTTTTTTTTTTTTTTTTTTTTTTTTTTTTTTTTTTTTTTTTGCTAGGTAACTGAATGGGTATAGAGTGTCAAAAGATGCATTTACTAGTTAATGAGGCACACACTATGAACTATGTGATGAAACAGTAGAGGCGGCAATCACCAGCAGACAGCAGCAGCTAAACCAGAGAGAATTTATCTTGGTAGCAGAATTTTCGATTTTACACAAAACAACGATTGAATCAAGAGATCTGAATAAAAGTAAAAGGAACCTCCGACTATGCACCAAGCTGTGGCTTGTGCAGCATGTTTACAGATGTAGATATTGGTTTGTATTACAAAAAAAATGGACTTATGAAACTAACTGTGTAAGGATTGTGGTTTGGTTTTCCTCCCAATGGACATTAGCAAGACTGAAAACTTTTGTGCAATTGCTGTCTACAAAAGGCAGGAGTCTAAATCAAAGTTCTTATCCAGCACACTGATTTCTGATAGATCATTTTTCTCATCTGACTACAGATTCTGATGGTTTATTGGTCACACTGAGTATCCCATTCTTTAGATCAGCGTCCTCAAAATAAGTACATCAAAGATACAGAAATTGCAACTTTTAATTGCCAAAAGCTGCTAAATCAGTCATTTTTATTTATGATTAGTTTCGATAATCAAAAATTTTATACAAGAGGGCAGGGTATTGACATCCAAGTATACAAGCAAGACAAGAACACACTATATAGATAATTGGGGATTGACAGGCACTTTAGTTTGTGATACAAGATCTTCATATATCTTATGTCATTTCAAGTATTTGTAAGCGCATAATGCTTAATACAGAGAGTTCTTTTGCCTTACTTATATGTCTGACATCAATTAACTGTCCTTTCATAACATGTGTCAATCTTAAGATTCAAACCAGTTTAAAATAAAAACAATTGATAAGGCAGTTTTTGGCTGTTTGACCATCACTTTTGAATCATCTGACAAATGTGGAGCTCTGCTTGCAAGCAGCATGGAAGATACTTGAATTCTACTCTCGATATTATTTTTTACAGTTGACAAGTTATTTCCAGTATTATTATTTACCAACTTTTTTTTTATTTTCATAATGCATTCACCTTCTCTCTTATTACTAACTCCACCCCTCCCCCCCCCCCCCCCAAAAAAAAAAAAAAAAATCAATCAAAATTCCACAATAAGTTAAAATGATGTAACCTGAACTTAAATGTCAGTCTTTTGTGAGGAGAATTCCAGTTGACTGTGTGTCTTGTTGAACCATTCAAAGCTTCAGCTTACTACTCAACTTCAAGTCATGTCTGTCCCAGCTCAATCAATGACAGTAACAAAAAATCCTATCTTCATGTCTTGATCCAAAAGGAATTTAATATATCAGGAAAAATGTAATGGGAGCATAATCAACTAACACACACACACACACACACACACACACACACACACACACACACACACACACACAACCTTCTAGAGAAATCTCGAAAACCAAAACCAGCATTTCTTGCCTGATTACAAGGCTAAGGCTTTACTAAAGTACTACCAACATAAGCAGCTGCACATACTACTAAGCAAAGTAAGCGTCTGCACTTACTACTAAGCAGTCATTCTAATAATTTCCAAGCGTAAACTACATACACCTGAATCAAAACAGAACTTAAAATTTAATTAGTGAGCCAACAACATTTTAACAGCATTATTTATTTGTCAAACTTCATGAATCAGCTTTTTAAGGACACACTTTATAATAAAATTAATGTATATATTTGCACAATCACTACCACATTAAAGAATTTTAAGCACCTACAACATGTCACTACATATATTTGAGCTACAATGTGCACGCAACACATGGAATTTCAATTTTTACACTGGACAGTATAAAAAATAATATATTATTATTTTACGCGACCAGACATGTTCTCACTAATGGCAGTTTCAGTAAATATTTTAACAATGGGTAGTTCACAACAGATAAAAAAAATATATAAAAAAATTGAGGAATCCAGGATGGAATAATGACAATATTATGAAATGGATAGATTGCTACTCACCATATAGTGGAGCTGTTGAGTAGCAGCTGCCTTGGCAGCGATTAGATATCGGTCATGTGTGTGCAAGTTGCATTTGTGTGAATATGTACCTATATGTTGCCTAAATCAGAAGAAAGCCTTTTGGCTGAAAGCTTACTTGTCAAGAAGCCTTTTTGCTGTGCCTGTCTGCAACTCAACATCTCCACTACATGGTGAGCAGTAGTCTATTGTTTTCATAACACTGTCATTAAGCACATTAATCTTGTTCCAGATGCAAAGGCTTACTTGAAACACAGCACCCCACCTAACAATGATACCTATAGAATATTAAATGTGATCTGGAAGGTTTTTAACAAATTTACAATGTTTGTTTTTATTCCTGTGATATTGATTACAATTTGATGGGAACATCTTTTTAAACTGGACATGTTTATACCAAGGTCCTCCATTCCTCCTCCTGGGTTTTGAGCATCTGGATATGTAAACTAGAGATACAGTAAATCTCAATACAGCTTCAAAATTTGACAATTTCTTTATGTATTAGTTTCCAGCCACTGGTATACACAGTGTTTCACAATGTCTACTAAAGGCTCCTAAGGTCTGTATAGCGGACTTAGCAGATGAAGTTCTAATAAAAAACCCATGTTCAGAAATTTACAGTTAGTATGTAAATTAAGTTCTAAGATCAGATCACTTTCACACCACCAGCTTCAGGGTATGCACACAGCAGGGACAATTAGCTCTGACCTATGTGATCTATGGCAAAAGCCCCAAGAGGTGACCCTACAGTTTGTTAACGAGGCATATCTATATGTATGCTTTCATACACAGAGTCCTCAAATGCTGGTCCACACCTGTGGAGCACCACAACAATGCTTTTAGTTGTGAATGTACCTGTTTCTCACAGAAAATGTGGTAGCTTAATGAAAATTGTATGGCATGTACTGAGGCGATCTAGAAAACATTCTCAATATGTGCATTGTGTAACTCTGCCATAACTTGCTACACCTTCAAGTGGGAGATTTGTAAGTGATCCATCTTCTAACTTCTTTATACCCAATCAGTACATTTCCAGACATGGGTTCTTTATCAAAACTTTATCTATTAATTCCCTTCTGCAATACCTTAAAGCCTGTAATAGAAGTTTTAAAACAACATGCAGCTCAAAAATGATAGACTAAACTTTCCTCGTTTGCTCATGTGCTGCTTTCTACAAAAGCAGAGTGAGAAATGTCAGTAGAACATTTACAACTTTTCAAGGCTGTCAAATAATGGTTGGTTGGTTTGTGGGATTAAAGGGACCAGACTGCTATGGTCATCGGTCCCTTCAAATAATGTAGTATATGTCTAATGATAATGATGATTAGAACTCCAAACTCTCCATAATCACCAATCTCAATGTCACATTTCCATTTACAATTTCTAAAGGTTGGTGCACATATAGGATGAATGAGAACTACACTGAAAAACTTTCACAGGTGCTAGTATGGACCAAAACAAGACAAAAATGCCAAATAATATCAGCTCTAAAATGAATACCTTAAGAGCCACAAGAACATTTCCATCTTTACTACTGTGAAACATCTCTTCTTTTGTTTACAGGACATTATTTGTACTATTCATACTAGCACCTCTCAAAATATGGAAAGCAAAGAAATTTCAGTAGAAGATATGCGACTCACTGTAGCAAAGTGGAACAAGTGCTCAAACTCTTAAGGTATGCATTTTAGAACTAATATTTACTAGATATTTCTCTCATTTTGCTCCATACTATCAGTTCTGGAAGTTTGTCAGTGGAGCTCTGGTTCACCCTTTAGATGTAAATTTCTTCTTGCCATTATACACTACCTGATAACAGGTATCCGGACAACTACTAGTTTGCATTAATATGATGTGTCTACTCCTCACATTTACAACTGCCTGAACTCTGATGGTGACATTTTCAGTAAGTCGTCTGAATGTCTGTGTAGGAATGCCAGCCCAATCTTACTCATAGGACAAGGCCATAGAAGGTAGCAACTGATGTTGGTGGACACTGGGATCTGGAGCATAGTTAACATTCTAACATCCCAATAGTGTTCCACCAAGTTCAGGTTGGGACTTCGGACAGGTTAGTACATTTCAAGAATGTTATAATCCACATACCATTGCCTCACAGACCTGCTTGGACAGGATGCACTGTCATGCTGATAATGATACAAACAATCATCGTCTCCGAGTTGTTCAAGTAATACATGCCGTACACGATGCTGTACAATGTGTTCACATCCTCCCACTTTTAGTATTTTAAGTGCAATAAGCAAATCATACTCTAACCATGAAAAACACATCTATACTGTAAAACCACTTCCTCCCTCCACACTTCAATGATGAAACTACCCATAATGGTAGGCGACGTTCTTGAAGCATTCAGCAAACACTTCCATCAGAATGCCGTAAGATATATCATGATTCATTGTTCCAAATCACTCATTGGCTGTCATCCACTGTCCAACTGCATCACTGTTTACATCACCTCAAGTGTTGCTTAGCACTGAATACTGAAATGTGTGGATTATGAGAACCTGCTCAACCACTGTACCCCAGTCTTTTTAATGCCCTACACACAGGAGTTGTGCTAGCTGGACTGTTGATAGCACTTTGGACTCAAAAGTGATTCCTTCTGCTGATTTTATGCAATTTTTTTTTTTTTTTTGTGCAAGTTCAAAGTCACTGAGCTCTCCTGGCTGACCCATTCTGCTCTTACTGCTTCTGTACTGAAACACAATACTCTCTACTTTCTTTTATACCGGTGGGGCTGCCTCTTACAACATCTAGTGGTCAGTTCCTCTTTACATAGGGGTGTCCAGATACTTTTGTCAGACAATGCACAATTTCATTCCTATACCATTCCATCATCTGCAATCCCTACCCTTCACTCTTTTCCGTGTCGCTTAACTGTGTTTGTGCTGTATGTTTATAAATCTGCTGGTATCAAAATACCAAATATTCCTGGTACATTAAAACTGTGCCAAACCAGAATTTGAAACAAACTTTTTGAGGTCAATGCCCTTAAACTGAGCTATCTAGGCACAACTCAGTCTGCCCATGCAGCTCTACTTCTACCAATACCTATTGCTTACTTTCCGAGCTTCATGAAAGTTTTCTTGCATGGATAGTAGCACCAGCACTTCTAGCAAAAATGACATGGGGAAATGGCTTAGCCACAGTGTTGGTTCCAGGAGACTGTTCCCAGAATGAATCTTTCGCTATGGAGTGGAGTGTGCTTTGATCTGAAACATTTCTAAGGTTTAAAATCGTGTGACATAATGAGAGAAAGGTATTAGTAGAAATAAGTCTGAAGGCAGGTTGTGAATCATGTGTCAAAAGCTCTGTTGGTAAGACCATTGTGTGTGAAAGACGAGGTTTTCCCAGTCTGGCACACAGTTTTAATCTGTCAGGAAGTTTCATAACAGTGCAAACTTCACTGCAGACTGAAAAATTTATTCTGGGCAACTATTTCCATTAACAAGAATGAAATTTACAATCTGCAATGGAGTGCACACCAATATGGAACTTCTTGGCAGATTAAAACTGTGTGCTGGACCATGACTCTACCTCTGAACATTAACCTTTTGTGGGCAAGTGCTCTACCAACTGAGCAACCAAAGCTCGACTCACAACCCGTTCTCCACAGCTTTAAATCCACCAGTACCTCTTCTCATCTTCCAAACCTCAAAGAAGCTCTCCTGGAGTTCGAGTCTCGATCCAGCACATAGTTTTGATCTACCAAGAACTTACTATTTCCATTAATTTAATTCACTCTAGTCCCATGTTCATTCCTACTGCTTTTATTCCAATGTTCCATCTGTAAGGTTCAAAAATTTAGGGCATTTAGAAACTACAAATGTATTATTAGTCCAACTTGCACAATTTTTCTTTGTGTTGATAAACATGCCTGAAATGTATCTGTACACTGGTAACCATACTGGATGTTTAGTCTGTAGTCAGTTGTCAAGAAAACAGGTGTTCATTTACTAGTGGTGATTATTTATTTATTTTAAAAATGGGTAACAGAATGTTGCTATAAAAATTGTATGAAATTTAACAATATTTTAGAAATGTTGAATGTTGCTTTTGGCGAGTCCACTATGTGCAAAACAAGGGTTTACTAGTGGTACAAGTGTTTCCAAGATGGCCTTCAAGACTAAGATGATGAGTGTTCTGGATACTCCAGCACAACTGTTGAAAACATGAAAAAAGCAGAAGAAATGATTTTGAACAATTGCAGAATCAGAAAACTTGGTGATGATGTTGGCACGTCAATTGGCTCATGCCACGAAATCTTTTCATATGTTTTGGCTATGAAACTTGTGACAGCAAGATTTGTGCCAAATGAACCTGCTCACACTTCATTGCTTGTTCAGGGGGGGGGAAAAAAAAAAAAAAAAAAAAACCACTGTAACAGGGTGTATACTTTCCCGGATTTCCCTGTTACTGTTAGAAATACACTTTCCCTTATCAATCCTTTGAATGGTTATAGTTTTATACACAGGTGTACAATTTCCCGGCACTTCATAAAATGAAACTCAGGGAAAAAAGATAAGTTTTGGAAATATCTTTGATGTGCAGCAACATGTACGCTGTGTATTTTCGCATTACGAAAGTACACGTTGGAATTCCACCAAACACCGCATGTTACTTTCCGAATCATTGAAATAGAAATTTCGATGCGCTTTTGTAAGCCGTTCGTAGCTCATGTCATGTGATCTCGCCAGCCAATGACAGCGGATATTCAGAGCACAGGACATGCGATGTAGTCAGCCAACAGCAACATCACTGTTAAGTAGCACGAACACATAAACAGGGAAAGTTAATACTTTAAATTAATATACATAGTGTTGCTACAAGAAAAGCAAAACTTTCACATATAATATTGGTCTCAAGCTGCAAGAGAAGCTAAGCTTTCACATATACTGTTGATCTTTTTTGGGCGTGTTACACTTTAAGACATATCACACAAATGTGGCAGTAAAATTTTTAATAATGACAAATGTCTGATCTTCAGGGGTCGAAATTCTTCTAAATGGCTCGTCATCAAAGAGTTGATTTTTAAATGAGAGTCAAATGCTCTGTGATTTAATAAATTCATGGTACATTGTTGCACATACTTCAACTTACGTAAAAGGATATTTATTTTGAAAGTAACACTTTTCAAATCACCATTCGCAATATTTTCCTGCGACCTGTTAGAAATAGGTTCATTTCAGCAGTTGCCAGAGAGTGCAGATAACAGCAACACCGCACTTGGGTGGCTATCGTGACGGAGGAAGCCCGTATGTACGTACGTGTAAAACATTGAAAGATCATACATTATGTCATAAAAGAAACAAGACATCAGAGGATACTGCAAGAGCATCGGAATTTCGTGAACCATATTAAAATGTGCACATTTAAAAGACAGAATCGTATGTCCAGATTCCCAATGAAGTAGACCTCGACCTGATATTGAGCTTTTCAGTGTGGTTTTCGGGATGTAAATTTTCTTGGAGCACCAGTACTGTATTATATCATGTTTGGTTCTTTATTATGGCATAATGCCATACATGCTAGAAAATGAAAACGTGCACTTGAAATGCAGTGAACAATTGAATCTAGCCAGTGCTGTGGAATTAAACATTTCGTTTCAAATACATTGACTGCCTCTGCGGAAAAGGTTAACAAAAGTCAAATTTCTTTAGCAAACAGACAAAAACAACTTCATTTTTACACGAGGCAATTAATGCTTGACTGTCAGAAAGGTGGAAATAATAAACTAATGACATATTTCAGCCTTCCGTAATTATGTGAATGTGTTTTAATTCACTTGAGAGCTCCCGGCCACAGATATCCATTTTGTTTTCATTTGACGTGAGCGAAAACGATGGGGAAACAGCAAAATCACTCAATGTAAACACGGGTCACGTGGAGACTACCCACTACAACTCAGACTGCTCTGCGCATCAGCCCCGGATCTACAAAATTTGCGAACCGGGTCAATACTAAATAAATAAAAAAAATCTAATTTTCAAAGTATGTTCATCTTGTAGCACACATCTTTCTGAAAAGTCTGAAACATAAAACATATGTATTCGAGGAAATGTAAGACATATTATTTAGTCTTAAGTATGCCAAAGTGCAGTGCTACGACTCTTCATAAAGCATTTTTCTACCACACGTCCAAACTATATTCAGGAGAGTGGAAATTGATATGTCCTGTGGTGGCTCTCCTTCTCCCAGTAGGCTAGTTTGACAGCCTGCCCCTCTTAAAAAAAAATCTCACAATTAATAGCGGATGGGATTATTTGTAATCAAGAGAACAAGAAATCTTCAGAAAATCTGAACTCTTCATTGCCTATTAATTAATAACTTGCTGTTTTGTGTGACATAAAATTAAATATAGGATATATAAAACCAATACTGACGAGAGTTAAGCAAGAAATTACACATTTCTTCACACCTTAGCTCCTAGCATTTTTTTTCCTCTCTAATCTTGCTACAGCTTTACATGGCATGCTTTCCTTTCTGCGAAAGGATCTATTACCACATCAAAGTTCGTCAAATGTTTTGCTACGTGAAAAATCGAAATGTCGTTATCTAATACTGAAAAAGCTGTTAATACAAATAATACCCAAGACTGGTGTGGTTTCTCGATCTGATTACGTCTATTTTGTCTGCCAGATAAAACAAAATAGGCCTCTCTAATATAGCAGCAATTTTGTAACACACCAAATAAACAAGACTTTTGGCACAAATGGCCATTTTTATAACACGACCGAATATAATCAACGAAGTACCAATATCAAATGCTTATTAGGCCTACTAAGAGCAAAAAGCTTTATGTTAGGAAATAGTTTCACATTTCATTCATACGCACCAGCTTCTCAAGCACGAGATCAAAAAGTAGTATTACAAAATTTTTATATAAATTTGGAATCGCCTTATTCTTCCATAATTTGTGTGATGTCCCCGATTCTTCTCCTTCCTCGTTCTAACAAACAATCTTGTCATCACCAATTCTGTAGCTATTGCTGCCACTGTCAAAATTTGTTCACCGATTAACTTCACTAACACTGCCAGAATCACAGGTTAAGTTATCCCGCAATTATTTTCCGGTTAGGCATTATTACGTGTTCGAACAACACGTTGTCTGCGTTACTTCCAGTATACAACTTATGCAGCTGCTAGCTGGGGACTGAACTACTAGTCCTCACTACTGTAGCGATCTGGCCAAAAATTTTCTGCCAAAATTTCATTTTCTTGGATACACCGAGAAGATAGTACATAATCTTTCTCACCTTTTATTCTTGTCAGTCGTTTATTTCCATTCTGGTAGTCTGAATCTATGGATTTCGCTAGTAATTATGCTGATCAACCACATAATCAGACAGCGACTGACATTCATCTGTTCAGCTTTACTCCCACAGCTCATTATAGCCCCGTCCCCTTCTGTCTGCGGAAAGTTTATTTCTAGATGTGACGAGGATTCTCCTGACAGAGACACCACATACATTATGCATGAATTCATAAGTCAAGTTATGATTCATTCAGAAATCAACTTAAAATGTGTTCAAAAATACTCAAAAACTAACAGGGAAGCATTTCAAAATTATATGAATAATCGACAGACAAACGTGCGCTGGATGCTAGGCGCTTCGTGAAACAAGTTTTTTTCCTCAAGAATATTAATTTGGCACTCCCTTTTCCCCGTAGATTGGAGGCAATTTGTTGTTATGAAGCACTGCTCTTCCTAAAGCCTTTGACACATTTTCAATTGGCAGACGCTTGCATGAGCACTGTGTGTCGTCGTCGTATATGGCGCACTTCCTTTGCAATTGAAGTTATTTTTGTTTTTCTCTCTCATTTATGTTGTATTGTTGAAATATTATTCTGCAGTAGCGGGATACAGTAATATCCTTTGTTAGAGTATCGGTTCTTACCAGTCAAAATTACAAAAATCTAACTGAAAAGTAAAACAACGAAAAATTCCCGGAATTCTAAAAATATCCCAGGTTTTTCCCAGCTTTCTCCTGGATGAAAAAATTCCCGGGTTTTTCCCAGATCTCCCGGGTCGTATACACCCGGTGTAATGATGGCCCAGCCTGCATATTCACCAGATATGGCCCCATGTAACTTTTTCTGTTTACAAAAATAACAAGCACGCACACACACACACGCCTGAGGGAGGACTCTAACCTCTTGGGGAGGGGGGGGGGGGGGGGGGGGGGGCATAACTACGCAAACTGTGGCAGGACGTCTCAGACTGCATGGCTACCCTGCATGACAGATTAAAAGTTAACTGCTGAAAGAGCTAAGTTTTATCCCAAAGGCCAAGTTACAGAAGTGTTTTGGGGATTGTAAGAAGTGCTGGCATAAGTGTATAATATCTAACGGAGACTATTTTGAAGGATAAAACATTAATGTACACGAATACATAAAATTACTTCCAAAAAATGAAAATTGCTTATACTTTCTGAACACAACACATATACAGGACGTCAAATTTCTAGTCAAAATATGGACTGACACTATGTATGTATTCAGCACAGTTCAGTTCTCATTCTGGTATGATTTCTGTCTGTAAGATCCAGTAAAGAGATGCAAGAAGGGTAAGTAACAAATAAAATTTCCCGTGGGTGATGTTCACACATGACTGAAGAAATCTGACCATTTCTTAGTCTGTCTGAGTCCCCATGCTTTACACAGGTCTCCCCCAATTCAATACACAGCTAACTTAAATAATTTCTACTCCAACTTCGTATAGAAAGGAGGGGTGGGGGAATGGAATTTATTTGCTGCTGTCGACAAATTATTTCCAGCAGCATCATTTACTTTCTTATTTTACCCATGAAGTATTCTCATTATCTTTTATTACTTCATGCACCTCACCACACATCACTGACTGTAAATACTAAGCATTAGACTTTGTCATATGCCACTGCTAATCTTACTATCTCAATCTACAATTGTGACAAATGGAGCTAAAACAACCTCTTTGTTTCAAAGAGTGCTCAGCAGACATTCACTATATGAATGTAATCTATTAAAAGTCTTTACATACCAGCTACAAATCCTGGCAGATGTGAAGTATGTGTCTTATGACAAAAGACAAGATCAGGAGTGCTCCATATCTGGAATTATACGTTCATTTAATAGTATTGGTAGTGATGTTAACAGGGTTTTGGGAACTAAACATCAGTGTCTAATGTGCATGCTAAAACAGCAAGAGATTACTACTGATAAACACATGAGTCAGTCTGCCTCTTCCCCAATTATTAAAAACACTTCCACAACTTGCCTTATCAACAATTAAAATACAGGTGAAAGATGTAAAGTTACAGTTTAACCATTGTACATAGACAATGAGGTGATTAGAGACCAAATAGTTATCTTCAGTTTCGATTTCACAGCTAAAAACATTCCAATTAAATCTGTATGCCAATGCCGATTGGGGAGACAAGGTAGTCTGCGATTTACAGATACCTTTGTGGTAGTGACATTTAAAGTTTGTTCTGTATCTACAACATCATCTAGCAGTTCAAGGTAAATGATAGTAATATGACATCGATATCACTTCCACACTGATTTTATTACTTGGTGCACATCACAACAACATTGACCACACCCAGAAATCACCTTGTCATGTGACTGAATTGTAATTTCCAAAAATCTGTCTCATCCTACATCCCCTATCCATCATGTTCTGTTGTGTATAGTCTGCACTACTTTTTCTCCTTATATCAACTTATTTAGGGTAACATCTGCATTTGCTGACAGCATTTTGTACACTCAGTCAGACTTTTAATTACGGAATCTGCAGTTAATTTGATGAAACATTCTACTTTTCAAGATTTCACACTACAGCTTCTTCATTCTGAAGTGTGCATGTGGATAGAGAGTTTTACACCCTTGTTAACTGTCATCACCTCTCGATCTATATGTACTGAGTGAGGTGGTGCAGTTTTAAGGCACTGGACTTCCAGTTGGGAAGGCAATGTTTGAAACACTTGGGCAAAAACCCAGATACAACTTCTTCATTGAGCACTTAAGGCAAATTCCATGAGAGTTACTATGAAAATTAACCAATTTCGTACCCTAATCTTGTGCTCCACCTTTAATGACCTTGCCATGGATGGTTTATTAAACACCAATCTTACAGTGTTTATTTATTTGTTAAAACTGTATGTCTTAACTTTCTAGTATTTCCTTTAATCTTTTGCCAGTGCTCCAAATTATGAGCTTCAATTATTCCTTCCAAGGAACATGATGATGATGTCTCATACTCCGAGGAGCGTAGGGGACGATGCAGGTGACCCACACTGCCTACAAGGTAAGGTCCTAGGAGAGGTGGTTTGCCATTGCCTTCCTCCGACCATAATGAGGATGAATGATGATGATGAAGACGACAACACCACCCAGTAATCTAGGGGCAGGGAAAATCCCTGACCCCACCAGGAATCGAACCTGGGGCCCTGTGTGCGGGAAGCGAGAACGCTACCGCAAGACCACGAGCTGCGGACCCACGGAACATACACCTACCTATAATACTTTTAACTTTCCCACACTCATCTACCCATTCAAAAGCTCCACACTATGTGAAATATAAATTTTTTTTAGCTTTCTCTCATTCAGCAGTATTGAATTCTCAGTTCTAATGCCTGGCTGCTAAATGGTGTAGCCTATACCCTGATAAGCTATTACCATAAGCCCACTGATCGCTGTCAGCTATAATCTCCAAGTTGCTAGTGTTCACAGGTACTTTTCCCTGTTTGATCTATCATCATTTATGTAGCTACAAAGCAATTCCTGTTTAAAATTTGCATAAGGTTAGTGGTACATAAGTTTTGTTTACTACAATCTCAACAGCAAAAGTACATTTTCCGCAGATGAAAGAATTGGAAAACATGCAAACGAAAATTCATTCATAGAAATCTGTTGAAGCTATGCTGGTTAGATACAATTCTGTGTGAAGCTTTAAAAAATCTTATATAACGAAATACCACTGACATAGTCCCATTACATCTGCATGCCATTAAATACACAAAACACTAATTTGAACAACACTGCCACAAATATCATTCCAACCTTTCAAACTTTTTACTAACATGACTACTTACTTTGGTCTTAAATTTGCTTTCAAGGGTTGAGACTACATTTTCAGTTGAAGTAGAACTGGATGAGCAGTAGCTCTTAGAAGGAGAGCCTTTGTCTGAACTTGCCTACAGATAACAGACAGGTTTTACTAGATATTTGCAAAAGGATTGCTGCTGCTACAGTCATTCTCTTACCTAATAAACATGCTTTGAAAAATTTCAAGTGAAACTTACCGAATCTTGTCCCAATTTTGAATTCAAGGAACTAGACTTTGAATCTGAGCCCAAAGAATCAGAACTAGCATTCTTCGAATTCACAGCCTCATCAGAGTTTGAACTAATTACAGATAACAGTTCTGAGCTATCCTTTTTATCCATAGTTAAAGCTTATGTGATCACAATGTAAGGTTATTTACTGCAAGTGCTTTCACCACAGACTGCACCCAACACCTGCAAAACCATATTAAAAATAGTACTAATTGTGCATAACAATTTTTCATATACAACAGATGTTCATTATATCTGTGAGCAGCACATTAATCATGCAGAATTTGCACAGTTTAAATATGAACCATTACTTGCTTAAACATACATGGTAAATGTATCGACAACTTAGCTAAATTTAATAGCCTAAGTCAAAATAAACAAATAGAAAGTCATGTTGCAGAAAGTATGAAAATTTTCTGAGAAGAATGCTTCATGTTTTAAGTTTCCTTCCATTCACCTCAATTAGACTATGAAACACAGTGTGTTCATCACAGCCATCTCGTAATGGGAATTGCGTGAGGTTATGTGGACAAAAGCACAAAAGCTAATAAAGAAAACTAAATACAGAATTCTGGTTTACAGCTACATTATACATCGAACCAAATGCTTCTCAAACAAATTTTCAACACTAAATACCCAAGCTGTGATCTTACCAGTTTCCAGTGCACCAAATCTGGCACTGTTAACCAAATCAAAAGCACACATCACAAATGGCCATCAATAATTCATCAGTACTCAATTGTAGTCGAGTTGCCACAATTTTTAGTACTTATTAGGAGTCTCAATTATTATATGCAACATGTTGATGACTTGAATTAGAAGACTCACAGAATGTGGAAATGGAAGAGTACCATTTTATAGCATAGAGCTTTCCTAGTGTGGTGGTTTATATGCAAGTTATGTTATCTACACTTCAAATACTAGGTCTATGCGTGTATATTGAGTCATGATGATCTTGAATTATTGAAAGTATTTTCACATAATTCAAACAAAAAATCCAGTATTAATAGCAAAGTTTCATAAAGTTATTCGAGTGTCAAACCACATGTGTGTGTGTATATAATGCGGGTACTATATATATAGTTTCATAGAACTGGGTACACTTATGTCCTGCTAAGACTACTATTAGACATTTCCATCTGACATGCATGACACCCTCATATGCAAACTGTCGCACAACATTTTAAACACAAGTACACTCTTCCAGAGATATGCACTCATTTCCATGCGAACATCAAACATGAGATATCTACTAACAAAATTGAGTGTGAGTGTGGTGACGAACTGAGGGCCAGTGTAGCCCAACGTCTATATTAGCTCGGAAGTTGATAATTTGGATACAAGTTGGCAGTACCAATGAATGTGAATAGAGGCTACCAAATAAACATTGTCGTAACAGATTGATCTGTAGTGTAATGTGATGTTTATGTTCATGCAATATTTAATTCATTTAGCCAAAGTTAATGCTGAATGCTGCAATGATATGATTAATTCTGAAAATCTGTATTAAATAATGAACAAGTCTCCCGAGTATATTGATGCATAGCTATATCATACATAAATTATGTGAAATGCAAGAGAGGTCCTATTAGCAACTTTTACCCCACAACCTAGAAGTCGGGGGGTGGCGGTCTACTATCACATTCTAGCCTATACTAGTTACTCGTTCATTTTTTTACTGAATAAGAACCACAAGTCTTATCAGTGTTTGAACCATTTACATTACATTGAGTACTACACAAATACAATTATACACACATCTAGTCATAAGTAAGTCTTAAGCTTAGGTTTAACAAAAATGCACCATGAATCATCACAGGTTTGTTTGATCCTTGAGAGAGCGTCAAAGAGTTGCTGAAAACCAGAACTAGCGAACAGTTTGAAGATTGACGCAAACTATTCTGCCAAAGTCTACTTGCAAAGGTTAAAAAAACAAGCATAAAGTGAAGATTCTACGAAAATACTGCAACCTCTATGTACTGTTCTAGTGTGGACCAGGATGGGATTAGATAATGACAGCGCGTGTAGAGGTATTCAAACAATACTTTGTTCCGTGGTTCATACGCGAATAGAACGGGAGGAAAAGCCATACGAAGTGGCACAACTGGAAGGACACCTGCCTCGCACTTCACAGCTGTTCCCAAGTATCGATGTAGTTGTAACACTTTGCACAAAGAAAAATAACAGGGAAACAATAAACTGTGATTTCCTGGGCAAATCTTAAGCACACCGGGATAATATTTAATTAGTATGGAAGTCAATACTAAGAAGTAAGAAAAGGGAAAAAAGGTTTTCAAAATCACATGACATAAAGGTTATGAGCTTCTTTTGACAGATGAGCTAACTCCTACTGAGTTGCACACAGCCACATGACCATAGCACATCAAAAGTAACTATCACAACCACTGTATGAAACTATAAAAATAAACAAAGTCGTGGTATTCCGGCAAAAATTTGTAAACACAGCTACAAAAGGTGCACGTACAAGAAGAAAAAGGTATTCATGATATACGATAATCTAAAAAGAAGCTTACCACATACTACACAACACCGGACACCGAAATGTTAACATTCTTCATACTGCGTGTACCTACGTCCTACATTTTCCAACATACAAATACACACCCCGACCCTTTCCTACCGTGTATTCCATACTGCAATCACATCCCACACATAGTTTTGTAAATCAACAAACCGCAGATATAATACACAAGAGCTGGCTGTAATCGATACAAACCCTGATATAATCGATATGTTCGCAATGCATGCAGGGCTTCCATATACAACTAAATTGTTGCCACAGTTACCGGCATTACGGTTATATTGCAGTACAATTCAAATTGCAGTGGTAGCATGGGCTACCGTCTCCACACACTGCTGTCACAATTCTAGATGGTTAGTTTCCAATAGCTCACCAACTGAAATGATAGAAGCGGACACATATACGGTCGTAAAGGTTTTCTAGAGCTTCAGTATACGTGATTAATTAGTAGAGCTTTCACAGGTGAATACCGATTCAGCAAACTGTGGTATACAATTCTCTGTATGTCTTGATGATATTTGTAGTATATATTAAAATAGAAAATTAATTTGAGGGGTACTCAAAATACATATTGCAGTTTAAATTCTTATTACCTGTAATCTCAAAAATTTGCCAGAATACACTAATGCTATGTCCTTATTTTTAAAGCTTATTTTAATTTCATGACTTTTGACTGTTGCGTTTCTGGCAGGTTCAGAATCAACCTGCTGGAACCATGTTTCCAAACTATTACATGTATGAATGATACACTAGCAAGTTTTTGCGTCCCCTTTTTGTATTAAAATTAATATATCACTTGAAAACAGAACTGAAGGAGAGCTGGCATAGAAGGGCAAATTATTATCGCAGAACAGAAAGAGAACCGAATTTTGACAAGTGCCTTGAGGGACATCTTGTGTTACTGCTTTCCAACTTTCGAGAAAAAATTGCTGCATTTAATGAGAAAATTATTCTGCCTTCGGTAAAGGCATTCTGTAAGCCATTGCAATGCGCTTCCTCTAATCTTGTTTTCTGTGTCGGCTACTGCGGGAGTTAGCATGGATACAAACAAGGAAGGAGAGAAGTTGCAATGGCCTGTGGCAGGAACCCAAAATGATCAGTACATAACAGTTGTAGATTAACAGAATACTTTATCTGTGAAAAGGAAAGAAACATAACTCCACTTCTCACTGAGAAGTGGCTTCCTATGTGTCCTCTTCCTTCTACATGCAATTACTTTTTACACCATTACTATTCACAGAACGGGCTAAGTATATTCTTCCTATTACCCAGTACTGATGCTCTCGAAGTCGGTGACCGAAATGGGGCCGACCAGCGACGGGCGACTGGTTAAGTCAGCATTGTCATGGGATGCTGAACTCTGTCTTCCTGGAGGTGTGGCGCTGCCCATATTTCCATTGGCGCAAGGGTCAGCACCTTCTAGACGCCATTTCATGGCGCTGTGCTGGTCGGTATGCTGTCGATGCCTTAGGACTGCATGTTCCTCAGCCCAAAATGCCACACTGTTGTCATGTAGGGAGCCATCTTACGACAACAGGGGGAGAGGCAAGAAGCTGGGTGGGATGAGGAGCTGTGAGCCGCAACTGGGACCAACACTGAGACCCCGGCGTGGCCTCGACATCCGTCCTGCTCTCCGAGGGCAACGTCGGTCTGAAAATACCCGAAAAAGCGCTCACCCTTTTCCTGAGCCAGTCCGACGAGGAACAGACAGAACGGCGATGATGATTCACGGTGGGCGCTGGGTGAGTGCTTGGAAGTTGAGCTGCCACAGAGGTGTAGGCAATGGATCCAGCTCCATCGGTTCTGTAGGCAGTGAAAAGAGGCGCCCGCAGTCGGCCACGTCGGCTGTAACAACCCTGTAGAATGTGAATCTGGTGACAGAAAATCTGTGGAAGAAACTCGCAATCGACAAGCACAAATCTGGTTGTGATGGTGGCGCAGCAACACAGCAGGACCTTTAATCAAATACATGCAAGTACCCGAATTTCGAAGAATCGTTCTTCTCTCTCAGCACCTGGTGCGAACAAAGACTCTGAAAAGATCAGAACGATTAGGCGCAAGGTGAAGCTTGCTGCGTGTGGGAGGCGCTGTGCACTGCAGTGGGTGCAGTAACTGGAGCAGCATGTGGTGGTACTGACCACGTAGAAACCCCATCGGTGACGGACAGTAGAGGAGCAGCGCTTGCTCCTGTGTGTAGGAGGCATGTACTTTGTTCATATGTTACTTGAATGTACGCTTCTCCATTCAACTGAGGATGAAATGGAGCACTGGTAAGATGAGTGATGACATTGGCTGTAGAAATCTGTTTGAAGTCCTCAGCCGTAAACTGTGGTCCATTGTCTGTAACCAACACTTCAGGAAAATCTTCCAAGCAAAACATAGATGACAAAGACAGAATGGTACTATGCGATGTAGCAGAGTTCATGAGCACTGCAAACGGATATTTACTAAAAGAGTCCATAACAATAAGCTAACGACTGTTCCAAAAAGGACCAGCATAGTCAATATGTACTCGTTGTCACAGCGATTGAGACTTTGGCCATGGTGAAAACGTTAGCGGCGGGCCTATAGATTTTCATCACAAGTGCAACACTGTGACATCATCTCTTCAATGTGAGCATCCATGCTCAGCCAAGTACAGTGCTGAAGAGCTAACTGTTTTGTGCGTACAATTCCCCAATGTCCTTGGTATATTATTGCAACATATCTTTTTGCGACACTTTAGGAATAAGCACACGCAATTGTTCACAGTCATTTTGCAATAAAATCACACCTGGCTGGATAGAGAGGCTATATTGATGAGCAAAATATCGTCGCACAAAAGTATTCTGAATCTTTTCCACTGAATAAGGCGAAGCAGTAAGGATGTAGTGAAACAAAAAGTTTAAATTAGGATCTGCTTTGGTGGCCTGAGCAATTTTCCTATAATGCAATGAAAAAGTCTGTAAAAATTCAGTGTCCTGTACGTCGATTTGTCAACAAGATGTGGCAGTAGTATCGAATTCAGTCTCAGGACCAACAGGAAGGTGAGAAAGGGCGTCAATAGTGTTATTCACTGTGAAAAATTTCTCTTTGCTGATGACAGCAACACTATAGTCACTGAGAAAACAAGAGAACTCCTTGCCAAGAAAGCAAATGAAGCTCTCAAGGAAGTTTATGACTGGTGAATAAGCAATAAAGTGACATTGGACATAAACAAAACTAATGCAATGAATTTCAATTTGAAGAGGAAAAATGACCAAGTTAAATTAAATGTAGATGGCATTTCTACAGACTGTGTAAGAAATGCAAAATTTCTAAGAATGAATATTGATTCTCAGTTGAAGTGGTGTGAACATGCAAAGGTACTTGCAAACAGAATGTCATCAGCATTTTATGCCCTTAGAATCCTATCATCAGTGTGTAACATGCAGTGTCTTTTAGTTACTAAGGAAGATACTGTGGTTATTGTGGGTAGGCCGGGCAACAGTATTGACAGAGATCCGGGGTACGGCATAGAGTGTGACCTGGCAAAGATTGCATCAACATCGAGTCATACCAGTGTCAGGTTTGTGTCGGTTCTGGAGCACCACGACCGACCTCATTTGAGCTCTTCTGTCAGGAGAGTTAATTTGGAGTTGGAACGGCTACTTGGATCTGGTGCAGGGTCACACATTGGTGTGGTTCCTGTTGATTCACTCTGTAGGTGGGACTATACTAGACATGGCCTACACATCAACAAGAAACGGAAGGGTAAACTTGCTTGGCTGATAGCAGGAAATTTAAAGGGGGAGGAACTACATCTCATGGTGGAAACTCTTTTTTAGTGTAAGATCAGTGTCCAGTGGAAAAATTAGCCAGGCAAGTACTAAAGATGTCAAAAAAGTTCAAGATACTCACAAAAGTAAAGTTAAAAATAATGTTAGTATATTTCATCAAAATATTGGGGGACTGAAGAATAAAATTGATGAGCTTCTGCTTTGTTTAGAAGATACAGAAACTGAGAATGTAATAGATGTACTATGCCTGTCTGAGCATCACACTGTCACTGATATGCAAAAGGTTAGCATCAATGGGTACAAATTAGCTGCACATGTAAGTAGAGATAATATGATGAGAGGAGGAGTTGCCATGTATGTCAAAAGCTTCCAAAGTGTAAAAAATTTAGAAACTAAAAAATTTTGTATGCAGCAACATATGGAAGCATGTGCCACTGAACTTAAACTAAATGATGGCACTTTCATAATTGTAACAGTGTATAGGTCCCCCTCAGGGAATTTCCAGCTATTTCTAGAAAACTTGGATCCTTTGTTGTGCTATCTGTCAGACAGGGGGAAGCAAATTATCATTTGTGGGGATTTCAATGTTGATTCCCTGAAAGAGTGTAATAGGAAGAATGACCTTGTAGTATTACTCAGTTCTTTCAATTTGAGCTCTGTCATTGATTTTCCTACTCGGATAACAAAGAACAGCAGTACATTGATAGATAACTTTTTTATAGACGAAGATAAGTTTAAGGACATAAATGCTTATCCTGCTGAGAATGGTCTTTCAGATCATGGTGCACAGCTAGTTACAATACATGACATAGCTCCATGCAGTATATCAAATCAGACTTTCAAAGCAGTGTGTTCAATTAACAATATAAATATTGCAAACTTTAGGGAAAGCCTACAGCAGCTAGACTGGCATGAAGTGTATAAGGAACCTGATGCAAACTTGAAATATAACTTATTTCACCATACATTTTTAAGGGTATTTGAAAATTGTTTTCCCAAGAAAATAGTTAAACATAATTCCAAGAAAACATACAAAAAACCTTGGCTAATTAAAGGAATAAGAATATCTTGCAACCGTAAAAGAGAACTTTATCTAACAGCAAGAGGGAGTACTGACCCTGAAATTGTTCAATATTATAAAAACTATTATGCGGTACTAAGAAAAGTTATGAAAATGTCCAGAAGCATGTGTATCATGTCTGAGATCAGTAACTCTGATAATAAAATTAAAGCAATTTGGAATATTACTGAAAGGGAAACAGGGCAACCAAGAGCACAGGAAGACTTTAGTGCCATAAAACTGAACGACAAGTGTACTAACAAACAATCAGAAATTGAAAATATTTTCAATAATCATTTTTTAAATGTTGTGGAGAAAATAGGATCTAGATCTTCACTAGAAGAGGCCATATCTGTGCTGTTTGAAACAACTGTAATTACACCAACCTCTCTCTCTGAAATCAGTAATATAATAAACTCACTGAAAAGTAAGAGCTCTTATGGAATTGATGGCATTTCCAGCAAGGTACTTAAAGCTTGTTCCCCACAGATAAGTAGGATTCTCAGCCACGTATATAATACGTCTTTGGAGCAGGGTGTTTTCCCCGATAGACTGAAATATGCCATTGTAAAACCATTGCATAAAAAGGGGGATACGTTGGATGTCAACAACTACCGCCCAATCTCTCTTCTGACAGCTCTATCAAAAATTTTAGAGAAAGTAATGTATCCAAGGGTAGCCTCCCATATTTGTAAAAACAAAGTACTAACAAAATGTCAGTTTGGTTGATAGATAACTTTTTTATAGACGAAGATAAGTTTAAGGACATTTTCAACAGAAAATGCTATATACGCTTTCACTGATCAAATATTAAATGCTCTGAATAACCGGACATCACCCATTGGCATTTTTTGTGATCTCTCAAAGGCCTTTGATTGTGTAAATCATGAAATTCTTTTAGATAAGCTAAATCATTATGGTTTGAGTGGGGCAGTGCACAAATGGTTTAATTCATACTTAACTGGAAGAATGCAGAAAGTTGAAATAAGTAGTTCATGTAATGTTAAAACAACAGCTGATTCCCCAAACTGGGGGGGCTATCAAGTACGGGGTCCCACAGGGTTTGGTCTTAGGTCTTTTACTGTTCTTGATATACATTAGTGACTTACCATTCCACATTGATGAAGATGCAAAGCTAGTTCTTTTTGCTGATGATACAAGTATAGTAATAACATCCAAGAACTAAGTGATGTAATTGTAAATGATGTTTTTCACAAAATTATTAAGTGTTTCTCAGCAAACGGACTCTCTTTAAATTTTGATAAAACACAGTATATACAGTTCCGTACAGTAAATGGCACAACTCCAGTAATAAATATAGACTTTGAACAGAAGTCTGTAGCTAAGGTAGAATTTTCAAAATTTTTAGGTGTGTCCATTGATGAGAGGTTATACTGGAAGCAACACATTGATGGTCTGCTGAAACGTCTGAGTTCAGCTACGTATGCTATTAGGGTTATTGCAAATTTTGGTGATAAGAATCTCAGTAAATTAGCTTACTATGCCTACTTTCATTCATATTCTGGGGTAATTCATCGTTGAGTAGAAAAGTATTCATTGCTCAAAAACGTGTAATCAGATTAATTGCTGGAGCCCACCCACAGTCATCCTGCAGACATCTACTTAAGGATCTAGGGATCCTCACAGTAACTTCACAGTATATATATCCACTTATGAAATTTGTTGTTAATAATCCAACCCAGTTCAAAAGTAA
Organism: Schistocerca cancellata; assembly: GCF_023864275.1. Lineage (NCBI taxonomy): Eukaryota > Metazoa > Arthropoda > Insecta > Orthoptera > Acrididae > Schistocerca > Schistocerca cancellata. The sequence goes on from NC_064629.1 coordinate 320,343,254, forward strand.
TAGCAGTGTGCATAGCTATAACACCAGGAGAAAGGATGATCTTCACTATGCAGGGTTAAATCTGACTTTGGCACAGAAAGGGGTAAATTATGCTGCCACAAAAGTCTTTGGTCAACTACCAAACAGCATCAAAAGCCTGACAGATAGCCAACTAACATTTAAAAATAAATTAAAAGAATTTCTAGATGACAACTCCTTCTACTCATTGGCTGAATTTTTAGATATAAATTAAGGGGGAAAAAAGACAACAACTTAAACATTAGTGTCATGTAATATTTTGTGTAATGTAATATCTTGTACAGACATCTTTTATTAACCTGACACGTTCCACATCATTACAAAGTGTCGTATTCATGATCTATGGAACAAGTATTAGTCTAATCTAATCTAATCTAATTCGTATGTACACTCAATTCTTAGCTATGCCAATCTTTTTTGGGGAACAAATGCACAAAATATGAACACAATTTTCAAACTCCAGAAAAGAGCCACAAATACTAGTCAAGCTCATTATAAAGATCTGTTCAAAACACTGGGGATTTTAACTGCTCCATATGAATACATTTACCAGTCAGTTATACATAAAAATAACATTGGTAATTACTGCACAAACAGCTTTGTCCACGACCATGCAACAAGAGATAGACTCAAGTTACATTTACCCAGAAAAAATGTACATAAAACTCAAAACAGCAATTTCTACCAAGGAATAAAACTGTACAATAAATTACCAAAAGAGATTAAAGAAATTGCAAAAATGCACTTATTTAAAAAGGCACCTAAAAAGTTCCTGTTATGCAATACATTTTAAACATTGAAGGATTACTTAGAAAAAAACAGAGTAGGAGTTTGATAAAAAAAGTTGTACAAATAAATAATAATAATAATGATTATAAAACATCCAACTTTCCACATAACACCTTCACCTTATGTTTTTTCCTTCTTTTTTCCTTTCCAGAAATACTTACCCCCAAGCTATGCATAGCACAATACTAACACCTCTTCCTCTTTCTGAGCTTAACATCTGACTCATTATGAAGGAATGCTGACTCAGTTTTTCAGGATAGCAAATGGGAGGTTGTGGTACAAAAAATGGCCCAGAGATCACCAGTGTGTGTGTGTGTGTATGTGTGTGTGTGTGTGTGTGTGTTTGTGTGTGTGTGTGTGCAGTGAGTGAAGTGTTATAAAACAATGTGTGTATAGTGTGTGCAGTGACTTATAGTGAGATATGAGTGAACGGTGTGGCATTACATTATTTAATAAGTTATTTGTAAAAAAAGTATTGTATACCAGGAGTAAATCTAATGATTATGTCTAACTAGAAGTCTGTAAATATATGTGTATACGAATTAGCTTACTTTAAATTGGTCTAAACTTATAAATACTTTGACATGTCCTGTATCCTTGTAAAAAGAGATCTACTGACGAATAAAGCTACTACTACTACTACTACTACATCATTTGCATGCTTCGATGTGGGCTCTTACAATTATTCATACTGGTACTCTGACATTAACAAAGCCCAACATTCCAGCTTCTGAGCTATGCACAAGAACAGGTTTGGATAGATAAAACAAAGACTGAAGTGGCTGTTGGTCCCTCGCTGGGTAAAACTTCCGACCAAACAGATAATGGTGAGACTTCGTCACGCCATTGGTAACAGCGAGAGCTTCCTTTTCGATTTGGGAATAGTTACACTGAGTCCTGGCCAATAACAAGGAAAAGCAATCAGCCTGTCCTGCGAACCAAACCTGTGCAAGAGCACTGCTCCAATTCACTACAAAAAAGCGTCCACTTCCAAAACCATAGGCTTAGCAGGATTGAGCTGAAGAAGGCATCTGACACTCACCAAGGCATTTTTAAGTTTTCAGAGTGCATCGTGACACTCGTTGGTTCAAACAAAAGGCACATTCTTGTGGCGCAAACGATGCAGCGGAGCAGCATTCTGGGCTGCGTTGGGTATATTATGTCGACTTCTCGAGAACTGACGGCAATTCCGTCACATTCAGCGGAACAGGAAAGTCGTGGAAGGGTAGAAAATGTGAGTGAAGGGGATAAACACCTTGGCTATTAAGAACATGGCCTAAAAAGTACTGAATTTCACTCTGAAAAAAAAGACACATTTGTCCTGGCGGCACTTCAAACCTCCAGCTGAAAGCACTTGAGAAAGCGCACGAATGTTAAAAATATGTCCCTCCTGTGTACTTGCTGACACTACAATATCGTCCAAGTAATTTGAACAGAATGTAAGCTGTTTTAAGAAGCGTTGGAATATGGCAGGTGCGGAAATTTTGCCATGGGGTAAGCACAAAAATTTAATCAACCCTAAATATGTGTTGACTACAAACACTTTCTGAGTCTCCTCATCGAGTGGAATTTGCAAATACGCATCGCGTAAGTCAATTTTTGAACAATAGCAGCTTTCACCAAGCCTGTCCATTAACTCCTCATGGCGAGACAACGGATAAGAATCAATTATTGTTTATCGATTCACAGTGGATTTAAAGTCAACACGAAGATGAAGTCTTCCAGAAGGCTTTGGTAAGATTCCTAAGGGTGAAGCCTATTGACTAGCCTGGATAGGAGTAATAACACCACTGTCTTGCCATTCTTTAAGTTCACTTGCAACTTTGTCTCTAAGTGCATGAGGGACGGGACGCGCCCGAAACCTAAGGTTGCGCAATATCCTTCGTTGTAACGTGCACCGCAAAATTACCTGCTCTGCCAAGAGCATCAGAAAATAAATCAGGAAACTCCTCAATCAAATATGTAACATTGTCTTTTGGATTGAGAGCAGAAACAGAAAGTACATTTTCCTGAATATGGAGACAAAACAAATCAAATTATTCTAATCCAAAAATATTTTCATAATATCACGAACGCAAAATTGTAAATGTGGCTGTTCTGATATGAGAGTGGAATGTGACTGGCAAACTACGTTACCAAGCACTGTAATGTCCTGACTGTTATACAAAGTAAGTTGCTTGCAAGATTTTGTCAACTGTGGTGGGCGCAACTGTTCATAAGTGGCATGATTAAGCAATGAAATGGAAGTGCCAGTGTCTAACTGAAGTCGCACACAGTATAAGGCAACGACCTAAGTTCACAGATAGTTTGTTTGACTGTCGCTGCACAGCACTTAGACGGGGTGGAGGTACATCCCTAATTTAGTCATTACTAGTACTGGTAGCTGGTTTACAAAAAGTACATTCACTGAGTGAGAACGTGCTCTGCACTTACGAGAGCAAATGTGGGTAGAGTTCTTTTTCTGTTGCAAGCATACAGACTGCATATGACCTGGCTTCCCACAATCAAAGCAAGTCGCCTTCCGTGAAGGTCAATGTTGTCTTTTATGCATAGAAAAGCAATGGGGACATGATTTCACAGCGAGCACACGCATTGACACATGTTTACTCTGGTCGCATCAGGGTGGCCTGTTTGCACGCAGTGGTCAGTTGCAAGGCCATACTTGTTTGCACTACCTCATCCTGACTTTCAATAATTTGTAATACTTGTTTCAAACTAGGATCAGAATGTTTGAGAATTTGTTCACGAATCGTACTATCTGGCACACTTTATGTAATTACATCACAAATCATTGCATCACTATAGTACTGTCCACAGATACGTTGAAAACGATACTGTTGTATCAAACCCTGAAGTTCAGTGAGCCACTGGTGGTATGTCTGTTCTGGCTTTTACCACAATGAAAAGAACTTGTAACGAGGGGCAGCAGCCTGTACTTGATCCTTGTAATACTCAGTGAGGGCGGAAACTAATTCCTCAAAAACTAGCAACTCCGTCCTACTAGTTGGGAATAACTTCTGAGTGAGGAGGTAAATTCCTGTGGCGGCCATTGACAAGAAACAAGGAAGTTTTGACGTTACCTTGCACATGATGTGTAGCACAATAAGCGTCGAACTGAGCGAATTTTTACATTCCTCTTGTTGTTCATTGAAAGCTCAGAGTGGTGGAATGCACAGAGGTGGTGCCATGGATGTGGCAGCCTGTTGTGGCGGATTGATGCAGCAGCAGCTTGTGCATTAATGAGATGCTGGACTGTCATCGTCAACTGCGACATTTGATGGTTCTGAAACTGAATAAACTGCATTAGGTCAAAGCCAGTAGCAACCGGAGCCGTAGGCGCAGGTGGTGTAGGAGGCGGTTTAGAGGCCATTTTAATGAGAGGAGTGCTGCAACAAATTTATAAGCAATGCAAAGACACAAATATTGGAAGAGTTGCGACTAGTCTGCAAGAAAGAACACAATTAGTAACCACGCTCCTCTGAAAGAAAAGAGAGAAATATCAGTGATGCTCTATGACAGAGTGCCGAAGAGGAAAGGCAGCATTGGTTCTGGAATCTGTGGCATCAGGTGTTATGTCGACTAGTATGGGAGTCCGCATGGACACAAACAAGGGAGGAGAGAATTTATGATGGTCAATGGCAAGAATCCTAAACTATCTGTACATAACTGTTGTAGATTAATAGAACACTTTATGTCTAAAAAGGAAAGAAACAGAACTTCTCATTATGAAGTGGCTTCCTGGGTCTCCTGCGTGCAATTACTTTTTCACACTAATTCTATTCACAGAACGCAGGCAAAGTACCTTCTTCATATTAATCAGCACTGATGCTTTTGAAGTCTACGACTGGACTGGGGCCGACCAGCAATGGGCGGCTGGTTAAGTCAGCATTGACAGGAGGCGCCAAACTCTGTCTTCCTAAAGGTGTGACGATACCCACTCTTACCACTGATGCACCAGTCACTGCCTTCTTGACGCCATTTTGCGATGCTACACTGGTTGGTGCACAGTCAATAGATTAGGACTGCACATGATACTTAGCTAGTCTGTATATTAAAACGGTTTGTCTTAGCAACTCAAAAGTATTGATGACATCATAGAAGATTCCTCTCATTGGATTTTTCTTGTCTAATGATTGGCTAATCATATTAACAAAGTTTTTTTACAGCACCTAAAGCGCTGTTTCCTTGCTGGAAACCAAACTGGATACTAAAAAATCTCATTTTCTACAATAAAATGTTGTGTATAGATAGCAGCTACTCTCTAAATTATTAATATGCTACACAGACATCTGATTTCACTAAAAATATGAAAAAAATCATTAAAGTATTCTGATAAGTTTGCTGGGTTTACAATGTTATCATTTCCAAACATAATTTTAGGCATTTCATTCTTAAAGATTTCATAACAGTTGTAAAGCTAGTTAAGCTGAAGACACAGAAATAAATCAAAGACAGAATTAAATCTGAGTTCAATGCAAACAATATGTAAGAACCAACCTCTCTATTACAGTATTTTAAAGATATATATTCATTATATAGTAAACTTCCACTAGAAGTTGTATTATTAACTCAAAATAAGATTTGCATGTGGGAGATACCACTTGTCAGATGAAACTGTAGTGAATGTGTCCTTGCAGAAAAGTGCTTAAGTCACTTTTAGGGAGGAACTGGGACATAGCCACACATTCTAAATAGAAAGGTGAATATGTCACTGATATCATAAGGGTGACAAATTCTGTATGAAAATTAGCTGCACTTCAGAAAGGTTCCTAAGTCACTGACTTTTGTATTTTTCTTCTTCCCATATATGAGCTCTAAAGTCTAATTTAAAGTAGTTGTCACTTGACGTTTGCGCTGCGAAGATGCGGCGTTGTCACGTCAAGCACTGACTGGAGGCAGCCGCCTCAGCGCATCGCTACCCCTGGCGATAGAAAATCGTTTTAAAGCCTGTATCTTCTACAAAAAGTAAGTAAAAAATTTCAAACCCACATATGATGTGTATGTCTACAATGTCTCTCAATCTGTCAAATATCTATTCTTAATTTTAATTATTACGTTAATTTGTTTGAATCCATTTAAATTCTCGATTTCGTAAACAGCTCCTAACTTATCACGTCATTGCTGAAAAACTATTGGTGTCACAGCAAAACATTTTTTTCCATTTATTACCAAAATAATGCACTCGGCAAAGAATCCTTAAGAGTTTTCGTAGTGCATTACGTTTCCTGTATATATATTTCTTAAAACAGCCTTTTTAAGCAACCCTATCAATACCGAACTCGAAAGAAGTATGACGTTTAAAATCTCTGTCTCCTATAAATATTATGTAAATATTTTGAAATTTACGTGCAGTATCGGTCTCAGTGGTATCTATAAGCATATCAAATATCTTTTCTTAATTTCAATTAGGACCGTTGTTACATTAACTATTCAAGTGTGAGAAATTTTCGTGCCCGGAAAAGTTTTCTCCTTTAGATTGCAAATCTCGAAAACTATTACACACATTGAATAACATCTTGGTGTATATACAAAATGAAATAGAATTAAAATTCAGTCTAACTTACCGTAAGGAGATGACGAGAGCTGGGCAAACAGTATTTCTTAGTCTCATGAAAAGAATAATAATTAATCGAAATAAATTCACAAACACAATATTTAATGGCAGTAAGTACACTACACACTAATCAGACAATGTGAAAACACCGCTTAATTCAGAGTCAGAGTCAGTGGAACTATCCGTGTCGCTGCTCGTATTGACAGATATAATCAAATCTTCGACACTTTATTGTAAGATACCTTCATTGTTCCATGTGTCCTGTATCACTCCTTTCATGTGATGCCCTACCTTCTGCCAGTCTTCCGATGTCACAATTTCAACTGCCTCTTTCAAAAGGTGTTCAACTTCAGTTAATGTGAATTTCTTATTTTCTGCAGCAATATGCCGTTTAACCTGAGCCCAAATCAGCACTATTGCGTTGAAATGGCAACGGTAAGGAGGCAATCTGAGCACTTTATGCCCATTTTTTTTGCTACTTCATCCACAATATAAATCGGGTTCTTTGGCTTGTGTTGCGATACAAGTTCTAATAATTCTGCCCTTGTCAAATTACTGTCGAACTGTACCTTATGTTTCTGTAACCAGCTAACAATGGCGTTTTCCCTCGTTGCCCTTGTGGGTGCTTTATTTTGTATTACTGAGTGGTAAGGAGCGTTATCCATAACAATGATAGAGTTTTTTGTTAAGTTCTGAAGCACACAGTCTTCAAACCATTTCACAAAAGTATTGTGGTTCATCTCCTCGTGGTAGTCGGAGGTCTTACTTGAACTGAATAGTAGCAGAGAAAAAAATGTGTGTGAAATCTTATGGGACTTAACTGCTAAGGTAATTAGTCCCTAAGCTTACACACTACTTAACCTAAATTATTCTAAGGACAAACACACACACCCATGCCTGAGGGAGGACTCGAACCTCCGCCGGGACCAGCTGCACAGTCCATGACTGCAGCGCCTTAGAAATAGCAGCAGACCATTTGGAATGAAACCTTTTGAATTTCCGGCACGTGCTACAATTATTATCCTTTCTCCTCTGCCGATCGGAGCTGCCATACTACCACTGATGGTACAGTCTGTCCAGCCTTTTTTTTTAAACTGTGTCCTGCATTCACCCACGTTTCATCAAGCCAAACGATGTCATCAAAATTTGTCCCCACTAATTCTCTAAGAAAGCGGAATCGCCAGGCTGCAATATCTTGGCGTTCCATTAGTAACTTTCTGCCAGAGATGGATTTATAGTGGAATCCTAAGATTTTCACGACTCGTAACAAAGACGATTTACTACCCTGAAACAGGTCAGCCGCTGAGAGGGTAGCATGTAGTTTTTTGAATGTTGGATACTCCTTCCTCGAATAAAATGCGTGTATTTGACGACGAATGGCATCTTCCTGAAAAGAGTCAAGTTTTATGACCCTCTTCCCTAGTCGCCTCTTTTTCCCAGGTGTCTCCAATTTAGATGATTCACTTGAGCCTTCTTTCATGAAATTCTCCTTGCAGATTCTTATTACTGATCGTTCGCTAACTTGTAGAGCAGCTGCAATTCACTCCACCGCCTTATCCAAAGGAACGAGAGGCCCTCCTGCATCCCTATCTCTCTCTCAAAATACTCTTTTAAGGAACACACGTATTCACATGCCTGACTGCGTATAACGACACCATTTCCGACACTTTTTGGAGTTTTCCGAGGAGTGTGCAGCCTACAAGTCACCCAAATCTCTTACCCCCACGTCTACAACGGCTCGCTGAGGACTGGCTGGCACAATGCCTTAGTCATCTCAGCAGAGCGAAGTGGCAACGCAGTGGCAGCCGACAGCGTTAGTATTCCGCTATAAATCCATCTCTGGCAGAAAGTAACTAATGGAATGCCAAGATATTGCAGCCTGTCGATGCCGCTTAGTATAGCCAAAACATTCACAAAGCTGTAAAATGACAGAAAAGGAGACTGTGCTTGACGTTTCTCCTAAGAAAAGGAAGTTTGTTGTGAGAAGTAAAGAATATAAAAGAAATGCTATTAAGAAAGCACATGAAAGTGATGAAACATACATTTCCTGTAGATGAAAGACAGCACATCACGAAAAGATGCTGAAAATGCCAATAAATATGAAGAAGTTTGAGTTACTGATCTATCGCTTTAAACTGTAGATGCAAAAATTCGTAACGTCAGGAACAACATATGTTGTTTGTTATCTCTCAAACTAAATAATTTAAAATTCGGTAAGAAATAATAACGAGACATTGATCAAAGGCTGACTTTTCAGATTGTTGTGAGAGTAGACCTACTTGTATGCCTTTGTTTGTAAAAAAATGTTTAATTGGCAATGTTAATACTGGTAGTGGTTGCAGCATTCAATACTTAAAAGCAAAATAGGAATAAACAAATTAAATTTAGACTCAAACTACATTTGACTTTTTTGCCCCATGTCATATCATTATGTTACAGCTTTTCAGTTTTAGTATGAAACTCTACATATGACACCTCATTTTATAGGATTGTGTTTACTTTCTTAACATAAGGTGCTTTAAGAAATATTTCGAGATGTTGACTGAAGAGCAACAGGGAGAAATACTCCTAACTGTCTATAGGATGAACACAAAATATGAACAGGATCTTCATTTGCAATGAAAGATTGAAGAGGCAGATCCAGCACAAAATAGACCATGCAAAGAAGACCCAAGTCTGAGAGACAAAGCAATCAAATACAGTGTATTGTTGTGTGAGGAAAGAAGTTCAAAATGGTTGAAATGACTCTGAGCACTGTGGGACTTAACATCTGAGGTCATCAGTCCGCTAGAACTTAGAACTACTTAAACCTAACTAACCTAAGGATATCACACACATCTATACCCAAGGCAGGATTCGAACCTGCGACCGTAGCAGTCGCGCGGTTCTGGACTGAAGCACCTAGAACTGCTCGGCCACCGTGGCCGGCAGGAAAGAAGTGTAGATTTGTAGGGAAACCTTATCCTCTTACAGTCTGTCTGATAAATGCATACTTCTGGGCAGTGGAAATGATATAAAAGTGGAGTAACACCGGGGTATCTGGAAACATATTGAAATACTGTATTTCCAGCGAAGAAAAATCATTAATCTAGCAAAATAATGCATTATTTGTATGTGTCCTTGTCTGTGGGCAAGATGTATTCACTCTTTAAAGGAACACATCCAAATACTATGATAAACTAAAAGCTTTATAACAAATACTTCAATTAAAACTTTACACTACCATGTGGATGCCCAAAAGTAGATGTGTTCTGTCTTTGTGAGGAATTAAACAATAGAATTAAAAACCCCAATCTGAAACAAGCAGCCAAATGGGCAGCAGAAGCTGAACTGTTTCACAAAAGGAGAAGTAACAAATTTTACAATGCTTTCCAGGAAAGTAAGGAAAAATCGAAGAATAAGGCAAAGGTGGTCTTAGTGTTCAACTTCATGCAAAACCTATTTCTGCAAGCAATACAAGTTCAAGATATCTTCTATTTGAGGCAGTCACCCACCAATGCGTTTTCGATTCACAATTTCAAGACAGAGAAAAGAGGGGACGAAAGGTGCAGATGAAGTGGTGTCATTTCTTAATGATTATATTAATGAATTTGGCTCACAGAACATATCAGATTTACACTTATTTAGAGACTACTGTGCAAAAACTAAGAATAACACCCTTGTAAGGTTTTCTTTGGCTTTAACTGACATGAATTGGTTTGATTCTATTATTCACTTCTATCCACTAACGGGACCATCATTCTTGCCCTGTGAACAGAATTTTGGGATGATAAAATGTACTGTTAATAAGAGAGGCAGTGTTTACACATCCTATGAATATTGTAAGCTTATTGTTGTATCTTCAAAAACCGGCGCATTTACCTTGAAAATGGTTGAAACAAGTGATATTAAGGATTTTATCGAATGGTGGCCAGAATTTTATAAGAAAATGACGCTATCCCTAGAAACATCATGTGCTTCTAGAAAGAAAAGCAACACTTCAATGTATCTGAGTTTAGTTATTCCAAGTATTTATCAAAAAAGAAAAGGTATGTTGTAACGAGTACCTAGATTTGTGAATTGATTGAACACACCTTTCATTTCTCTGAGTCAGGATGAGTGGTTCCACACACATCTCTCACAGAAGCATTATATCAAGATGATTAATTTCCTATAAAACTGAGTAACATACAAAATGTCCCAAAAGTTCTACTATGTATCCCTGACGAATATATGAACTTTTATGAACTGATTTTATCTTGGGCACGTGTTGACACTTCAACATTTTGCAAACGACAAAGCATAGCTATTAGGTTCAGTATAAGCAAAATGTTATCGAGAAAATGCAAAATCAACTTAACTAACATTTCAATGTAGCTTGTATAGCAAACTGAAATAACTTTTTTTGAAATTATGTGTTAATAACTGTGATGTCATCCTATTAATGTATGTGGGTAATAACAATGTTCTTCAGGCAGTAAAGTTGATCTTCAAAAATTAATTCGTTTTGGAATGGCATCTAATACTTTTAATGCAGAAAGGTACCTAAGTCACCCGAGTATGTACATTTGTGTACAGTAAATTATTTCATTATCAGGCATTTGCCTACCCAATATTTATTTCATTTTATCAAAAATTAACTAGTATTTTTTCTGTGACAGTATATTTCTTAGGTATGGAGGTGCACAATTTTCTGTTGTTCCTCAAAATTTGCTTCAAGTGTTCTGGGTACCTTTCTGCAATGACACATTCAGTTATACTAAGGCCTTAATGAGTCTTCAAAATATTAAAAAATTAATCTAAACTTAATAACGAAATAGTAACTGCTCTTATTCTAAAACCTGTTGCGAATATTAATGATGACAATATGGTTTCAACAAAAAAAGTCATGAATGGAACTTCATGAAATCTGTAAACCAAAAAATTTTAAAAAATATTATAGACTTAATAACCAACAAATAATCGATCTTACCAATAGATCAGAGGATAATATTAATAATATCAATAATGAGAATTATTTTGAAAAGCTTCTATTACATAAATGTCGAGAAGTTATTAGAAAAATTTACCTGGTTACAATTTTCTAGGTGATAACGATTTTTAATTAACATAAACGAATTAAGAAGAAATTTTGTTCTAAATCGAAAATAATAACTTAAGAAATTAATAACGTCAGATGGCAACCCAGTTCTAAGCAAAGAAGGGAAGGCAGAAAGGTGGAAGGAGTATATAGAGGGTTTATACAAGGGCGATGTACTTGAGGACAATATTATGGAAATGGAAGAGGATGTAGATGAAGACGAAATGGGAGATAAGATACTGCGTGAAGAGTTTGACAGAGCACTGAAAGACCTGAGTCGAAACAAGGCCCCAGGAGTAGACAACATTCCATTTTAACTACTGATGGCCTCGGGAGAGCCAGTCATGACAAAACTCTACCATCTGGTGAGCACGATGTATGAGACAGGCGAAATACCATCAGACTTCAAGAAGAATATAATAATTCCAATCCCAAAGAAAGCAGGTGTTGACAGATGTGAAAATTACCGAACTATCAGTTTAATAAGTCACAGCTGCAAAATACTAACGCGAATTCTTTACAGACGAATGGAAAAACTGGTGGAAGCTGACCTCGGGGAAGATCAGTTTGGATTCCGTAGAAATGTTGGAACACGTGAGGCAATACTGACCTTACGACTTATCTTAGAAGAAAGATTAAGAAAAGGCAAACCTACGTTTCTAGCATTTGTAGACTTAGAGAAAGCTTTTGACAATGTTGACTGGAATACTCTCTTTCAAATTCTGAAGGTGGCAGGGGTAAAATACAGGGAGCGAAAGGCTATTTACAGTTTGTACAGAAACCAGATGGCAGTTATAAGAGTCGAGGGGCATGAAAGGGAAGCAGTGGTTGGGAAAGGAGTAAGACAGGGTTGTAGCCTCTCCCCGATGTTATTCAATCTGTATATTGAGCAAGCAGTAAAGGAAACAAAAGAAAAATTCGGAATAGGTATTAAAATTCATGGAGAAGAAGTAAAAACTTTGAGGTTCGCCGATGACATTGTAATTATGTCAGAGACAGCAAAGGACTTGGAAGAGCAGTTGAACGGAATGGACTGTGTCTTGAAAGGAGGACATAAGATGAACATCAACAAAAGCAAAACGAGGATAATGGAATGTAGTCGAATTAAGTCGGGTGATGCTGAGGGAATTAGATTAGGAAATGAGACATTTAAAGTAGTAAAGGAGTTTTGCTATTTAGGGAGTAAAATAACCGATGATGGTCGAAGTAGAGAGGATATAAAATGTAGACTGGCAATGGCAAGGAAAGCGCTTCTCAAGAAGAGGACTTTGTTAACATCGAGTATAGATTTAAGTGTCAGGAAGTCGTTTCTGAAAGTATTTGTATGGAGTGTAGCCATGTATGGAAGTGAAACATGGACGATAACTAGTTTGGACAAGAAGAGAATAGAAGCTTTCGAAATGTGGTGCTACAGAAGAATGCTGAAGATAAGGTGGGTAGATCACGTAACTAATGAGGAGGTATTGAATAGGATTGGGGAGAAGAGAAGTTTGTGGCACAACTTGACTAGAAGAAGGGATCGGTTGGTAGGACATGTTTTGAGGCATCAAGGGATCACAAATTTAGCATTGGAGGGCAGTGTGGAGGGAAAAAATCGTAGAGGGAGACCAAGAGATCAATACACTAAGCAGATTCAGAAGGATGTAGGTTGCAGTAGATACTGGGAGATGAAGAAGCTGGCACAGGATAGAGTAGCATGGAGAGCTGCATCAAACCAGTCTCAGGACTGAAGACCACAACAGCAACAACAACGTTTGTAATACTGTCATACCACAAGAATTTTTTAATAAAATGAAAGTAGAAATATTCACTAAATTTAAGAATATTTTTACACAAAGAAGGGTGATTAAACCTAATATGAAATTTTATTGCAGTTTTAAAAATAAAGACGAAACATAAGAATTTAATTTTCAAACAAATAATGAAATTTTATCAAGAATGTAGAGGATTATTATCAAAAATTAACAAATAAACTATTAGCTGAAATGGAAGAAATGCAGAGAAAAACCCTGGTTGATTTTTATGTTATATAAATAGTTTAGATAATTGTGTCTAATAATAGACACATCCAATTTTTTGTTCTTCATATATCTTTTTACTAAAAGAAATTGAAAATATAAAAACTGTAATTAATATAAAAACACAGATAAAAGTGGTGTCTTTATTCAATAAAATCAGATTTATATCAAGCAGGTGATCATGTACAAAGAGTAAATAATTATAAAATTATTGGATTAGTAATGGAGGATATTTGTGGAAAACAGAAAATTAATTTTCCTGTTCAGTTAGCAGATATACTAAAATTTGAAAAGAAGACAAATACTTCAGTTGATGTTTATGTTTATGATGAAAAATTTATTGCATATCCTCTTTACCATACAAAAAAATAGAGAAAAATTTTAATTTCCTTTTATTTTGAGATAAAAATAATTCGTATTATTGTTGGGTAAAATACTTATCTTCATTAATTAGTTCACAGACAATCAAACAGAATGGAAAAATTTATCCTTGTAATAGATGTTTGACATATTTTCATTCAGAGGAAAAAGTTAACAGTCACAAAAACGATTGTAAAAATCATAAAGATGTAAAAATAGATATGCCTGTAGAAGGTGTAGAAATTAAATTTAAAAATTATAATAACTCATTTCGAGTCCATTTTGTAATTTATGCAGATTTCGAATGTCTTTTGAAAGATGTTAACACTTGTTGTTCAAATCCTGAAAAGGCTTATATTAATAAATATTAAAACATTTACTGATTTCATTTAGTTATTATGTTAAATATTCTAATGGTGCTTCTAAGGCACCTGTTATTTATGCTGGTAAAGATACAGCAAACAAGTTTAGTAGAAATGTTAAAAAAAGGAACTAGAGAAATTAAGGAAATATTGGATTGAAATATTTCAAAGATAGTCACCAATGAAGATAAAATATTTCTAAAATTCAGAAACTTGTTTTACTCATGAAAAGAGATTTACTAAAGGAGAAGTAAGAGATCATTCTCATTTAACAGGAAAATTTCGAAAAGCTGTAAATGAAGGTTGTGCTGTTAATTATAAAATTCCTTCTTCTATTATAGTTTTTATTTATAATTTAAAACATTACAATGTTGATTTGTTTAGCAAAGAATTAGAAATAGCTAACTAAGATACTGACACTATTACAAATAATGAATGAAAATATATTTCTTTTAGTAAAGAGGTTAAAGATGGATTAGCATTAAGAATTTTGGATACATTTAAGTTATGGCTTCAAGTACTGGTACTTTGGCTTCTAATCTTACAAAATATCAATTTAGAGAAACAGAAAAATGTTTTAAAGGTCACCAATAAATTTTCATAATTAAAAAAGGGGTTTATTGCTATGAACACCTGATTCTGAAGAAAAATTACAAGAAACAAAACTATCCAAAAAAGAAAGTTTTTATTCGAATCTTAATCAAGAAAATATTTCTGATAAAGATTATCTATGTTTAAAAGGAGTTTCGAAAAAAATAATATTCAAAACTTAGAGGAATATAGAAGAAAATATAATAAATCTGTCGTTTTACTTTTAGCAAATATTTTCCAAAATTTTAGAGGTACATGGATTAAATCATATAAATGTAATCCATTTTGGTGTTTTACAGCTCTTGGTTCTACATTGAATATGATTCTATTTTAAAAATGTCGAAAGTTGAATTAGAAATATCAAACGATTAGCGTACGATTTTATTTCTTATAAAAAGGAGGTAGAATTTCTCAAAATATTAAAAGATAAGCTAAATCAAATAATAAATATATGAAAAATTTTGAGCCAGAAACAAGCAAATTATATTGCATACTTATGTAATTGGGCAATGTCTCAGTTTTTACCATTATGAACATCAGTGGATAAATCGAAATGTTTTAATTCTGAAAAAAGTACTTCAAATACCAGATATTAAAAATGTGGTTATATTTTGGAAGTAGATTTAGAATCACCAAGAAAATTACATGAATTACATAAAGACATATAATTACGACCAGAAGGAGGAAATAAGTTATTAACAACATTAAACAATATAGAGAAATATGTTTTACATTGAAGAAATCTTAAACAATGTTTAAAACTTGGATTACAGTTATGAAAATTCACAGAATCTTGTCATTTGGACTATCAGATTGGCTGTAAAAATATATTGATTTTATATAGAAATGAGGACTAAAACCCAAAATGAGTCTGAAAAAGATTTCTCTAAAATGATGAATAACTCAGTATTTGGAAAAGTGATGGAAAATGTATGAAAAAGACAAAATATTAAAAAATAATAGATCCAGGAAATTATATAAAATACATTTCAATACCAAACTATGTACATACTACAGTATTTTCAGAAAATCTAGTTGCATTTTATGTTTTAGCATTTATTTTTATTCAGGAAAAGATCAAGAAGTTTCTGTTCTTTGAAAGAATAACACACTTAATACTGATGTATAAGTAAATCCATTATATTTTATTCAAAATTATCCCATTTATATCATAAATATGACTAGAAGAATGAATGTTTTAACTATGCAGAAAACAACATTAAATTATGTTCATTTTTTAATGAAAATATATCTAATGACACAGTTGCATATATAATTATGTATGCTTATAATAATTTATCTTTTTGTTGTTGTTGTTGTTGTTGTTGTGGTCTTCAGTCCTGAGACTGGTTTGATGCAGCTCTCCATGCTACTCTATCCTGTGCAAGCTTCTTCAACTTGCAGTACCTGCTGCAGCCTACATCCTTCTGAATCTGCTTAGTGTATTCATCTCTTGGTCTCCCTCTAAGATTTTTACCCTCCACGCTGCCCTCCAATACTAAACTGGTGATCCCTTGATGTCTCACAACATGTCCTACCAACCAATCCCTTCTTCTAGTCAAGTTGTGCCACAATCTCCTCTTCTCCCCAATTCTATTCAATACCTCCTCATTAGTTATGTGATCTACCCATCTAATCTTCAGCATTCCTCTGTAGCACCACATTTGGAAAGCTTCTATTCTATTTTTTCTAAGCTATTTATCGTCCACGTTTCACTTCTATACATGGCTACACTCCATACAAATACTTTAAGAAGCGACTTCCTAACATTTAAATCTATACTCGATGTTAACAAATTTTTCTTCTTCAGAAACGCTTTCCTTTCCATTGCCAGTCTACTACAACCTTGTCTCACTTCCTTCCCAACCACTGCTTCCCTTTCATACCCCTCGACTCTTATAACTGCCATCTGGTTTCTGTACAAATTTTAAATAGCCTTTCACTTCCCGTATTTTACCCCTACCACCTTCAGAATTTGAAAGAGAGTATTCCAATCAACATTGTCAAAAGCCTTCTCTAAGTCTACAAATGCTAGAAACGTAGGTTTGCCTTTCCTTAATCTTTCTTCTAAGATAAGTCGTAGGGTCAGTATTGCCTCACGTGTTCCAACATTTCTACGGAATCCAAACTGATCTTCCCGGAGGTCGGCTTCCATTCGTCTGTAAAGAATTCACGTTAGTATTTCGCAGCTGTGACGTCTACAGACGTTAATGTAACCTCTGGCGTGCCACAGGGGAGTGTTATGGGACCATTGCTTTTCACAATATATATAAATGACCTAGTAGATAGTGTCGGAAGTTCCATGCGGCTTTTCGTGGATGATGCTGTAGTATACAGAGAAGTTGCAGCATTAGAAAATTGTAGAGAAATGCAGGAAGATCTGCAGCGGATAGGCACTTGGTGCAGGGAGTGGCAACTGACCCTTAACATAGACAAATGTAATGTATTGCTAATACATAGAAAGAAAGACCCTTTATTGTATGAATATATGATAGCAGAACAAACACTGGTAGCAGTTACTTCTGTAAAATATCTGGGAGTATGTATGCGGAATGATTTGAAGTGAAATGATCATATAAAATTAATTGTTGGTAAGGCGGGTACCAGGTTGAGATTCATTGGGAGAGTCCTTAGAAGGTGTAGTCCATCAACAAAGGAGGTGGCTTACAAAACACTCGTTCGACCTATACTTGAGTATTGCTCATCAGTGTGGGATCCGTACCAGATCGGGTTGACAGAGGAGATAGAGAAGATCCAAAGAAGAGCGGCGCATTTCATCACATGGTTATTTGGTAACCGTGATAGCGTTACAGAGATGTTTAGCAAACTCAAGTGTCAGACTCTGCAAGAGAGACGCTCTGCATCGTGGTGTAGCTTGCTCGCCAGGTTTCAAGGGGGTGCGTTTCTGGATGAGGTATCGAATATATTGCTTGCCCCTACTTATACCTCCCGAGGAGATCACGAATGTAAAATTAGAGAGATTCGAGCTTGCACGGAGGCTTTCAGACAGTCGTTCTTCCCGTGAACCATACGCGACTGCGCGACTGGAACAGAAAAGGGAGGTAATGACAGTGGCACGTAAAGTGCCCTCCGCCACACACCGTTGGGTGGCTTGCGGAGTATAAATGTAGATGTAGATGTAGATTAAACTGATAGTTCAGTAATTTTCAGATCTGTCAACACCTGCTTTCTTTGGGAATTTATCTTATCATTCATAATACAGAATTTTAACTGTAAATTTTAATTACATGAATGAATAAACAATTTAAAAAGGTATGTAAGCTGTACCTTCATTTATATATTTCCTTTTGAAATATTTTGAGAAAGACAGAGAAGATAAAAGTGAAAAAATTTTTCAAAATTTAAAATTTAATGAAAATTGAATAAACACTTAATTTTTGAAAATTTAAATTTTTTCTATATAAATAAAAACCAATAAAATGAACATGAATTATAGTGTTGAAATCTAGTAAGTGAACTTAACAATTATAGTAATGGTTGTGTGAAAGTGTTCACTAATTTATGAGAACTGAAAAAAACTAAATCTTACAATATTTCAAAAGCTGAAATTTTCCAGCTATATATGGTAAATGGTTTTATTACTTTTAGATGATAAATACAAAATTACTCTTCCAGATCGTTATAGTAAGATCTTTTCAGAGGTCGATGTTAAATTAGAGAGAATTGTAAATTACATTTTATTTATTGAGGTAAGAAACAAAATACAGACCGTTTGGTTCATGTGACTGAATTTGAATAAATTTTACAATTTTTATATTTTTAAAATGTAATATTTGAATATTAAATTTTAATTGAATAAATTTTTTTTAGTCAAATAAAAATGTCGTTCATGGATAAAGATAAATTTTTAAAAGGGGGCTAACAGGAAAACTAAAATCTTGGTTTCAAATTCGTGAATTTTAGAAAAATATGCTCTTTTGTCCAGAAATCTCATCCATGTACTACTCAGGTGATTATACTGTCGAAGCATTTGGAAACAATTGGCTGATAATTCGATCATTTCCAAATGTGTTTCAGAGAAGCAGGTGAATCTTACAAATGATGTCCAATGGGCTCCCATCATGCATGAAAAGTGTTGAGTTCAATCCAAGTTTGACATGCTGACCTGTCACACTGCATGTGTTTGGTCCTTGAGTGCCAGCCTGTTCAAAAAAAGGATGTTGAACATAGCCATGAAACCACGCCATACAGTGATATATTTACCATATAGAGGAACTTCATGCAGAGTGACTGGAGATGAAGATCCAGCCACTCAGCAGTTCTGCATGTTCACCTCACCCATCAGAGAAAAGTGAGCTTCTTCTTTCCATAGGATGGTCCAGGGGCAGCCCTTGTCAACTTCAATCCTTGTGAGAAAGTGGAGAGCGAAGTCAACACGTCGTTGTGCGTCCTATGGTGCAAGATGCTATAGAATATGGATCTTGTACAAATACCATTTGAGAATGGTTCGAAGTGCCTTCCATAGAGTGGACCACGAGATGTTCGACTGTCGTGATACAACTCGTCCACTCCTGGCGATCAGGAATTGCGCGCAGCATTGTCTGTCATAGCAACAGCGTTTTCATCATCCACCTGTGGTGCAACCAGTCAACGGCCTCTTCCTGGAGTGACGCCCAGTTCTCCAGCTGATTCAAAGTTCTTCATCATGCTCAGCACAGCACGTGAAGAAAGAGGACACTTCCGTGATAATCTAGAAGTGCAGCTGCAGCATTACCGTTGTTTTGCTTAGAGCTTCACCAATAAGCCCAGCTCCTTTTGTCCAAGCTCACGTTGATATGTCAAGAAGTGCACTGTGACTGGTCTGGTGTGTGAGACTATTAATCACGATGACCAATCACGGCACTTGGTGGCCAAAGTTGGAACGGCATGGTGGCACTCTCACGCATGGAAATCATACTTTGGACATTAAAGCTACCAAATCTGATACTCGTGTGGTAATTAGTTTCATTGGTACAATGTGTTAAATCGTTGGTAGAACTGGATACTTGTAGGTTTCTGTGAAACTTAATGACAGCTGAACTCTAGAATTTAGCACATGTAAACGTTTCAGACAGATCTCATCTGATACGGCTGTATGCAGTACTTTCCACACTAATTTATACAAAATTATTTTATTTTCCACTGCTGCCACTTCTTGAATGTACGTATTCGTATATGCAGCACTTCAAATGATAATTGATTCCTGATTAGTATTCATAATGACTCGCTTATTATCTTTAAGGAACTCCATAAGCATTTTGAGAGGGATACACATGCTAAAATGATTACTTGTCAATGTGTCAGTGAACCCTCCTACATTTTGTAGAACATTCAAGCCCGATTGTGATTCTAATACATAAGTTTTGAATACTGATGTGATTCCAGTATTTCGTGTGTCTTCGATTTTGACACTGTTAAGTTCAGATTCTATTTCTTAAAACAGAGAGGTGAACACATTATGTGTAAGTTGCGACGCTTCTGCTGGATCACTTCCATCATTTTGCACGATGTGCCTTCCAAGTATAGGAAACTGCTGCCTAGAATTGTTAACTCTTTCTAATACTGACTCAGTGGCCGGCAGTTGTGGCCGAGCGGTTCTAGGCGCTTCAGTCTGGAACCGCGCGACCACTACGGTCGCAGGTTCGAATCCTGCCTCGGGCATGGGTGTGTGTGATGTCCTTAGGTTAGTTAGGTTTAAGTAGTTCTAAGTTCTAGGGGACTGATGACCTCAGATGTTAAGACCCATATTGCTCAGAGCCATTTGAACCATTTCTGATCTGAATCCGTGTTCTTATCTCATCAGGTTTGTGGGAGATATATTCCTGACGACTGATTCGTTCATCATATTGGAGTTATTATTTCGAATGATGTCATTGTGAGGTTTCAATCTTATCGACTTGTGGAACTCATAATTCTGTTGTGCTATCACCTTGTGCTTCTGCTACCGATTGGAGTACTGTCTGGCGTGTGCGCTGGTTTTGTGGTTTGTGCCCATAGTGATGCTACTGCTGCTTCAAATGAAGACATACCACGATTTACTCTTCTCGGAAATCAACTAGATTTCCAATCTGGTGGATGTTGATCAGCTCGAGATTGTCTAATGTATGAACAGTCACTAGGGGACTGTTGGGCAGCTCAGCTAATTTGTATCCTGGTTCTACTGTAGTTAAAAGCTGTAGATGGCGTGTAGTAATTGGTCATTGATGTATGAATTCGTTGCGATATTACACATCATGTAGGTCATGCTAATGGGTATGATATCCATAGGTTGATGCGACTCGTAAATTTTCTCAGTATTACTAGCCAAAGTTGAATCCTCGAAAACCCGAACGCTGACCCTGTTGAGTTTTCCTGACTAAAGTGTGTTGTAAGTTTTGTTGTTTTTGTCCCTTTTTTAAATGTGTTAACGTTTGCACATACGTCAAATCTTTTTACAGATCGTTTTATAACTGCACTTAGATCATCAGTGTCATACAAGCCAGGAGGTATCTCCTCGACTTTGCCATTTCCTAGATGAAGTTTATTTTTTGCTTCGGTGATGTTTGATTTTTGGGATGCTGCTATAAGTTTCCAGATCGATCAATGCAGTACTCCACTTACCCTTGCTTCAGTCTGTTTTGGGAAGTAATTTTCACTTCGTAGTGATGAGTGCTCTTGTACAGGTAGAATGTAAGATATGACCTGTACAGTATGTCTCAACTGACGTGGTAATGTGTGTTTTCTTTTTATGGACTCGTCACGAGAAACATTAGACAGAAAAGACTACAGAGGTATGAATCGATATCTTGGTATCGCCGAAAATTGTAGCAATTCTTCTACTGAGCGTAAATCGCCATACAAGCCAAAGTTGCCCTCGTTATTCTGTTTTCTTTTAACGTACCCATCCCAGTGCGCAGCAGATGCTCCTGCGAAGTCTAAATTTACAATCACACTTTTCTTGTCTTTGAAAATCGTCTTTGGCAAGGTATTCCACATCAGCTCCCTACAAAATCTTGGTATTTTGAAATGAAACAGACCAGTATTGGTGAGTGATCTGTCTGGTAGTATAGTTAGGGGACTTTTTTAAAATAAATGGCCCAGGTTTTTTCTTCTATGGTTTTAAATGTAGTCCTTTACCGACAGTGATGGCCGCTCCTGTACATTTTGTACAGGACCCAACTGACGATAGCCCCTCTAACGCTGGAATTACACTGAAGAACCAAAGAAACTGGTACACCTGCCTAATATCGTGTAGGGACCCCGCGAGCGCACAGAAGTGCCCCAAACGACGTGGCATGGACTCGACTAATGTCTGAAGTAGTGCTGGAGGAAACTAACACCATGACTCCTGCAGGGTTATCCATAAATCGGTAAGAGTACGAGGGGGTGGAGATCTATTCTGAATAGCACGTAGAAAGGCACCCCAAATATGCTCAATAATGTTCATATCTAGGGAGTTTGGTGGCCAGTGGAAGTGTTTAATCTCAGAAGAGTGTTCCCGGAGCCACTCTGTAGCAATCCTGGACGTATGGGGTGCCGCACTGTCATACTGGAGTTGCCCAAGTCCGTCAGAATGCCCAATGGACATGAATGGATGCAGGTGATCAGACATGATGCTTACATTCGTGTTACCTGTCACAGTCGTATCTAGACGTAGCAGGGGTCCCATATCACTCCATCTGCACGCTCCCCACACCATTACAGAACCTCCAACAGCTTGAACAGTCCCCTGCTGACATGCAGGGTCCATAGATTCATGAGGTTGTCTCCATATCCATACAAGTCCACCTACTCGATACAACTTCAAACGAGGCTCGTCCGACCAGGCAACGTGTTTCTAGTCATCAACAGTCCAATGTCGGTGTTGTCGGGTCCAGGCGAGTCGTAAAATTTTGTGTCGCGCAGTCATCAAAGCCTCTCCGAAAGGCCATATCGATGATGTTTCGTTGAATGGTTCGTACGCTGACACTTGTTGATGGCCCAGCATTGAAATCTGCAGTACTTTGCGGAAGGGTTGCACTTCTATCATGTTGAACGATACTCTTCAGTCGTAGTTGATCCCGTTCTTGCAGGATATTCTTCCGGCCGCAGCGATGTCGGAGATTAGATCTTTTTCCGGATTCCTGATATTCACGGTACACTCGTGAAAATCCCCACTTCATCGCTACCTCGGAAATGCTGTGTCCCATTGCTCGTTCGCCAACTATAACACCATTTTC
The DNA here is from genome assembly GCF_023864275.1 of Schistocerca cancellata. Classification (NCBI taxonomy): domain Eukaryota; kingdom Metazoa; phylum Arthropoda; class Insecta; order Orthoptera; family Acrididae; genus Schistocerca; species Schistocerca cancellata. The sequence continues at coordinate 320,366,203 of NC_064629.1, forward strand.
TAACTCTTTTAAATCTTAATAACCTGCCATTGTAGCAGCTGTAACCGATCTAACGTCTGCGCCGGACACTTGTTTTCTTATATAGGCGTTGCCGACCGCACCATCATGTTCTGTCGTTTACATATCTCTGTATTTGAATATGCATGCCTATACCAGTTTCTTTGGCGCTTCAGTGTAAAAACTGGATAATTCCACCAGTTGTCTTAGGCATTTTCAAAACTCTAGGCGCTTCAGTACTGCTTCTTCTATGGGAGAATATTGAGTAGTTGTTTATTTCACATCACTTCTGTGCTGACTTGAAATACTTATTGTGAAATTCATCTCTATCATTGGTATGTAGGTTGCCAGTACTCAAATTCGTCCCAGTTTGCAGCTGTTGTTCAGACACCTGCACGACGTCCCTCCCACATTTGTCTTCACAGGCAAATTTGGAAAAAGTACCTATGATCAGTAAGATACATATTTCAGTTCCTTATCCAGTGGCGAGTATTCTCTCATATCCACATGATGAGCCTGCCATAAAACATCCAAACCATGCTATATGACTTGTTTGCACAGAAATGTTTTGCGAGTAGACCTGTGAAGTTCACGTTCCATGTCTCCGTTATTATTATTCAATAATACGCATCACTGAAAGCTCCAGAATGTCTGTATACCCTGTGGTGGCTGATGCTGTCAGTAGTCATAATCACTCTATGGTTTCGTTTTTTAAAGCTTTTTATGATGAAGGTCAATGCCTTTGCTTTCGCTATGTTCAGTGCTTAACACTGGTCTAGTAATGTTAATATATTTCCTTCTGTTTGCGCTTTTTAATTGTCCTATTGGGGTGTTGTCTCATCTATGTACGGTACATTAGTCTAAGAAATATTTCAGCATATGATCTCTTCTATTTCAACAAGTACTTTTGGGGGACCTAAGTTTGTAGGAATATTAGCTCCACTAAACCAGATGTCTGCTCAAGCTATCTGTATCCAGCATGTATGGTGACCTTCCTTAAGTGTATAGGTAGCTTCCCCAGCATATACAGCTGATCTCGACTGACCCAGTATATCTAATTCATTAGCGCTGAGTCGGTTGCTGAAGTCGTTGATAGTACATCCTTTCTCGCCCTATCCTTCTTCTTCTTCTTCTTCTTCTTCTTCTCTTCATCTCCTGCCACCTACAGTCAGTGTGTGAGAGAGCTTTTTAATAAATTCATTTACAGGTCTAAACATTTTAGAGGGTGACCGTCATTGATCCTACTCTCCCAGTTTTAAGAGTGGCTGTTTACGACTAATGGCTTCCCACATCTCTATGACTATGCATTTTGTCCACACCCTGTGGCATACAAACCACACCTTAAGGTACTACACATTTTATATACTCTTGGGGATAGTTGTTGTGATGGGTCATTGTGTTTCTTAACTCTTCTACCTCAGGTTCATGTCGATGGACTCACTTATTCGTCTCCTCAATCAGGGAGTCATACAACTCGACTTTCGTAGTTATTCCCTTGATAAACCCATCCAGTTCCGTTCGTGTATTGACACTTCCATTGACTGCTTCAATTTTTCCCTCTATATGTGTCTACGTCACTGGATTCCGTCATTCATCTCTCTGATTTTAGTTACTGCTGCCTTGATAATGCTATTCAGTTCTGTTAACCTTGCGTTGATTGGTTACTGACTTTGCTGGTCATTCAGCTGATATTCACCTTTGGCCGCTGCTGCCTTGACACCACTATCCAATTCTGTCAATCTTGCGTTGATTGTTTCGATTTTTCTATCGACATGTAAACATATTTTTAGCTTGTGCTTCATCCCATCGAGATGAACATATTGTGTAGGTGCAAATTTATCCATAGCCTACAATCTACTGACACATTTACCTTTTGGTACACTGGCTTCTCGTTGAATTTTCGTCTATATCGGGCCTCATTCTATTTCCTAGTTTTATCAATAATCAGAAAGCCATACTGATAGTTATTCCGTTAATCCCCTTTTGTGGTGACAAATTCATTGAATAACATGTCAGTTCCTATATGTGTTGGTAAATATGCTTTAAATTCAAACTTTTCTCTTTAAAAGCTATAATAAGGTTCACATTATCCTGGACCAACTGCTTCGGGATCCTTGAGTATGTCGGACGCAAATAAAATTCATCGATGTGCATATGGCGGCCAAAGAAAAAATATTTCAGGATTTCATCCTGGTTTTCTGTTGTGACATCATGAAATATGAATATGATATTGGGCTTTAATTTTTCAGATGGTGGAATGCTGCTGCTTTCACTGAATGTCTTGTGTTACTCCCTCAGTTCCATGCAAAATCTATTGCAATAACTGATATTTTGAATGAAAGAGTGTTTTTCAAAAAATATATACATGCTCGAAGCAGACCCCTCAGGATGCACTGACAGTGTTACAACAAGATTACTCTTCGTGCAGTCTGAAGATCCCATAGTTAAAGCATGTATGTTATTGGGAGATAATGGTCCATTCTTCTTCTTCTGGCTTCCAGTATTATCATTGCAGGACCAGTCAGTTACTACATGTCTCTTATGACAGGGATGTTTCATACACATTGCCATGATGATGACTATGTGCTCACATTGGCATACTGGGTATTTCACAGAGAATACATAAACATGTAAATGGAAATGCCATGTGGCTAGGGCCTCTGGTCGGGTAGACTGTTCGCCTGGTGCAAGTCTTTCGAGTTGACGCCACTTCTGCGACTTGCGTGTCGATGAGGATGAAATGATGATGACAGGGACAACACAACACTCAGTCCCTGAGCGGAGAAAATCTCCGACCCAGACGGGAATCGAACCAGGGCCGTTAGGCATGACATTCCGTCACGCTGACCACTCAGCTACCAGGGGCGGACACATACACTTATGGCTCCAAAACTTTTTTATTTATAAACACTAACGCATTGCAGGTTATATGAACAGACTTCAATACCAGAATGAAATTTTCACTCAGCAGCGGAGTGTGCGCTGATATGAAACTTCCTGGCAGATTAAAACTGTGTGCCGGACCGAGACTGTGTACCGAGTTCGAGTGTCGGTCCGGCACACAGTTTTAATCTTCCAGGAAGTTTCAGACTTCAATACGATTACAGTTCTATGCCTATGTCTAGCACATTTGGCTCATACATTTCTATTCTAATTCCGGCAAACATCTATCATACAGTTGAGTGAGGGTTTCTTCTGATGTCCGCGCAGAATTTGGCGAGCAGATTCCGATAGTTTACTCCACAATGTCTCTTAGAATTCATGGACATTCGACTACCATCTTAGTCGACGGACTACAGCATAGATTCCTAAACGTCTGCTAATGTAGATTATGCACTCTGTGCTGTTTAACATTTTAATTGTTTCAGGTAAGTCTCGTGCTGTGACTGTACGGTCTCCTGGAACTGCTGACAGTAAGTGAACATTGTCGTGGAACTAAACAGAAATACGCGTTGACGTATCACATGCGGCTAAAGTAACTTTAGCATCATAAGATCGTGGATTTTCAAATACAACCACCAGATGGAACTCCCAGGCCGATACCATACCAACACTAACTTGTTTACACCCTGCGTTATTTATACTGTGTCCAATATAACTATTACGTCATGTGGCTGCTGCTTCTTCACCTCATCTGCTGCTGTGCACCTCGCCATGTTATTGCTTTGGCGGTTCTCTCGTGACTGAGTGAACTATTCATCAATCGCTGTTTATATGCACTATTTGTAGCAGTGGATGGAACTTTTAAAAAATCACAGCCTAAAAACCGAATATGCTGGCTTCTACTGCCAGTTCATCATCAGAATGAACAAGACTGTGATCATTAGTGGAGCAACTGTGCTTACCGTGAACTTAAGTGAGTGTGGTTAGAATATACAGAAAGTCAGGTCTGGAGATGCACCCAGCATTATCTCGCTGTTTAGGAAGAACAGCAATTGCGCAACTTCAGTGTATTCAAGAAACGACTTAATCCAGACTTTCTGAATACTCCTGAACATGTTATGGTGATCCAGCAGAAGGACTATGATTCCAAGATCATGACAAGCGCGTTCTGTGTTCAGTTGGGTGATATCACGAAATATTTATATGTGAAGTGTTTTTGGACATTTACAGAAAAATTACTAAATGATATTGCAGTTTTAATGCTGTAGACTATTACTTGTTTCTTTTACAGCTTATACTTGTGTTACGATATATTTAACACAGATTTAACTTACAGCCTCAAGTACTTAAACATGATGTGCTTCTTTCTATATATGAGCCCTGCAATAAACATTATGAAGTGAACGCTTGATGCCAGATTGATGGGCCTCCTCCGATTAAACTGCACTGCGTTGGTTGTAAAAAGGAGAAAGATAAATGACATTTTTCTACTAAAAAAATAATAACATGTGTAGACATAGTGTTTTAGCAGGTCATAAGATGCTATTGACTAATTCACATATTTCCCCAAACTATTATTTCAATGAGAGTCTTGAGTCTCCGCCATTCGCTAGTGCAATGAGATACACTGATCAGCCAGAACATTATGACCACCTACCTAATAGCCGGTATGTCCACCTTTGGCATGGATAACAGTGGCGACACATCGGGACATGGAAACAATGAGGATTGGTAGACCGCTGAAGGGAGCTGTCACCGCATCTGCACACATAAGTCACCTAATTCTCGTAAATTTTGGGGAGTGGGGGAGGGGGGAGTGATGAGCTCTGACACTACGTTCAATCTCATCTCAGATGCGTTCGATCTAGTTCAGATCTGGCGAGCTGGGGGAACAGCACATCAATTGGAGTTCGCCACTGTGTTCCTAAAATCACTCCATCACACTCCTGGCCTTGAGACGTGGTGCATTATCTTGTTGAAAAATGACACTAGCATCAGGAAACATGATCGTCATGAAGGGGTGTACCTGGCCTGCAACTAGTGTACGATACTACTTCGCCATCATGGTACCTTGCACGAGTTCCACTGGACTCATGGATGCTCACGCGACTGGTCCTCAGAGTGTAATGGAGCCGCCATCAGCTTGTCGCCGTCTGCCGGTACAGGTGTCAACGAGCTGCTCCCCTGGAAGACGAGGGATTCGCTCCCTCCCATAGGCATGATGAAGAAGATATCGTGAGTCATCAGACTATGCAGCTCTCTGCCACTGTGCCAACGTCCAGTACCGATGGTCAAGTGCCCATTTCAGTCGTAGATGCCGATGTCGCCGGGTTATTATTGGAACATGCTTGGGTCGTCGGCTGCAGAGGCCTATTGTTAGGAGTGTTCAGTGCACCTTGTGTTCAGACACACTTATACTCTGCACAGAAGCCGGCCGGAGTGGCCGTGCGGTTCTAGGCGCTACAGTCTGGAGCCGGGCGACCGCTACGGTCGCAGGTTCGAATCCTCCTTCGGGCATGGATGTGTGTGATGTCCTTAGGTTAGTTAGGTTTAATTAGTTCTAAGTTCTAGGCGACTTATGACCTCAGAAGTTAAGTCGCATAGTGCTCAGATCCATTATTCTGCACAGAATTGAAGTTTGATGTTAATCCACCCACAGTTCGCCGCCTGTCCTTTTACAAGTCCGCCCAGCCTACAACGTCCGACTTGCAAATTAATAATGTCAAGTTACTAAATGTGTCATTTCCTAGCAAACAACCTCTCAAGTTTGATTCACATAGCGCTTCAATACTCCATTCCGTCACCAGGATCGCCAGCGTAGTGCACAGTTAAAATGTCGACTTTCGCTGGTATTGTGTATCTGTATGTTTGAAAACTTTTTCAAATGGTTCAAATGGCTCTGAGCACTATATGATTTAACATCTGAGGTCTTCAGTCCTCTAGAACTTAGAACTACTTAAACCTAACTAACCTAAGGACATTACACACATCCATGCCCGAGGCAGGATTCGAACCTGCGATCGTAGCGGTCGCACAGTTCCAGACAGGATCGCCTATAACAGCTCGGCCACACGGCCGGTGAAAACTTTTTAATTCCATAGATCAATTAAGATGATGGAGATGGGATGGTTTATTGCCTGCGAGACGGTGCACCACCTCATATCCTCATGGAAGTTCGAGGTTTCCTCAATAATCGCTTCCAGATCGGTACGTTGGTCGTGAAGGGCCAGTCGCATGGCTGTCTCGCTCCCCAAACTTGACACCATTGGATTTCTTTCTCTGCGGTTTCATTAAAAACTGTGCATATGTTCCTCCCCTGGCAAACAATTTAGCCGACCTGAAAAATCGAATCTACACTGTCATTGGACAAGCTACGCCCAATTTTCTGCAACGAGTGCGGCATTACCGATAGGATGTTTGCCGCATCACAATCGGTAGTCACATCGAAACAAAATAGCACTCAACACTTTTATGTCAAACTTGAGGTTGTTTGCAACAATATGACACATTTACCGATTCAGTAGGTTAATTCAATAAGTTTCTATGCCATTCCAAAGTTGTAAAGTCCTTTTTGACTCACCCTGTATAGAGGAAAGTGGAGTGAAATGGTCAGGGCGGGAAAAGTGGCCAGCGCGTATGTCTTGCCCAGAACAGTCTTGCTGCCTCCCAAGAAGTGGTCAAACTAGTTCTAATACACACCATCATTGAAGTCAGTGAGTTTGACAGAAGCAGGTTTTCTTCTTCATTTTTTTCAAAAATCTTTTGTGATTTTCAGTCATCTGATGTAATATGTCATATACACTATTATTGTTACCACACTTAAAAGTAAATTAATACTTTTTTGCAATATCATAGTTTTAGCTTCTTTCGATTTGATGGTTTCATCTGCGAACCATTAATGCTAAGAAGGTGTCCGTTCGGGGAAAGCGGCGATTGTACTCCTCGGTTAACGTGGTCCAGGTGGCTTCTTTTCCCAACAGTTCATTTTTAATCTGTTTACCCGATAATTGTTATTTACTTTTAGATATACACATAATACTACAGACTGATTTCTGTATACTTTTACATACAGCGCTATATTCTGCAACCATCTCAGTTCTGTTATATTTTGCCTAATAACAAAAATCCGAACGAAAATGTCTGCAGCCGCCTAGTATTCCTTGTGACATTGTGGCATTAAGATGCATATAAAAGATGCGCGGATTGGCCGCGCGGTTTGAGGCGTCCTGTCAGGAACTGCGCGGCCCCTCCCGCCTGAGGTTCGAGTCCTCCCTCTGGCATGGCAGTGTGTGTTGTTCTTAGTATAAGTTAATTTAAGTTAGTTTAAGTAGTATGTAAGTCTAGGGACCGATGAGCAAAGCAGTTTGGTCCCTTAGCAATTCACACACATTTGAACATGCGTATAAAATATGTGCAGAAATCAGAGCAACGAACATGGGGTGCTGCCGCGATGGCGACTGAGAAGGTAAAGAATAATAAGATGTCGTCTTCTAAACAGCAAAGCAATTTCATAGTCCTCGTAATATGCTGAAAAGAAGATTTCTGAGGAAAAAGAAATATAGTGGTTGGTAAAAATATTGTGGGAAGCTTATGGAGTCTGCGCAATAAAGAACAAGAAATCCTTGACTAAGTTATTGAAACGAGGAAGAGATTTCATGGAATTACAGAAAACAATCAATGGAGAGTAGCATTCCAGTTGGCAGACTGGAGCAAAATACTGCATCGTTAATAAAATAAAATAAAATACAAAATAAAAAAACCAGTGCGAGATGGTAGTAGCCAAAGACCTCACTCTAATATCAGTCTTAGAAAGTCTACCTCCACATCTACATCTACGTGATTACTCTGCTTTTCAAAATTAAGTGCCTGGGAGAGGATTCAATGAACCACGTTCAAGCTGTCTCGCTACCGTTCCACTCTCGAACGGCGCGCGGGAAAAACGGGCACTTAAATTTTTCTGTGCGAGCCCTGATTTCTCTTATTTTATCATGATGATCATTTCTCCCTATGCAGGTGGATGCCAACAGAATGTTTTCGCAATGAGAGGAGAAAACTGGTGATTGAAATTTCATGAGAAAATCCCGTCGCAACGAAAAACGTCTTTGTTTTAATGATTGCCACTGCAACTCACATATCATGTCTGTGACACTTTCTCCCCTATTTCACGATTATACAAAACGAGCCGTCCTTCTCTGAACTTTTTCGATGTCATACGTCAGTCCCATCTGATGCGGATCCCACACCGCACAGCGATACTCCAGAATAGGGCGGACAAGTGTAGTGTAAGCAGTGTCTTCAGTAGATCTGTTGCACCTTCTAAGTGTTCTGCCAATGAATCGCAGTCTTTGATTTACTCTTCCCACAACATTATCTATGTGATCGTTCCAATTTAGGTTATTTGCAATTGTAATCCCTAAGTATTTAGTTGAATTTGCAGCCTTCAGATTTGTGTGACTTATTACGTAATCGAAATGTAGCGGATTTCTTTTAGTACTCATGTGAATAACTTAAGACTTTTCTTTATTTAGGGTCAGTTGCCACTTTTCGCGCCACACAGATATTCTATCTAAATCATTTTGCAATTCGTTTTGGTCATCTGATGACTTAACAAGACGGTAAATGACACCATCATATGCAAATAATCTAAGAGGGCTACTCAGATTGTCTCCTATGTCGTTAAAGTAGATCAGGAACAATAGAGGACCTATAACACTTCCTTGGGGAACACCGGATATTACTTCTGTTTTACTCGATGACTTTCCGTCTATTACTACGAACTGCAACCTTTCTGACAGGAAATCACCAACCCAGTCGCACAACTGAGGCGATGTTCCATAGGCACGCAATTTTCTTAGGAGACGCTTGTGAGGAACAGTGTCGAAAGCCTTCAGTAAATCTAAAAATATGGAATCAATTTGACATCCCCTGTCGATAGCACCCATTACTTCATGGGTATAAAGAGCTAGTTGTGTTTCACAAGAACGATGTTTCTTGAGTTCGTGCTGACAATGTCTCAATAAATTATTTTTTTCGTGGTAATTCATAATGTTCGAACACAGTATATGTTCCAAACCCCTACTGCAAATCGACGTTAGTGATATGGGCCTGTAATTCAGTGGATTACTCCTATCTACCTTTTTGGGTATAGGTGTGACTTGAGCAATTTTCCAGTCTTTAGGTACGGAACTTTCTGTGAGCGAGCGGTCGCATACAATTGCCAAATATGGAGCTATTGCATCAGCATACTCTGAAAGGAATATGACTGGTATACAATCTGGACAGGAGGCCTTGCCTTTATTAAGTGATTTAAACTGCTTTGCTACACCGAGGATATCTACTTCTATGTTTCTCATCTTGGCAGTTGTTCTTGATTGGAATTCAGGAATATTTACTTCGTCTTCTTTCGTGAAGGAGTTTCGGAAAACGTGTTTAATAACGCTGCTTCAGTGGCACTGTCATCAGTGACTCAACCGTTGTTGTCGCGCAGTGAAGGTATTAATTGCGTCTTGACACTGGTGTGCTTTATATATGACCAGAATCTCTTTGGGTTTTCTGCGACAGTTTCGTTATAGAAATTGTTGAAAGCATCTGCCATTGAAGCACGCGCTATATTTCGAACCTCTGCAAAACTTTGGCAATCTTGGGGATTTGGCGTTCTTTTAAATTTGGCAAGCTTTTTTCGTTGCTTCTGCAACAGCGATCTGACCCGTTTTGTGTACCATGGGAGATCAGTACCATCACTTATTAATTTATGTGGTATATATCTCTCAATTGCCGTCGATTCTATCTCTTTGAAATCATTCCACATCTTTTCTACTGTTACGTGTTCAGATCGGTAGGAGTGGAGACTGTCTCTTAAAAAGGAGTTAAGAGCATTTTTATCAGCCTTTTTAAATAGATGTACTTTGCGTTTCTTTTCGATGGTTGTGAGTGTTACGGTATCCAGTCTAGCAGCAACTGCCGTGTGGTCGCTAATCCCTGTATTCGTGATGATACTCCTTATTTGCCTAGGATTATTTGTTGCTAAGAGGTCAAGTATGCTTTCACAACCATGAACTCATGAACTAATTGTTCAAAAAAATTTTCTGAGAAAGCTTTCAGTACAATTTAGGATGACGCTTTATGCCTGCCGCCGGCTTTAAACGTATAATTTTTCCAGCATATCGAGGGTTGATTACAGTCACCACCGATTATAATTGTACGAGTGGGGTACCTACTTCAAATGAGACTCAAGCTTTCTTTGAACTGCTCAGCAATTATTTCTTCTGAGTCGGGGGGTCGGTAAAATGATCCAAGTAATAGTTTAGTCTGATTGTCAAGTATAACCTCTATCCATACCATTTCGCAGGAACTATCTAATTCAGTTTCACTACAAGGTAAACTACTTTTGACAGCAATAAATACTCCACCACCAACTGTATTTAATCTATCCTTTCTGAGCACTGTTAGGTCGCTTGCAAGAATTTCGGTTGAACTTATTTCCGGCTTTAGCCAGCTTTCCGTACATATAACTATTGGGGCTTCAGTGCTTTCTATTAGGGCTTGGAGCTCTGGTTCCTTCCCAAAACAGCTACGACAATTTACAACTACAATACCGATCGTTTCTACAACTACCTTATTGTGTTTTACATGCTCCATTTTAGACAGACGCCCTTTCTGTGGTTTCCTGAGACCCTCTAACCTAAAATATCTCCCAGTCCCTTCCACACAGCCCCGCTACCCGTGTAGCCAATCCTGTGTGTTATGGACTCCTGACCTATTAAGTGAAACCCGGAAACCCACCACCCGACGGCGCAAGTCAAGGAATCTGCAGCCTACACGGTCACAGAACCACCTGAGCCTCTGATTCACACCCTCCACTCGGCTCTGCACCAAAGGACCACAGCCGGTTCTGTTGACGATGCTGCAGATGGCCAGCTCCGCCTTGATTTCGCAAGCAAGACTGGCAGTCCTTACCATTTCCGCTAGCCGCCCGAAACCAGAGAGAATCTCCTGCTATCCCTAGCTATAGGGCCAGGTTTTAACAAGTTAAATATAGACAAGTTCTTCGATATCTTTAAAAATTGCAAGAAAAATTTTATCCCTTTTCTTCAAATTGTTAATGTAGATGAAACTGTTGACGGTTCAATCCAAGAACAGCAAGGATTTTGCACTTAAAGGAAGACACCAAGCTGGTGGCCTTACTTCAGTCGAAAGAGTGTTGTTGTCCACTTTTAGAATATGAGTATCTGTACTGGCCACTTTACCCTGTTGGGTTGGAAAAAGTAACTACTATGTACGGCTTCAGAAAAATGTATATAGCTCCTATTCGATATATACCTTTTTACTGTTAAATATTTATTATGATAAATTACAATATGTAGATTCAAAACATGTAAGCGGGAAGCTTCTTTCAGAAACGATGCATTAGTGAAAATTCAATTTCTCTTAGAGTGACTACTTTACCCCACCTTCCCATATGTACACTTTGTCATCAAAAGTATCAGGACAGCCCCCAAAACATACGATTTTTCATATTAGGTGCTTTTTGCTGCCACCCACTGCCAGGTACTCCATATCAGCGACCTCAGTAGTCATTAGACATCGTGAGAGAGCAGAATGGGGCGCTCCGCGGGACTCACGTACTTCGAACGTGGTCAGGTGACTGGGTGTCACTTGTGTCATACGTTTGTACGGGAGATTTCCACCCTCCTAAACATCCCTAGGTCCACCGTTTCGGATATGATAGTTATGTGGAAACGTGAAGGGACACGTACAGCACAAAAGCGTACAGGCCGACCTCGTCTGTTGACTGACAGAGACCGCTGACAGCTGAAAAGGGTCGTAAATATAATAGGCGGACATCTATCCAGACTATCACATAGGAATTCCAAACTGCATCAGAATCCACTGCAAGTACTATGAAAGTTAGGCGGGAGGTGAGCAAACTTGGATTTCATGGTCGAGCGGCTGTTCATAAGTCACTCATCACGCCGGTAAATACCAAACGACGACTCGCTTGGTGTAAGGAGCGTAAACATTGGACGATTGAACAGCGGAAAAACGTTGTGTGGAGCGACGAATAACGGTACACAATGTGGTGATCCGATGGCAGGGTGTGGGTAAGGCGAATGTCAGCGTGTGTAGTGCCGACAGTAAAATTCGGAGGCGGTGGTATTATGGTGTGGTCGTGTTTCTCATGGAGGGGGCTTGCACCCCTTGTTGTTTTGCGTGGCACTATCACAGCAAAGGCCTATATTGATGTTTTAAGCACCTTCTTGCTTCCCACTGTTGAAGAGCAATTCGGGGATGTCGATTGTATGTTTCAACACGATCGAGCACCTGTTCATGATGCACGGCCTGAGGCGGAGTGGTTACACGACAATAATATCCCTGTAATGGACTGTCCTGCACAGAGTCCGGACCTGAATCCTATAGAACACCTTTGGCATGTTTTGGAACGCCTTCTTCGTGTCAGGCCTCACAGAACGACATCGAGACCTCTCCTCAGTGTAGCACTCCGTGAAGAATGGGCTGCAATTCCCCAAGAAACTTTCGAGCACCTGATAGAACGTATGCCTGCGAGAGTTGAAGCTGTTATCAAGGCTAAAGGTGGGTCAACACCATACTGAATTCCAGCATTACCGATGGAGGGTGCCACGAACTTGTAAGTAATTTTCAGCCAGGTGTCCGGATACTTTTGATCGCATAGTGTATTATACAGGGTGTTCCACCTTATATATTTCCGAAAAGAAAGAGGCATACACGATGGGCAGGAATGAACGACCCATAAAAATGAAAAAAAACAGCACTTTCAACAAAAAGTTACGTTTATTTAAATGGCGCATGTACGTATCTTCTACATAATTTAAAACTAGAGGTACAGTTTAGTGACATGATGTGGTTCTAGTGTGGTAAACACAGTTATTAGTGGCACATAATCCACAGAAACTACAAGTTTTTGCATGATATACAGCGCGGAAAATGCACTCACAAATAACCCATAACGTATGTTCAATGAACCTGCGTCACCTCAACAGATGTTCGAAGTGCCCACCGGTTGAGTCAATATACTTGTCGAGGCGGCGAAAAAGTGAGTATTGCACATATCCTGTGGTGTCGTTGGGGGTTCGTGGTACACTCACTCCTTGACTGTGCCCCAGAGAAAGAAGTCACGTCGGGGGCTAGGTTGGCCAACTCACAGGACTTCCCCATCTTTTTCACCTATTTGGAAACGTTGTATCCACAAATTCCCTGGAAACACGTGCGTAGTGTGCGGGGCATCCATCACGCTGGAACCACACTGACAGACACGTTTCCAATCCTACATCCTCGATGAGAAGGTGTAGAGTGTCTTGCAGAAATGATGTATGTCGCTGTTAACGTTCCCTGCTAAAAGTAGGACTCTTCAATATGGTTACCAATTACGCCGCACCGAACATTCACACCTCACTGTCGTTGATGAGTAATCGTGCGAAGGCAGTGACGATTTTGTAGCTACTAGTAGTGCATGTTCTACAGAGTCACATGGCCATGATTTGTGAACGAAGGCCGGTCTGTGTGGCCGAGCGGTTCCAGGCGCTTCAGTCTGGAAACACGCGACCACTACGGTCGCAGGTTGGAATCCTGCCTCGGGCATGGATGTGTGTGCTGTCCTTAGGTTAGTTAGGTTTAAGTAGTTCTAAGTTCTAGGGGACTGATGACCTCAGATGTTAAGTCCCATAGTGCTCAGAGCCATTTTTGTGAACGAAGCTTCATTCGTAAACAACGTGTCACGTAGGAAGATAGGATGACTTGCAACCGTAGAAGTATAAAACGACAGAATTCAGTACGGAATTCAAAATGATTTCCGTACAGTTCTTAGTGTAGTGAGATATGATACAGATGAAACGTGTATCTTTGCAAAATTATCCACACACTACTATGGCCGGCCGCGGTGGCCGTGCGGTTCTGGCGCTGCAGTCCGGAACCGCGGGACTGCTACGGTCGCAGGTTCGAATCCTGCCTCGGGCATGGGTGTGTGTGGTGTCCTTAGGTTAGTTAGGTTTAAGTAGTTCTAAGTTCTAGGGGACTTATGACCTAAGATGTTGAGTTCCATAGTGCTCAGAGCCAATTTGAACACTACTATGGCTTCTTCCAGAAACGCTTGCAGTCTTTCGTACACTCACCTCAGGATGATGCACTGTGTCAGCCAGAACAGCAATTTCGTATTGTCAGTTCCTGTGTTTGTACGTTGACTGTTTCTGGGTGTGCAGCTGTCTGTTTTCATGAGACTTGTGCAGACGGAAATGGTACCACGTGAATGATGCCGTCATTATGGGTTGCTTCTAGCGTACACTGCTACAGCTGTGGTAGCACTTGTGTGACAGTCATCGTAAATTAACATCATTACTAAAGATCGGCATATCGACGAGATGATCGCATATGTCACAAGCCACACCAAAACAGGGAAAGCACTGTCGGAAATATACATTGATCATCCAGAATATTATTACTACCGACCTACTATCAGTATAAATCCACCCAGACCATAGCAACGTCACTTGGTCAGGAATGAATGCTAGTCAAGGACACGCACGGTGTAAGAGGTAATCAGTGAGTGTGCTGTCCGTGTGTAGAATGGGGAAGGCGCGCGATCTATCTGAGTTTGACCGACGGCAGATTGCGATGGCCTGGAGGCCCGGCACGAGCATTTTGGAAACTGCACGACTGGTCGGGTGTTCGAGGACCGCTGTGGCGAATGTCTTCAACAGGTGGCGAAGCCAAGGTAAGACCACGTCCAGAAATTGTCCGGGTTGGCTCGCCACCACTCATTACAGATGTCGGACGTCGTAGGCTGGGCAGACGGGTAAAACAGGGCAGGCGGTGAACTGTGGCTGAAATAACATCAGAATTTAATGCTGGGAAGAGTACAAGTGTGTCTGAACACACAGTGCACTGAACACTCCTAACGACGGGCTTCCGCAGCCGACGACCCAAGCATGTTCCAATGTTAACACCAGGACTTCGGCAACTACGACTGAAATGGGGACATGACCATCGGCACTGGCCGTTGGCACAGTGGCAGAACGTTTCATGGTCTGATGAATCCCGATACCTTCTTCATCAGGGCGATGGGAGGACGCGAATCCGTCGTCTTCCAGGGTAATAGCTCGTTGACACCTGTACCGCTGGACGGAGACAAGCTTACAGCGGCTCCATTATCCTCTAGGAAACAGTCACGTGGGAACCCATGGTTCCAGTGGTGCTCGTGCAAGGCACCACGACGGCCAAGGAGTATCGTTCACTGGTTGCAGACCACGTACACTGGTTGCAGACCTTGACGACCATGACGATCATGTTTCCTGACGGCAGTGGCATTTTTCAACAAGATAATGCGCCATCTCACAAGGCCAGGAATGTGACGGAGTGGTTCGAGGAACACAGTGGCGAGTTCCAATTGATGTGTTGGCCCCCCCAGCTCGCCAGATCTGAACCCAATCGAACGCATCTGGGATGTGATTGAAGATGGTGTCATTGCTCATCGCCCCTTTCCTCGGAATTTATGGGAATTAGCTGATTTCTGTGTGTGGGATATGGTGCCACCTCCCTGCAGCGACCTACCAAATCCTAATTGCTTCCATGTCACGACTCGTCGCCGCTGTTATCCGTGCCAAAGATGGACATACCGGCTATTAGGAAGGTGATCATAATGTTCTGGCTGGTCGGTGTACGTGAAACGCGTTACATCGTATTTTCCTATTTAACACCGACTGCAATACATCAGACCCGAGCAGTAGGCACCAGTAGACTGAACAGTGTGGGTAGAACGTGCGGACTGGTAGCGATCTGTTTACAGTGCAGGCAACCCGTACCCTACGCTTACACTAGAAATCGCTGCGACGTTGCCATCCTTTAAAGTCTAATGTTTCAGAATATATTATGCTTAGAACTGTGAAACCAAGTCTGCCATCACTAACTGCACCTCTAGTTTTCATTTCTGTAGAAAAAACATGTGTGGCATTTTAAAATAAAAGCAACTTTGTGTAGAAACAGATGCTCGTTGACCTCTATGGATTATGCACTCCTGTCCATTGACATAGGTGCTTCCCTGGGCAATTGCATTTTCCTTATATTGTTTCATTTCGGAAATTTATGAGGTGGCGGAGTCAGGTGGGACCCCTGTGTATACGGGATGTCCTTTTGAGAGACGTCACGTGCAATTTTTCTCTGGTGTTTCGGTAGATGTTTACAATTTTGTTTCTGAAATATGTAGCTGTACTCAGTCCGCACAAATACTGCTTATTACGTCTTACATACTCCGTCTAGAATCAACGGAAAGCGTCGGCTATTTTCCCGTTTCAAAGGAAATTATTTTTAAAGCGGGGTTTTACGTTCCGAGAATTAATGGATAGGAGTTTGTCGATGTATGTCAACAGGCACAGTAAACCAAGAAGGAATAACAAGTACTCCAGCAGCGATAGAGCAGCAGTACTGGTTATTCTCCGTGTTTTACTGTGCCTGTTAGTACATATCGATGAAACTAATAGCACACTAGATTAATGTGGATGCGCTCTATTGAATGGGAACGTTAAATTTCGCGTTAAAAATAATTATATATATATATATATATATATATATATATATATATATATATATATATACAGGGTGAGTCACCTAACGTTACCGCTGGATATATTTCGTAAACCACATCAAATACTGACGAACCGATTCCACATACCGTGAGGAGAAGGGCTAGTGTAATTGTTTAATACAAACCATACAAAAATGCACGGAAGTATGTTTTTTAACACAAACCTACGTTTTTTAAATGGAACCACGTTAGTTTTGTTAGCGCATCTGAACATATAAACAAATACGTAATCAGTGCCGTTTGTTGCATTGTAAAATGTTAATTATATCCGGAGATATTGTAACCTAAAGTTGACGCTTGAAACCTCCGACGTTCAGTTGCGTGTTGTAACAAACACGGGACACGGTCGGCGAGCAGCATCTGCAGGTACATGTTTAACATGACGTCCGTGTTTACGAGTGTGGCTGTAGTGCACTGTTGCGGTTTGGTCTAGCCGTCGCAGTGTTCGCATGTAGCGCTTGCTGCTATTGTTATTCTGCATTCGTCTCCGCACGCAGACCAAATGTAGTACACCGTGTTACCAGACGTCTGTGATAGTGTAGTGTTGTAGGAACTGTGACCATGGTGTATTCGAACTCTGAAAAGGCAGAGATGATACTCATCTATGGCGAGTGTCGACGAAATGCAGCTGAAGCCTGCAGGGTGTATGCAGAACGGTACCCGGACAGAGAGCATCCAACGTGCCGCACATTGCAAAACATCTTCCGCCAACTGTATGCAACAGGTATGGTCGTAGCACGCAAACGGGTCCGTAACAGGCCCGTCACAGGAGAAGCGGGTGCAGTTGGTGTGTTAGCTGCTGTTGCCATGAACCCACACATGAGTACACGGGACATTGCGAGAGCCGGTGGACTGAGTCAAAGTAGTGTCATGCGCATACTGCATCGTCACCGCTTTCACCTGTTTCATGTGTCGGTACATCAGCAACTACATGGTGATGACTTTAATCATCGAGTGCAATTCTGTCAATGGGCATTAACAGAGAATACGTTGCAGTTCTATCTGTTTACCGATGAAGCGGGTTTCACAAACCACGGGGCAGTGAATCTACGGAACATGCATTACTGGTCCGTGGACAATCCTCGCTGGCTCAGACAGGTAGAGCGACAGCGACCATGGACTGTAAATGTACGGTGCGAAATCATTGGCGACCACCTCATTGGTCCTCACTTCATTGCAGGGACCCAAACAGCTGCAACATACATCGCGTTTCTACAGAATGATCTGCCAACGTTGCTCGAAAATGTCCCACTGGAAACGCGTCGACGTATGTGGTATCAGCATGATGGTGCACCTGCACATTCCGCAATTAACACTAGGCTGACCCTTGACAGGATCTTCGACAGGCGTTTCATAGGACGTGGGGCACGCATAAATTGGCCAGCCCGTTCTCCTGATCTTACACCTCTGGACTTCTTTCTGTGGGGTACGTTAAAGGAGAATGTGTACCGTGATGTGCCTACAACCCCAGAGGATATGAAACAACGTATTGTGGCAGCCTGCGGCGACATTACACCAGATGTACTGCGGCGTGTACGACATTCATTACGCCAGAGACTGCAATTGTGTGCAGCAAATTATGGCCACCACATTGAACATCTATTGGCCTGACATGTCGGGACACACTCTATTCCACTCCGTAATTGAAAACGGAAACCACGTGTGTACGTGTACCTCACCCCTCGTGGTAATGTACATGTGCGTCAGTGAAAAAGACCAATAAAAAGGTATTAGCATGTGGACGTATTGTGCTGTTCCAGTCTCTTCTGTACCTAAGGTCCATCACCGTTCCCTTTGGATCCCTACGTAATTCGGTGCTCTCCGATACACACGATCGAACAGCGGAGGAGTGGTACTCAAGCGTCAACTTTAGGTTACAATATCTTCGGATGTAATGAACATTTTACAATGCAACAAATGGCACTGATTACGTATTTGTTTATATGTTCAGATGTGCTAACAAAACTAACGGGGTTCCATTAAAAAACGTAGGTTTGTGTTAAAAAAACATACTTTCGTGCATTTTTTTATGGTTTGTTTTAACCAATTACACTAGCCCCTCTCCTCACGTTCGGTCTGTGGAATCGATTCGTCAGTATTTGATGTGGTTTACGAAATATATCCAGCGGTAATGTTAGGTGACTCACCCTGTATATATATATATATATATATATATATATATATATATATATATATATATTTCGTTTCCTCTTACACCAATACTACAATAAATGTTCGAAATGACCACCATTCGCTTCTACACATGCTTCATTACGGCGAACCCAGTTTCGTCGCACTCGTTCACACACATGCACATTGGCCTCTATGGTATTGGCAGCATCTAAAATATTCTGCGTCAATTAGTCCACATTATTTACTGGCTCAGCATGAACAAGTTCCTTCATATGGCCCCAAAAGTAAAAATCCAGTGGATTTAAATCAGGGCTGCGTGCTGGCCATCGACGTGGACCCGAACGCCCGATCCATCGTCCTGGAAAACGACTATCCAAAAATCTGCGTACTCTGTGACCAATGTGGGGTGGAACACCATCGTGGACCAACCACATGTTATGACGTATGCCTAACGGAATGTCTTCTAACAACGTTGGTAACAATGTTTCCTCTAGAAACGTTCGGTAATAGTTACCAGTCAAACGTGCAGGTAAAACATAGGGCCCAATAATGTAATTATCGAGCATACCCGCCCACACATTTACGGAAAATCGACGCTGAAAATGTGTTGCCACTACGTGGCGAGGATTGTGTACACTCCACGTGTGCATGTTATGGAAATTAGTTATTCCGTCGCGAGTGAAACACGCTTCATCTGTGACGAGTATTTTGTTGACAAAATCATGCTGCACACTATGTAACAAAAACCACTCTGAGAATTCACGTCGTGGAGGGAAATCTTGTTCTTCCAATGCTTGTACGCGTCGAATGTGGTAAGGCCGCAGACGCTCCTCTTGCAAAGTGCGATGAACGACAGTGTGGGATATACCCACGTGGCGGGCGATGCTTCTAGTACTCTGAGAAGGATCCTCCTGGATGCGGTCCAGAATTCTTTCCTCAGCTTCCAATGTACGATCGGCGCGTTGTGGGCCTCTGCCTTCTGCTCAGGGAAGTAAAGAGCCAGTATCTCTCAGCCTAAGGAAATTAAATACGTACTCGTCAGTTGCATTCTGTCATGATGTGCCGTGCGGTTAAAGGCGCTGCAGTCTGGAACCGCAAGACCGCTACGGTCGCAGGTTCGAATCCTGCCTCGGGCATGGATGTTTGTGATGTCCTTAGGTTAGTTAGGTTTAACTAGTTCTAAGTTCTAGGGGACTAATGACCTCAGCAGTTGAGTCCCATAGTGCTCAGAGCCATTTTTTTGTCATGATGTAACAAAAACGGAAAGCATATGAGAACAGAAAATACGTTTCGCATGCGGACGAAAATTTACAAAGGTGCAGATAAATACTGTACTTTATTAAGATGTAAATGCATAATAATCGCATAGAAGTAGAGAATTACAATGACACAAACCTTTGGTGCACAGCATCAAATGTCTTTCGTGCAGGAAGTCGTCGTTGTGGGAAGCGTTCTCGATAAATTCGTCCAGCTGCCCTCGCAACATATTTTGCCTCGCCATAAATTAAATGCATATCACATAGTTCAGCTATAGTAAATCTCCTTTCCATCCTAATAGTTAACAGAGTTGCAATGACATCTGCACAGGTTACTCGCCTACTGTCGTCGCTCGATGGATTACAATGAGGCAGCCACTCAGGCCGCAGTTGCCTATGTGTTTACGATTTACGCTCGCGATGTCAATACTCGCAGCGGGCAATAACAGGAACCGATTGCTTTCGTACGTGCACGGCCAAGTATCTACTTTTCCAAAACCATTATCCTGAGACCAACTGTTTTTTTTCTGGGACAACCGTAGGAAATACGCAAACATGTTACTAGACTTTTTTTGTTAAGCACTGCGAGATGTGCCATCTGTATAATTTTGGCGCCTTATACCGTTTACACCCTGTATATATATATATATATATATATATATATATATATCTGCTCCGCCACAGCTGGCATATATATATATATATATATATATATATATATATATATATATATATGCCAGCTGTGGCGGAGCAGATGATGGAACTCCAGTAAGTAGAACAGAACAGAATATTAATGAAGTACAGGAGGAGGAGGAGATTAGTGTTTAACGTCCCGTCGACAACGAGGTCATTAGAGACGGAGCGGAAGCTCGGGTGAGGGAAGGATGGGGAAGGAAATCGGCCGTGCCCTTTCAAAGGAACCATCCCGGCATTTGCCTGAAGCGCTTTAGGGAAATCACGGAAAACCTAAATCAGGATGGCCGGAGACGGGATTGAACCGTCGTCCTCCCGAATGCGAATGAAGTACAACACAAGGTCAAGGAAGTGGCGAAGAATGCACAAATATAACCCGACAGAACTTCCCCTGCACTGATTTCCGACACAGCAGAAGTACGAGAACTGTTGAGCTTTAAGGAAACTCAAGAAAAACACCAACAGGATCCTCAAGCAGCGAGAGGAAATAATTACCGAGGAACTCGGACATTTACGACTGAAAGTATCGCAAAAGTTAGGCGCAGAAGATGGCACGAGCGCAACCGAGGACAGAACCCCATCAGACTTGATTTTATGATAGGTAGTGAACAAAACAGATCACTCACCAGTAACGGGAGAGAGCCATCGCGAACACTGAGTGGCGCACGCTACGAGCCGCACCTGACGTTCAACGAGGCCGCGAGATTGGCAGAAGGGAAAGCTTTCGAGTTTAACTCCTTCGCGAAACTTCGCAAATATCAAGTGTTTTGGGAAAATAATTCAGACCTTACGGCGTAAAATAATAATATAAATAGTTGAATTACTGAATCATGTCACCAACCTCCTCTGTGTTATCATAGACTACGTGTTAATAATCCCGTTTGTTCTGGGAACAGATTACACGCGAGGTTCCTAGTTGCTTCCACCACCATGCTGAAATACATAGAGTTCTGTTAATTTTCATCAACTGTCGGTCTTCTAAAAATGTCCCCTGCACAGACAGCAGCACCTAGGTCATAGTTCCATTTTGTCGAGGCTGTAATGAACTGTGAGTGATGAATTGATGTTACATAAATAACTGGTTTGTTCCTTATTTAGGGACGCCACTCGTATTTGTTTTAGCAGAACATGAGAAACTACAAGTTACAAACTTTATCCACTGTTTTTTGAACAAGTCATGCATTATTCATATATTTATAAACTTTATCTTGCGACACCAGTGATTCATTGCATGTTGCGGATTCTTAAAATGTTCTAGTTCATTATTCCTATATCAAAATAAGATTTGACCAACCGTACCAAACAATACGTCTGTTCATCATGATTGCCCCTTCTGATGTGATAAACGCTTTACTGAGTTTGCATAAAATTGAAATACAATTGTCCACATACAACAACATGTCTGTCCACCATGAATGCCCCTTCTGTTTTTGTTAACACTTCACTCAATTTACCTAAGAATTGTAACATAACTGTTTCACCAGAAAACATGTCTGTAACCTGTCACTGCCCCGTCCGATCTGATTAGGCAGATGAGCTACTTCGCTTCGGAGCCCAGTGTAGGCAGAGATCCAAAGACATCCGAAGAGCTTCATCTACCTTTTCATTTAGCTTTTGCTTTTTCCTTTTGCATGTAATTCTAACTTCTAAAATAAGTAGGAGATAGATTGCTATTTAAAGATACTTATTCCAGAATGTTAAGTAATTTTAATGCACTATTATTAAAATATTAATGAAAGAAAGTTGGCGTTTTGGCATGCAGCCTCCGAATGTTTCAGTCGATCACATTGACAGACTGCAATTCTGGTGGTCGTTCCCATGAGAAAGGTACTATCTGATGCTGATACCTCACACGACTGATTACGTCATAAGTTTAATGCTGCAACCTCTGCTGTTCTGAGGAAAGACTCTAGGAACTAGATATGGTGGCTGCTATAGCCAGATATATCACAACCTCCATCCCAAAGTTTGGGGAGAACAGTTTGATTACTCAGTCCAACCATCATGGCATGTTCGCTTTCAACTATGTGTGCAATTTTCTAGAAGGTGTAACTGCGACAGAGATACAAACTGTGTTAATGTTACTGCGAGATTTGGGAGAAGTTCCTCAGGTTGTATTGGTTGCAGGAGGCTCAAGCTTGTGTTGAAGATGAGATCATGCTGTGAAAAAATTTTGAAAACTCGGGCATACAAAGACCGATTATATTTTTCGCGACAATGTGTCAAAAGAGTCGGTTTCTTGACAGTCCTTTTTCAACGGCCGATGTAATCTGGTTCTGCTACTGCAAGTCGTAACACTCTTATCAACAGACAGTAGTATGACATTGTGGAGATGAAAATACATTCAAGACACTGTTTCAAGTGCTTGAATACATTAATAGTGAGAACAGGAATAAGAACCCAAATCACAGCAATGAAGAACATGTTGCAAGACCACACCGCAACTACAACGAACGTAGAAATAACAGGTTCCATAATGGTTCAAATGGCTCTAAGCACTATTGGAGTTAACATCTGAGGTCATCAGTTCCCTAGACTTGGAACTACTTAAACCTAACTAACCTAAGGACATCACACACATCCATGCCTGAGGCAGGATTCGCACCTGCGACCGTAGCAGCAGCGCGGTTCCGGACTGAAGCGCCTAGAACCGCTCGGTCACAGCGGCCGGCTAACAGGTTCCATTCACAGGCAAGACAGCCATATTACGGTAATCATTGTGTCAGGGGAAGCTGGCGGAATGGTCTCAAGAATGATAATAATTATAACTGGGGAGATGAAAGAGTACAGGGTAAATCTGTGAGAAGCAAGGTGCATAGATTGTTGTAGTGAGAACACCCAACTACTCGCGGCACAATCAGTCACATAACGGTGCAAACAGCCAAGAACGGGAACTGACCATGGGTACGGAGCTGACAGACAATCCCATGGTAGACGGCAGCAGAGAAAACCCTCAGGAAGAGGATGAGATAGTTTAGAACAGGTGGCTTCTAATATAGAAGATATGAATATAAGCAAGTTTTCGGTGGGAAATATTGTGGGTGATTCGTACGTAATATGTTTTATGACATGTTTTCTCTTTTCAGGGCTTTGTAATGTGTATCTGGTCCATGAGAATGAGTAATAACTTGTGTTTTTTGTGACGTCTTGCAGTTTGTCTGTGAAACAATTTGAAAATGGCGAAAGCTGGGTGGAATATATGATGATGTTTTTTGGCATGTCCTGCATGCCACACTGTTGAGCAAATGAATCTGGTGAAATGTTTTAATTTAAGAGTTAGGAAACATTTGAGACGACGCACAGATGCACGCGTTTTCGTAAACTGGGGGTTGAGAATGGAAGTATTTCCAGGGTCAGTATGCTCATGACATACGCCCACATTACAAACAGTGTAGT
Organism: Schistocerca cancellata; assembly: GCF_023864275.1. Taxonomy (NCBI): domain Eukaryota; kingdom Metazoa; phylum Arthropoda; class Insecta; order Orthoptera; family Acrididae; genus Schistocerca; species Schistocerca cancellata. Next base: position 320,390,173 of record NC_064629.1, read on the forward strand.
AGGATGTGTGTGCCCTGCGCAGTGAAGTGGTAATAGAATGAAAACAGAAGTTGGTTTTGTCAAGCTGAATTAGGAGGAGTGGATGAAGTCAACTGCGACGTTTCGCAGAGGAAGAAGGTCGTAGTTGAAGTGTGTCTTTCTGTGTCGAAGGAGCCACCTACCAACACGAGTCATTGGTAGTGATGCTTTTTCTCCGTATCAAGGTACACCTGACCCTTTCCAATGTTTGTGAGGACTTATGTGTATGTGCCGTCTACGTCGCAGTGCGTTGGGACGGCCAGTAGTTTTAAGAAATTTAAGTACCCATTGCGGAATTTGGTGTTCATTATGCGGCTGACTAATCTTACTGCATGGGAGAAACGATGAGAGTCCATTACTACTAATCGCGTCGGACATTAGCCACAACACCTAGCCGTAAGGTATAATAATAGTTGGGTGATAACATAGCTAACAGCACAACGAAGCGCTTATGTTAAAATGTTTGCTTGAAGTTCTGTTTTAGACGCTCGCTGTAGGAGGGTAGGCAGCCCCACGTTGCTGGAGATAATGATAGGCGGTAGAAAGAAAGCCAACAGCAAAGCCATGTCATCAGTCCTAGAGGTATCCGAGGATGAACCAATCGCAAGAAAATTAGGAAATAATGAGCAACAGCATGATGACGGAGATGTGTATCAACGATACAAAAATGTCACTTTTTTCAAATCTTGTCTGTCTTTTCATTCTCTGAATGCAAAAATTTGTCGCGCAAATCACTTTTCTTCAGGTATTTATAGGTGTCATAAGTGTACCACTTCAGTTTTGTTACTGTCATAAATATTATGCAGATACACATTTGCGCCTGTTTCAGTATTGTTCCAAATGCAGACGAGGACATGAAAGTATGTTATTGAAAGATGAGGTTGCTCGCGATGACAATAGTAGGAGAAGACAATTATGTATAATCGAGGTTGGCTGAAAAATTTTGCACGGTAGTTGAAAGGCAATTAATGAGGCGACGAGTGTGAGCTACATCAAGGGAGTGCCCTCCCGAGGTGTGAAGGAAGGCTACAAAATTTAGAGAGGCAGTCTCATTCGGAGTCTGATTCTATTTTGTTTTCGGATTCTCATGCGAATTCTGGTCTCTGACTCTGTTTCGGATTCCACGCTTGTACTTACTGGTCTCCACGATCGGTAATTAGGAATGTGATGAGATCCACCACTCGCGAACGCCACATCGCTCCAGGGCAGCAACAGTTAGCAGCCACTGCGGCACAACGCACGGTGACTCGTCTGTAGCCATCTCAACCGCAGTCACGATAAAACTGCATCGGCAATGTGTACTCCTGACTTCGGTGATCGTCATATAATGAAAGCAGAGGAGTTCATTTCTGTTTTTCCCCCTGTCAGTTTTCATAATTTGAAAATGTTCAAATGTGTGTGAATTCCTAAGGGACCAAACTGCTGAGGTCATCGGTCCCTAGACTTTCACACTACTTAAACTCTAACTTACGTTAAGAACAACACACGCACCCATGCCCGAGGAAGGACTTGAACCTCTGGCGGGAGGGGCCACGCAATCCGTGACATGGCGCCTCTAACCGCACTGCCACTCCGCACGGCTCGTAATTTGACCTCCGGGCTCCACGCACTAGTACGCGAGTTCTCTGCAATCTAAGTCTTGTTTCAAAAGGGATATTATCCGTAAACACTCATTTTTCGTTCCGGTACTGAGTTAATTCATTGGCGATCACCCGTCTGGCGATGACACTTTCTGTTCCTTCCTTTATTTACTGATCCGTTGTGAGCTCAGTTCGGATTCATACTCTATTTTTAATTATTACAATATTTTACAATAACGGTTGAAAACGTATTTTGTGTCCTTTATGTGTGTGGGTACCATATCAACAGTAATTGTCGGGCACCATGCTGGTGGCGACCCTAATAAGAATTCATTTTTCTGATCACTGATCTATTTTATTAATGTTAAATTCGTTCTCAGATTGTTGTAATGTCGACGTTAATGTGTTTTGAATAGATTGCCTATTGTTTCAATAAATCTTATGTTTACCAGATCAAAATCTATCATTCAGAAACCATTACAGCAAATCATTTAACTGAAAATGGCCAGATCCTCCAACCACAAGCGATAAGAGTGGCCCCCTGACGAGTTCAAGATCTTAGGAAGTAACGTTTCCAACGCGCGTGGCAGTTGATTTTTCGAGTAGCCTATTAAATTCATGGAGGTAATCTATCATTTTACTTGATCTGGGGTAAAAGAGTTAGCGTCAGTCCAATCTGTGTATTCACCTGATGAGCAAACGGTCGTGGACACAGCACGCCCGGCTTCTGGAAAGCTTCCAGTCGTCTTGGAATGAATAAATACAGGTCCTGTATGATTCTGAAGGTAATCTTATAGTACACTTCCTGCAAAATAGTAGCCAGTTCAGGTGACGACGATGGAGGTGATAAGGAATTGTTATCTTCTCTCCTCTATTCACACTTGACCCAGAGGTGTTTTCTCGTTTCCAAACAATCGTGGAAAGCTTCTTTTGGAACGTGATTCAGAGTCCATCAACATAGAAGAAGCAGGGCCTCGCAAAGAGAACGCAATGTATTGAAACTGTCGTGAAATTAAGCCAGCAGCGGCAAGCGAAACGCGACTGTGGTGGCCAGAGGAGATGCGACAATTCATCCCCGAGCTCACAAAACCATTCCTGGACGATGCGAGCTGTGTGAACTGGGCCCCTGTCGCCTTGAAACGCAGCATCACCGTTGAGAAACACAATTTGTGCAATGAGATGAACCTGATCAGCTAAAACGGTCATTTAATCCTTGGCAATAATGCGACCTTGCAGAGTAACCATGGGGCCCATGGAATACCACGACATAGCGGCGCATATCATCATTGTACGTTCACCATGTTTACCTCTTGGCACATAAACGCAGCCAGAAGCTGGAAACGGTGTGAGACAAGGCTCATCCGAAGAAATGACATTCTTCCATTGTTCTGTAGTTCAGGTTTTGTGTCTTCAACATTACATTTTCCTGTTACCAGCAACTGCATCAATGATGTGTGGTTTTGGAATTCCAGCTCACCCTGCAGTTTCCTACTTATAGAGCTCCTTCCATGTTGTTGTAGCGCTGACAGAGATCACGAGTGCGGCATTCAGTTCCGCAATGACTTTTGTCAGTGTTGGGACAAGGCAGACACGAGCGCAAAGTACCGATATCCAAGATGGCGGCGATGACGTCAATCAAGATGAAGGATTTTGGCGGGAAATTGCCACGCCCCCCCCCCCCTCATCCAGAAAAATGGCGGCAAGTTAAAATTCCAACATGATAATGCGTCACACCTAGGAAAAAGGCGGGAAAAATGGACTTGTCTTTATTATTTAACAAGTTTCAAACATGTGTATTCGCCACTGGGTCTGTACTCCAACTGGCTTAGTTCATATAGGTGTCATCAGAGGGCGCTCTCCTGACGTCTGCTGATGACGCAAGTATTGTCATTCAAGATGGCTGCACCCAGTGTGTTCACCACGCACTCCAGAGCCCAACTAGCTTGGTTCATATCGGTGCCACCAGAGGGTGCTCTCCTGATGTCAGATCATGATGCAAGTACCGGTATTCAAGATGACGGCACCCACTGTGTTCACCGCGAGCTCCATAGCCCAACTGACTTAGTTCATATCGTGCCCACCAGAGGGCGCTACCGTGAAGTCGCGTGATGGCAGAAGATCGTCTGCTCTCCCTCTCTCGCGCGTGCGCACGTTATAATTGGACACACGCCGCGCCACCGGCCCGCGGGCGTCCGACGCTTACGTCACACACCCTTGGCTGCCACCTCCATACAAGCGCCGGACATAGTCTTCTGTAAATATGCGAACTAAAGTAACGCCCACAGTGCGCATCTAACCTATCAATTACTTAAGTACTTAATTCCATTTCAATTTTAATCATATTCAATAATTCAATTTACAATTTCAATATTCAATGATTAAATGAGAAGTTCCACATTTTCCCACTGTCAGCGCGGTGTTCATTCGTGACCTAACACTCCCCACCCCTAGAATGCTGCACTCCTATTGGCTACTGCATTAGTCACATGATTCGACTTCATACAGGTAGGAAAAGGTGTCACTATACTTTCAACTACCTAGTTTCAACTACTTTACAAGGTCCAGACCACCACCTCTTCCTAGGAACCGGCGCCGAGTTTGACTTCTGGCAGTAAAGAAAGATCACTTGGGCTTTCACTACCAACCTATGAAAATTGTTGCAAACGAAGCTCACCGCCACTATCCTAAGCCTCCAGGGCGCAACCTCTTCCTAGGGGTTGCTAGTAAAAGGACTCAGCCCGCACTAGGCTGATGGAGAGAGGAAGGAATGTACTTTATTTATTTGTGAGCAATTTATTTAGGGATGAAGTATATGGATCACAGAACACAAGCTTTGACATGCCCCACAGCATACAGACCTGCAAACTACTCCTACATAACTCATGTATAAGGCTCTACACACACTCTTGTTAATTGTAAACCGTCAAAAATAACGTATTGCACAGCCTACAGACATGCGGACCACTCATAAATAATGCAATACATTTACGTGCAGATAGCCAAACAACTCCTAAATTGTCAAAATAATAATCCATCTAAAAGACTATGCTTGCTAATCGTCAACTGTCGAAATCATACACCAGTCTTTATTTAAACAATTAGAGGCAGCACCACCACCAAGTGTATTTGCCAGTGAGTCCATAGCCCAACTGACTTAGTTCATATCGATGCCACTAGAGGACGCTGTAATGACGTCAGGTGATGACCCAAGTATTGTAATCTAAGATAGCGCCACCTAGTGCGTTCACGACGAGCTCCAGACCAAACTGGCTTAGTACATTTTGTCGCCGCCAGAGGACGCCACCGTGACACCAACTGATGACGCAAGTACAGTTATCCATGATGGCGGCAAACAGAGTGTTCTCCACGAGGTCTAGGTCTGTAATACATGTTTGTTTTATATACACTCCTGGAAAATGAAAAACGAATACCATGAATTCGTCGCCCCAGCAGGGGGAAATGTTATTGACACATTTTTGAGGACGTATACAACACACGATCACACCAACAGAGCCATACGCACGTGAGTACAGTCAACAGAGCGTGCACAATGTCAGCGCTAGTACCATGTATGCCCTCCTTTTGCAGCGAAGCAGGCTGCAGTTTTCCCATGGAGACGATAGTAGAGGTGCTAAATGTAGTTTTGCGGAACGACCTGCATGCAATTTCCACCTAGTGCAGGAGTGCAGACCGTGTAAGATGACGTTTCATCCACTCCCAATCATGCTCAAAGGGGGACATATCTGGGGATCGTGCTGGCCAGCGTAGTTGACGTACACCTTCAAGAGCACGTTGGGTGGCATAGGATACATGTGGTCGTGCACTGTCCTGTTGGAAAAGCACATCACCTTGCCGGTCCATGAACGGTAGCATGATGCGTTGGACGATGGTTTGAATGTACCGTGCACTACTCAATTTTCCGTCGACGATCACCAGAGGAGCACGGTCAGTGTAGGATATTGCTCCCCACACCATGTTTCCAGGAGTTGGCCCTTTGTGCCTCTGTGGTATACACTCCTGATTTTCGCGTTGTTCTATGTGTAATATACAAAGATAAAAGCTTCAATATCCATGTACATGTTTTAAGACGAAAAGGAAAGTACCATGTCCAATAAGTAAGGACACAGGCTTATAAAAGTTCTATTACAAACAGTGCGATACAAATTTGCAATACTTCTCCACATACGATAAGCATTATTTCACCATTCACACATTTTATTAAAACCCTAAGGCCATTCTTACTTGATCACTGTTCCTTCCCAGTAGCAGAATTTTTGCAACATGTGAATTGCGAAACGTAAAAGAAAAAGGTGCAAAATATCGTTATAGAAGTAGCGCAAGCTGTCCTGTTGATTAAGCCAATTGAACAAACTCACTTCTAAAACAAAAGTGAACTTATATTTACATAACATCAAATACTATAGTATATACTTATATTAAACTAATAATAATACATCAGAACCTATTACGCGAATGTTAGGAAAAAAAATTAGACGTGGCGAGACGCGAAACTTCGGCATGACAGACATTACGATGGGAATCGATAACGCTACTCATTATTCGTTGAATTTGTTCGGGGCGGACGTCCGATGACACCCGTTCAGGTTCTTCGTTGATCCGTTCACTCAGTGTTTTTATTACAGAGGGTAGTAGCTAACCCTCTGACCGAGCACGCTGAGCTACTGTGCCGGCATTTTTTGTTCGGTATTGTTATGTTCGTTTGGTCTGGGCGGACGTCACATGACATCCATTCAAGTTGATCGTTGATTCTTTTACTCAGTTTTTTTTATTACAGGGGACAATCGGGCCTCTGACCGAACACGCCGAGCTACCGTGCCATACTCCAGACGGTCTATCTTCGCCGTTTTTTCAACCATACTTATTTCAACTCTTCACTTGCGCTTTTCACTGTGTATTGAATGTTCAAAAATGGCTCTGAGCACTATGGGACTTAACTTCTGAGGTCATCAGTCCCCTCGAACTTAGAACTACTTAAACCTAATTAACCTAAGGACATCACACACATCCATGCCCGAGGCAGGATTCGAACCTGCGACCGTAGCAGTCGCGCGGTTCCATACTGTAGCGCCTAGAACCGCTCGGCCACTTCGGCCGGCGTATTGAATGTGTGTGTGTTACAATTTGCAATGTTGCCAACTGTCACTGTATGTTTATCTTTCATCTCTTGTTCGTGTTGTGTATGTGTTTTTGATATTTCGTCATTTGTTGGGTGTCTGCCTGTACATCACACACATCCGTGCCCGAGGCAGGATTCGAACCTGCGACCGTAGCAGTGGCGCGTTTCCAGACTGAAGCGCCTAGAACCGTTCGGCCACAGGGGCCGGCGGTCATGTTTTATATTTCTGTTTGTTTGTGAGATCTTGCTTATTTTTATTTACTTATTAATTACATCGTTTTTCATTACAAAGACTCTGTGTATGAAGTTTTTCTATAATGTCAGGAGTTTTTTGTTGTAATAGTTCATTCTAATAATTTTCACGTCCTGTTCCATGTTGGATGGTTCATGACCATGTTTTATCAAATGTTCAGCAAAGATACTCGCTATTTTTATACTTCCAGCTTCTTATATGTTCTTTAAACCTAGTTTTGAAATTCGTGCCTGTCATTTCCAGATACAGTGAATCACATTCTTGATATTCTAACTGGTATATAAGTCTCCTTGATATTTACAGCAAAAAACAAACTGCCTTTCATTTAGTTACAAAGACAGAACATACAATGAATTCTGAAGCAACCAAGGACAAACGAAAAACGAAGAAATCGCGATCATACTTTTACAATTACAGTGTTTATTGGTCATCAAAAATTAGTGCAACTTAAATCGCCAGATCTCTGTATCTGAGAAAATTAATGTCCTAAAGAAAATTACCGTCGTAGAACGAACTGATACTCTAAGGTGTAGTAGTTCAGCGTGTATCACACATTGCAATCAGAGACACTTGAAAGTCACGCGAGCAAATTTCAGTGTTGCACACCTCAGGGGCCACGGTAGCATAAATATCCAGGGGAATGTTCCGAGTCTGTCACCTGTATAGTACAAGCCTCGCGGCCGTAAAGCAAGGGCGGGGCGATGGATTCAGCAGAGTCCAACGGAGCGGAGTGGGAGTCCAGCAGCAGTGGCGCTGACGAGACGTTGACTTAGCGTAGCTAGTGAGTAGTAGTCACTTCTTCCTGTTGTGCGGCCGGTTATATCGCCATCTTCTTATCTCCAAAGGCAGCCGACTTACGTAGTCGGCGGTCACGAGTTGTAGTTACCGCCGCTTGTGTCGGAGCCGCCAAACATACGATGTCCAAGGTGTCTGCCATCGATGCGATGTGCTGATCCACGCGTATTGCCCATCTCTCGCTCGACTGTCACCGCGATGGCCAGTACAAAGCTCACTCTTTCTGCTTCATTCGTCATGCCCACGAGAGTGGTTCAAATGGCTCTGAGCACTATGCGACTTAACTTCTGAGATCATCAGTCGCCTATAACTTAGAACTAATGAAACCTAACTAACCTAAGGACATCACACACATCCATTCACGAGGCACGATTCGAACCTGCGACCGTAGCAGTCGCTCGGCTCCAGACTGTAGCGCCTAGAACCGCACGGCCACTCCGGCCGGCCCACGAGAGTGCTCTCTCTCTCTCTCTCCAAGACAGCATTTATCACCTAATTTGGTGATGAGTGTATTAGCGCATTAAACTTTTCTGTAGTTTCATGGTGTGAAGAGGTAATTCTAATTAATGATGAGCATTACACTTGTTTATATTTCAATGTTCGGTCACTGTAGTGAACGTCACTATTCCCTGCTAGTACTCTCAATTATTAACTACCACAGTTTCGTGCTCCCACAACGATGTCCGCTTAATCTAAGGAGACTTATTTTCAGTACTCCATCGTTTGAGATTCATGTAATACACTGAACTCTGTGCATTTTCTTTTATACTTTTCCCCCATTGTTTACGTGCCGTCGTGTCATGGTGGAAACTGCAGGTCAGTCTGTAATAAACTCGATTCCTAAACGAGTATCAGGAAATGAAATATAATGTCTGCTCAAGTCCTAATCATTTCGCAAATTCGTAAGGAGTGCTTCGCCTACTAGGGAACCTCACTGTCAGTAGTTTCTTATGTTATTACGTAGTACCACGCTGTGTGTATGAATTTCTAAGGGACCAAACTGCTGAGGGCATCGCTCCCTAGACTTACACATTACTTAAACTAACTTATGCTAAGAATCACAGACACACACCCATGCCCGAGGGAGGACTGGAACCTCCGGCGGGAGGGGCCGCGCAATCAGTGACGTGGCGCTTCTAACCGCGCGGCCACTCCGCGCGGCGAGTACGACGCTGCAGAGTTATTAAGGAAGTAACCCAACCCGTTAGTGGACAGTCTGGTGTTCAGGAATCGCAAGCAAGTCTTGTCCTCTCCGAGATCGTTAAATTCCACTGATTAGCTATGTTTACTCTACAGAAAATTTATTATCGTCGTTTCTACCATTACCTGGCCGTCTTGCCGTTGAGTCAGCGTGAGGTCTTGTCTAACAGATGCTAAAATTATGCAGGTAAATGAATCTCACGCAGTAGTAGAAAATACACAACCAACATTAAAGAAAACTGTAGGAAATCGAAGTGACATTAAAGCAGAAAAACAATGATCTTGGGAAAGGATTGTTTTGAAATCTCGAAGACAGTGGGAATGGTGCTGAAAAGCAGTAGAAACAGTTAAAATTCCCAGTGCCCGACGAAGTCATGTAAGGATCTTAACAAAATTTTCGAGTAAATTAGTTTCACTGTTGGCCATAACTGCCCGCAGACCACTTTGGGAAGTGCAACTATCTGCTGGTGAAGCGGCCTCTTGTGGTCGTCGTGGGGTCTGAGTTGCATGTGTTGGAAAAGCTCCTGAGTGTACCTGGCCATATTGTATATTCGGCAATTGTTGATGTTCAGACCCTGCTTGTGAGGTGACCGGTACTTGTGGAGACTGAGAAGCTTGGGCTGGAAAAGCACCTGGCTATACTTGGCCATGTTGCATACTGGAGAATGGTTGGTAGTGCACAGGTCCACGTGTCTCATTAATCGCAGTTGCGTTGTAGAAATCTAGGGCTCCTTGTATTGTTTCAAGTAACTGAATTTTCGTTCTAATTTTACCGTGTTCAGGCACTTTCTTCAGTTCCTTGTACAGAGAGAGTCAAAAGAGTTTGTCCTCATCTTCGTTATTTTTCTCCGTTTGTCTTTGTTCTCTTAGCAAAATACTTTTGTTTAAAATGTCCGAAAAATGTTTATCAACTGGATTTAACTTAATTTTTTTCTTACTTACTGGGTTTTCGGTACTTTGTTCAGGCCTGTTCAAATCGTCAGTAGCTGCTTCCTCCTCCTCCAAGATGACTGTGTCCTGGCCATGGTCATCAAGATTACTGGTAGTCTCCTTATTACTTACTGTATTTTCTAAAAATTGGAGCCGTGAGAAATATTTATAAGGAGTAGAGCTGCTTGCTCCAGATCCTGATATCTTGGTCTTCCTTCTTTTTAATTCTTTGGCAAAATTGTCACGCAGACTCTTCTATCTCTTTTGCAAAGTCGTTCCTAAAAAAAAGTTTGTAAACTTTGTAGTCAATTAACACAGTAAAAAATTAACATGTTTTTTCCAGGTATCTGGCAACAGGATGTTCTTTTGCTGAACTTCATTACAATTACAGAGTAGGAAAGTCAACCATAGGGAACATAATCCGTCAAGTTTGTGCAGTAATATGGAACAAATTGAAAACAATTTGTATACCACCTATGACAGAAGACAAGTGGGAACAAGTTAGCAACGACTTTCTAAAGTATGCCAACTTTCCTAATTGCCTTGGAGCACTGGACTGTAAATATGTTCGTATTGTGCAACCCAATAATTCTGGGTCCCTTTTTTACAACTACAAACATTTTGATTCAATTGTACTACTAGCTGTTTGTGATGCTAACTACCGTTTTTTGTTTGTGGGTGTTGGTTCCTATGGCAAAAGTAATGATTCATCAGTTTTCCAGGAATCAATATTTTACAAAAAACTCATAGAAGGTACATTGAATATTCCACACGCAAAACCAATTTCAAATGTGGACATTACACCATTGCCTCATGTTTTTGTATCAGATGATGCGTTCGGTCTGTCGAAACACATCATGTGTCCATACGTTGGAAAATTATTGTCTCATATTAAAAGAGTTTTAAGCTACCGATTGTCAAGATCTCGCAGGTATATTGAATGTACCTTCGGTATTATGGCAAACAAATGGAGAATATTTCATAGGCCTCTAAATGTCAGTTTAGAACTTGCAGAAAGTATAGTTTTGGCATGTTGTGTGTTGCATAACTATGTACGACAACGAGATGGATACAGGTATGAAGATACATTTTATGAGGCGCCATTCGTTGACTTGTCTGGAATGACTTGTCCACGGCCCAACATGTATGCAAAAGAAGTAAGGGACAGCTTTGCTCGTTACTTCATCAGCGAAGGCAAGCTACCATGGCAAGATAAAATGGTGTAAACAAGAGTGCAATTGCGAACACTTATGAGACAAGTATATGTTAATAATACAACATTACATTGCCCATTAGAACAATACAGTGTAATTATGAACAATTAAATATTTTTCTGTCATGCATTTCTCTGTAGATATTGATTAGATATTATACACTATTTGTAATAGACATCATGTTAACAACTTTCTGTAAATAAAATTAAGATAACATAAATAGCTTTAGTTACCTTTGACAGATATTACATCCAAATAGGTTTCGTCAGTAGTTACATATACAAATGTTTATTTGTATGTTAATTATTCAATTTTACACACAATTATTCGCATTATGCTCTATTATAAGTAATGCTATTAAATAGTAACTGCTTTAACTTACGACTAAATTTAGAGTCACAAGGTAAAACAGTTACTTATGTGTAACTGTACTGATCTACAGTGTAGTTTAACCTTAATATTAAAGTTGCCTCTTACCAAGAATTTTCCTCTGTGCCTCTGAACAACCCTCTTCAACAAACAAATCAACCAATTGCTGCCATGCTGATCTTTTTAATACTCTGTTGTTGTAGTCCGCACTTCCCATATCCCATATCACAGGACGACTTTTCAACTGTTCAATGAAGATCTTAGTGTCAAACTTACGTTCCTCCATGATGAGAGCACCAAAGCGCGCGCCAGACTGAATGCATGCGTACACCCAAACCCACTACTAGGAACTCGAGGCGCGCGGCGGACGCGCGATCCTCGAGGAACCTTCGAGACGCGCGTTACGACGCGGCGTCATTTCGAAGCGCGCGTTGCATGTGTACGCAGTCAACGGTTTATTGTTTTTCAACAGCGCGCGTTGTAACGCGCTGCCCATAACACGCGTTGCAACGCTATCATGTGTACAAGGCCGAAGACATTGTTGTACCATCAAGGAAGTACACCTGAAAATTCTGTGTGTGCTAGTTTACATGTTCCGAAAACATCTCTTAAAGTACTCAAATCGTTAACAAGTGTTTATAATATTTGTACTGTTGTTCAGGCATTAGAGCAGCAGTAGCTGGAAATTGAAAGTCGCTAGCGAGCGGAAGAGCTTGTGCTACCATCACGTCAGTACATCTCCAAATTCTGTGTGATAGTTTACATGTTCAGAAAACAGCTCTTGATGCATTCAGAACGTAGGAACTGTTTATAAAAATTTTGACCTCGCTGTTACATCATTAGAGCAGCAGCTGATGGACATTGAACTGCTGCTGGAGGCCGAAATGCAGCAAGAACGTAAGTACATTTGTAATATATTGCCGTTAGAATTTTTTTCATTGTATAGTTGTGTGAGGTATATATTATTCATTGTTGCAGATGTTGCTATAGATCAAGAGGAGGATGAGATTCTAGTAGGAGAATATGTTGAGAATGATGACCAGGAGTCATCACTTCCATCCGGTATGAGCTTTTCATTTTTTTTCGTAGTTAGATATAATCAATATCTCTCTGTAGGAGAATTCAGCACAAATTTTTGTTGTTGTTGTTGTTGTTTCCTATAATCAATAACTTGTTGTAGACGACTTCTGTGAGATGGATCGGTGGCTCCACAACAACAACAATTTTGGTGAGGGTGGAATACTGGAGTGGGAGTGTGCGATGGTGGCTGCGAAAAGGCAGTGTGATCTCTCCCTTCTGGAGCAGGAGCTGAAGATATTTGACTGGGTGGAAGAACTGCCAGAAAGATCGACTGAACTGCTCAATCCTCGGACCCAGAGTGTAAAAGGTGATTATAATGTGACCATCATCATTACAGCATACAATTATTATTCTGTATGTTGATGCACTGAACTGATGTCATTTGTTTATAGCATATATTTTAAAAATCTTGAGCATTGTAGTTAACTTTTTTTCTGTTATTCGTATGTTGCAGAGGTGCCACCGACATCACCATGACAACAACTTGCTGTGGGATGTGCACCTAGAGCAGTGGTTGTAGGGGCAGGTATCAAACACTCATCCGAGCAATGTGCACCGCCATGCAAAGCGCCACTAGTTGCTGCACGAGAGGTGGCTGCAGCTGCTGCAGTGCCGGCTCCTGCAACACCACATACACTCTAGCGTCCATGGGTGGTCCAGTCAGTGCAACGATCTCCCACCCCCGAGACTGGCGATGGTGAAGGCTCCAATATGCAGCAGCATCAACAAGCGCCCTCTCCACAGCCTGGGCACTTCCACATGAGCTCACTGCCACCACTTCCTCCTACTCCGGCTCTGGCTGTTCTCCCTCACCGGTAATGAAAGGTATGTGTGCCTCGATGCATACCCCTTCCCCCTGAAAGCACCTCCTCCACAGCGCCTTCATCCACCAGGTGGATGCAATCATCTCCTAGTTGTAGTGATAATGATAATAAGCCTGTGGCTAGCGGTAGTGCTCTATCCCGTCCTGACAGTGAAAGACGTCAGATTAGCGATGTCATGACCCCTCTAGAATATTCAGCAACTGTTAAGGACTTTGAGGGCGTATCTCGTTTACTAGAACTGAGAATCCGGCTGTGGAGTATCGTGACCCAGTCAGGTTTCTAGAAGTGTGCCTCCCGGTGCTGAAAGCAGAGCTCCTCAAAGCCCTAGACGATCCGAGATATAATGCCATTAAATGCAATGCAGTACTCTGCTACGAGTTGACTCAACCTCCCAAATAGCAGGGTGCTGCTGAGGAGAAAAGTCTGCACTACATCTGGGGTGATAATGGCTTTATATCTTAGAGTATATGAATCGCTGAGTGGAATTGTGAATCCACCTTGGGTGCTATTCTGGCCCAGTTTTCTGAGACGGAAGTAAGAGGGTCGGCTAAAGCACTCAGCCAAATACCATACCTTGACAGCCATATTCATGTCTACGACCCATTAAATTTAGGCTCCAGTTATAGAAAACTCCCTAAGGACATAGCTGATAAGTAGGTATGTACTAACGTTCAAAATGAACAGGATAATGCTTGTTTTGCATGGTGAATCCCGGCTTGTAAAAGAAAAAATATACAGAATCTAGAGCGCACATCTTGATACAGAATAGGCCATAACATTCATGGATGTTATAACTTTGACAGTATCGAGTTCCCCTCAAAGATTCAGGACATACCAAAACCAGGGGCACAAAAACCTGGAATATCAGTTCACGCTTATGACCTGAAGAAGAAGCAGAAAAGCAAGCCATATTATTAGAACAGGCATACTGTAGTTGGACCACTCCATTTTTTGAAATATGTAGGTGAGCAATACTTTCACATAAACATGCTGCTCTTCTCTGAAGATGATAATCAGCACTACATTTGGATCAAAGACATGTCCCGCCTCCTTTATAGCCAACTGTCGAAGCATAAAGAAACACATTTGCTTTTGGCGTCTAAATACCTTTTTGGAAGAAATATATTTAAAAAGACATCTGACAGACTGTGAATCGCATTGTAATATCTGTATAGTGGCGTAGTCGTGGTCATTTGATTGCTTAGTTCGTAAGTAATTGTTCATATATCGCAGCTCAGTCAGGCGCTGGTGACGCAACTGTGCAGTCACATATTGCTCTTTTATTTGTCGCAACTCTAAACGTCCAGATATTACCAATAGGATGGATAGGGTGTGTGCGTGCTGTGTGCGGGTGCAGGAGGAACTGGCCGCGGTTCGCGAGCAGCTGAGCATGCTGCTGGCCACGGTCAGCCGCCTTCAGGCTGCTGCCTCGAGGTGCAGCGACAGCGGAGGGTCTGGCGCGTCGCTTGAGACACCCCAGCTGTCGCTTGCTGCGTCCACTGACTCAGCCGCCGAGGCACCTCTAGTGTACCCGGGGCGTTAGGGCCCTCACCTCAGGGTGAGTGGCGGACTGCAACTCGTTCGCGTCGCTCGAGGCGGAGGGCCAATGTGGAGACTGGCCGGTTGGCCTCGCCCGTTCATCCTGTCAGTGGGCAGGTGGCTGCTCCTTCAGCAGGGCCCGAGCAGGCACACGGGGGCAAAGGCTTGCTGGTTATTGGGAGCTCCAACATTAGGCGGGTGATGGAGCCCCTTAGGGAAATAGAGTACTGGGCTGGAAAGAATTCCAGCGTGCACTCGGTTTGTCTGCCGGGGGGCCTCATCCAAGATGTGGAGGCGGCCTTGCCTGCGGCTATCGAGCGTACGGGGTGCAGTCACCTGCAAGTAGTTGCTCACGTCGGCACCAATGATGCCTGTCGCTTGGGTTCTGAGGCAATCCTCAGTTCGTACAGGCGGCTGGCGGATTTGGTGAAGACCGCTGGCCTCGCATGCGGAGTGCAAGCAGAGCTCTCTATTTGCAGCATCGTTCCCAGAGTGGATTGGAGTCCTTTGGTTTGGAGCCAATTAGAGGGTCTCAACCAGAGGCTTCGTCGACTCTGTGACGGTCTTGGCTGCAGATCTCTAGACTTGCGCTATTGGGTGGGGAATTGTAGGACGCCCCTAGATAGGTCAGGGGTGCACTACACACAGGAAGCGGCTACTCGGGTAGCAGAGTACTCATGGCGTGCACATGGGGATTTTTTAGGCTAGGCAGTAGTGCGAGGTGTCCTGATGAACACTCACCAGTCGACGGGCAGGCAGGGAAATCAGGAAACGCTCAATGTAAAGACACTTCAGCTATCAAGATATTAGCAGTAAATTTTTAGAGTATTCGGAATAAAGTTCCTGAATTTACTGCTCTCCAGGAAGTGTGTGGCGCACAAATTATTCTCGGGACTGAGACCTGGCTGAACTCTGAGATAGGAAGTTCTGAAATATTTAGTGAGGATTGGAACGTGTATCGGAAAGACAGATTAGACACCATAGGAGGCGGTGTCTTCATTGCAGTTGACAAAAATATTGTGTCTACTGAGGTCGAAGTAGAGTGTGATTGTGAATTTATCTGGACACGTTTAACAGGGCTAGGAGAAATAAAGTTAATTGTTAGGTGTTATTACCGGCCACCTGGTTCCACTGTGACAGTTCTAGAATCATTCAAAGGGAGTCTACACTCTGCATCGCAGAAGTACCCGGATCATGCTATATTAGTCGGAGGCGACTTCAACCTACCTAGTATAGACTCGGATATCTATGGATTCATTACAGGTGGTACAGACAAGCCGTCGTGTGAATTACTTTTGAACACATTATCCGAAAACTATCTTGAGCAGCTAAATCGACAGCCAACACGTAATGGAAATATTTTAGATCTGGTAGCCACGAACAGACCAGACCTCATCGATGGTGTCAGTGTTGAGACAGGGATTAGTGATCATGATGTTGTCATTACGACTATGGTTACGAAAGTTAAAAAGTCGGTCAAGAAGGCTAGGAGAGTATTCTTACTAGAAAGAGCAGATAAGCAGTTGTTAGCATCCCCCTTAGTAAATGAATCGACTTCATTTACTTCCGGTACGATGGACGTGGAAGAATTATGGGCAAATTTTAAACATATTGTAAATCACGCATTGGAGAATTATGTGCCGAAAAAGTGGGTTACGGACGGAAAACACCCACCGTGGTTTAACAGCGAAATTCGGAGAATGCTCAGGAAGCAAAGACAGTTGCATTCGCGGTACAAGAAAGATCGGGAGAATGAGGACAGGCAAAAGTTAGTAGAGATTCGTGCTGCTGTAAAAAGAGCGATGCGCGAAGCATTCAACCACTACCACCGTCATACCTTAGCAAAACATCTTGCTGAAAACCCAAGGAAATTCTGGTCTAGCCGGCCGAAGTGGCCGAGCGGTTAAAGGCGCTACAGTCTGGAACCGCGCGACCGCTACGGTCGCAGGTTCGAATCCTGCCTCGGGCATGGGTGTGTGTGATGTCCATAGGTTAGTTAGGTTTAAGTAGTTCTAAGTTCTAGGGGACTGATGACCACAGCAGTTAAGTCCCATAGTGCTCAGAGCCATTTTTGAGCCAATTCTGGTCTTACGTAAAATCGGTAAGCGGGTCGAAGGCTTCCATCCAGTCACTCACTGATCAGTCTGGCCTGGCAACGGAAGACAGGAAAACGAAAGCTGAAATTTTAAATTTAACATTTCAGAAATCTTTCACGCAGGAGGATCGTACAAACATACCGCCGTTTAAGTCTCGTACAGATTCGCGTATAGACGTCCCTGGGGTTGTGAAGCAGCTGAATGGGTTGAAAATAAATAAATCGCCAGGTCCTGATGGGATTCCAGTTCGGTTTTACAGAGAGTACTCTACTGCATTGGCTCCGTAGTTAGCTTGCATTTATCGCGAATCTCTTGCCCAACGTAAAGTCCAGAGCGATTGGAAAAGAGCGCAGGTGACGCCTGTATGTAAGAAGGGTAGAAGGATGGAGCCTCAAAATTACAGACCAATATCCTTAACATCGGTTTGTTGCAGGATTCTCGAACATATTCTCAGTTCGAATATAATGAATTTCCTTGAGACAGAGAAGTTGCTGTCCACGCATCAGCACGGCTTTAGAAAGCATCGCTCCTGCGAAACGCAACTCACCCTTTTCTCACATGATATCTTGCGAACCATGGATGAAGGGTATCAGATGGATGCCATATTCCTTGACTTCCGGAAAGCGTTTGACTCGGTGCCCCACTGCAGACTCCTAACTAAGGTACGAGCATATGGGATTGGTTCCCAAATATGTGAGTGGCTCGAAGACTTCTTAAGTAATATAACCCAGTACGTTGTCCTCGATGGTGATTGTTCATCGGAGGTGAGGGTATCATCTGGAGTGCCCCAGGGAAGTGTGGTAGGTTTGCTGTTGTTTTCTATCTACATAAATGATCTTTTGGATAGGGTGGATAGCAATGTGCGGCTGTTTGCTGATGATGCTGTGGTGTATGGGAAGGTGTCGTCGTTGAGTGACTGTAGGAGGATACAAGATGACTTGGACAGGATTTGTGATTGGTGTAAAGAATGGCAGCTAACTCTAAATATAGATAAATGTAATTTACTGCAGATGAATAGGAAAAAGAATCCCGTAATGTTTGAATACTCCATTAGTAGTGTAGCGCTTGACACAGCACGTCGATTAAATATTTGGGTGTAACACTGCAGAGCGATATGAAGTGGGACAAGCATGTAATGGCAGTTGTGGGGAAGTCGGATAGTCGTCTTCGGTTCATTGGTAGAATTTTGGGAAGATGTGGTTCATCTGTAAAGGAGACCGCTCATAAAACACTAATACGACCTATTCTTGAGCACTACTCGAGCGTTTGGGATCCCTATCAGGTCGGATTGAGGGAGGACATAGAAGCAATTCAGAGGCGGGCCGCTAGATTTGTTACTGGTAGGTTTGATCATCACGCGAGTGTTACGGAAACGCTTCAGCAACTCGGGTGGAAGTCTCTGCAGGAAAGGAGGCATTCTTTTCGTGAATCGCTACTGAGGAAATTTAGAGAACCAGCATTTGAGGCTGACTGCAGTACAATTTTACTGCCGCCAGCTTTGAGATTAGGGCTCGTACAGAGGCATATATGCAGTCATTTTTCCCTCGTTCTGTTTGGGAGTGGAACAGGGAGAGAAGATGCTGGTTGTGGTACGATGTACCCTTCGCCTCGGACCGTATGGTGGATTGCGGAGTATGTATATAGGTGTAGATGTAGATGTAGAATCCAAGGAACCAGCACATGTTATGCCTACAGAAGAAAAAAGTTCAATAAAATTCAAGAATGCTCACCACCAGGAACGATGTCTGTTGTATATGCAGACTTTGAATGCCTCCTCGCCCTATCACCTGCTGTGAAGGGAACCCCTTAGCCTCAAATACCACCTTCAGTCAAAAACACGTACCGTATACAGAGATTTACCAAACTGCATGTTCATATGATTCAACTCTTAACGGCTATGAATCTTATGTTGGTGACAATCCTGTAGTTTGACTGCGCACTGAGCTTGAAAAACTCTCATGGGATATTCACAGACTTTACAGCACCAACATCTCCATGACTGAATGGGAGGAGGATAAAAAATTATACAGTGATGCAGTTAACTGTCATATTTGTGGTCTGCCGTTAGATAGAAAAGCTGAAACTCCCTGGAAAGATCATTCTCATCTTACAGGACTGTACTGCAGTGCAGCTCACAATGCTTGCTATTTGAAGTATCACTTACCACGACACATCCTTGTGTTCTTCCATAATTAAAGTGGGTTTGACTCTCAAATTCTTGTTGAGCAATTGGTTTGTTTCGGTTCTCCACGCTCCGCTTCCTTGATATGCTACGTTTTATGCAGGCGCCACTCCAGAAACTCCTTGAAACTCTACCTCAGGAGGATATGCACATCACTCGATCTGCATACCCTGATGAGGAAAAATTTCAGCTTGTCACTAGGAAAGAAGTTTTCCCTTATGAGTATCTGGATAGTAAGGCGGAACTCTAGGAAACCAGGCTACCTGACATATCTGCATTCACCAGCACCCTCACAGGCGATGCCATAACTAGTGCCGATTATGAGCATGCTGTGAATGTCTGGCGGGAATTCAAAATTCCCAATTTGGGTGAATATGCAAGACTTTACATAGACACTGACGTGCACTTACTTGTGGGTGTTTTTGAAAAGTTCCGGAGTGTATGCATGGCCACAAAATCTCTAGATCCCACATTTTATTACATGGCGCTTGGGCTGTCCTGGGAGACAATGCTCAAGAAAACGAGGTGCAGCATCGATCTTTTGACTGATGCTGATATGCGTCTTTTCTTCGAGAGTGGGATCCGTGGAGGTCTTTGCCAGTGTGTCCACAGACACCAAGTTATATTCTATATTTGGATATGAATAACTTATATGGGCACGCCATGATGCAGCCACTGCCTGTTAGTAGGTTTCAATGGGTGCCTGAAAACAAATTAGAGGCATTAGGTGGAAAAATAATGGGTCTGGCGGCTGATTCTGGTGTAGGGTATATGGTGGAGGCAGACCTCGTATACTTTATTAGTTTGCATCAAATCACAAGCGACTTGCCATTATGTCCATTGCAACAAGTTTCATGAGGAAGCACTATCCCTTAGCTGATGATCACTGTTGACCACAAGCAGAGGTGCGTAATTCATTATCGTAATCTCCAGCAGCATCTCAGCTTAGGGAGGGAGCTAGCTAAAATCACCTGGGCTATGTGTCCGCCGCTCGTGGTCTCGCGGTAGCGTTCTCGCTTCCCGAGCACGGGGTCCCGGGTTCGATTCCCGGCGGGGTCAGGGATTTTCACCTGCCTCGAGATGACTGGGTGTTTGTGTTGTCCTCATCATTTCATCATCATCCAGGAAAGTGGCGAAATTGGACTGAGCAAAGGTTGGGAAATTGTACGGGCGCTAATAACCACGCAGTTGAGCGCCCCATAAACCAAACAAACATCATCATCATCACACCTGGGCTATGTCCTTCAATCGGTCTCCTGTTGATGAATAATTCCGTTTTCGGTAAAACCATGCGCAATGTAAGAAATGAATGCAATAGTCGACTGGGAGGAGGGGGGGGGGGGGGGGGTAGCGTTGGGGCATAAGAAAGTGCATCGCCAGCCCAAATTTTAAGCCGTTCACTATTTGCAATGTTTACTTTGTTGCTGTGGAGATGTCGAAGGTTTCAGTAAAGTTTACGAAACCAGTCTGGGTATGTGTATATTGGACATAACCAAACTCCACACGTACTACTTCCACTATGAGTTTGCTAAAACTCATTTTGTGGAACCAAAGTTACTTTATATGGATACAGATAGCTCCATCTATTGGGTGAAGAAATGCAAGTCATATGAAGTAATTAGATGTCACAGTAATGAATTCGACACATCGGGATATGCAGCCGATAATCCTCAAGATATTGTTCCTCACAACAAGATGGTTATGAGCTTAATGAAAGAGGAGGCGGACAGATTGTTGATTGTGGAATTTGTGGGTCTAAGATCCAAAATGTATGCATGTTGTACAATAGATGGAGTCGCCCAGAGGCAGGCTAAGGGTGTGCAACGTGCAGCATCACATGTTCCTATGGTGAAAGACTACTTGCAGTGTCTGTACGGTGGAGTTCGCAGTGCTTTGCCGCAACCTCAGCATTTGGTATAGCAAAATAGTATTGGATCGCGAGGCCACGAGGTATACACTGTGCTGCAATCTAAAGTTGCTTTGTCACCTCATGACGGGATCGAAACCATCCAATACTTCACTATTTACTTAAAGCGCTACAGGGGATGGGGGACTCTGGCGGTGTGAATGAGAGAGAGTGAGTGACTGGTCGAGTGAGAGCTTGTGCCGAATACTATAGCTCTTTTATCATAGTGTAAATACTGTATGTGTGACGTATGGTGTGCCTGCATGTGTGAGTGCTTATGTTTGTCTGTGTGTGTATGCTTCTGAGTGCATTTCAGTGTGGATGTCAGTGTAAATATGTATGCCTGTGTGTAAATTCATTCTGTTTATTTTTCTGTCCTGAATAAGAAGCATAATATCTATCTACGCATGAATATACATATAAGCAGCATGTGCCCGAAAAAAACTATAAAAAAGTTAAAAATTTGCAACATATATAAAAAAGATTAAACAATGGACTAAAATCATCCAAAGAAGGTAAAAAATTTTTAATGAAGGAAAGAAATAGTTTACCGCATGTCTCTCTTTTGCGCTTCATGTGCGTGTGATTGTGTGAGTGCATGTGTAAATAGATTAGTTTTTAAGTTTCACCTACCAATAGCTGTCCAAGTCATAATAGTTTAAGTGTGAGTTCCACCCAGTTCATATTAGTGCAGCTGTTTGGGATGAACATTTTAGGGCAATCCACTTCATTCTATTAGTAAATTATTTTGGCTGCTTGAGATGGAAAATGCTTAGAGCCATCCAATTTAACGTATAAATTAAGTCTTCCGTTTGGGTGGATTTTCACTAGTAATACGAAGCCCACGCCTTCTACAGCATTACAAGTTTATATGCCAACTAGCTCTGCAGATGACGAAGAAAATGAAGAAATGTATGATGAGATAAAAAAATGATTCAGATAGTGAAGGGAGACGAAAATTTAATAGTCATTGGTGACTGGAATTCGATGGCAGGAAAAGGAAGAGAAGGAAACGTAGTAGGTGAATATGGATTGGGGGTAAGAAATGAAAGAGGAAGCTACCTGGTAGAATTTTGCACAGAGCATAGCTAACACTTGGTTCAAGAATCATAAAAGAAGGTTGTATACATGGGAGAAGCCTGGAGATACTAGAAGGTTTCAGATAGATTATATAATGGTAAGACAGAAATTCAGGAATGTAAGACATTTCCAGGGGCAGATGTGGACTCTGACCACAATCTAATGGTTATGAACTGTAGATTAAAACTGAAGAAACGGCAAAAAGGTGGGAATTCGAAGAGATGGGACATGGATAAACTGAAAGAACCAGAGGTTGTAGAGAACGTCAGGGAGAGCATTAGGGAACGACTGACAAGACGGTGTGTGGCGGAGGGTACCTTGAGTACCTCTGTCGGTTCTCCCTTCTATTCCAGTCTCGTATTGTTCGTGGAAAGAAGGATTGTCGGTATGCCTTTGTGTGGGCTCTAATCTCTCTGATTTTATCCTCATGGTCTCTTCGCGAGATATACGTAGGAGGGAGCAATATACTGCTTGACTCTTCGGTGAAGGTATGTTCTCGAAACTTTGACAAAAGCCCGTACCGAGATACTGAGCGTCTCTCCTGCAGAGTCTTCCACTGGAGTTTATCTATCATCTCCGTAACGCTTTCGCGATTACTAAATGATCCTGTAACGAAGCGCGCTGCTCTCCGTTGGATCTTCTCTATATCTTCTATCAACCATATCTGGTACGGATCCCACACTGCTGAGCAGTATTCAAGCAGTGAGCGAAGAAGCGTACTGTAACCTACTTCATTTGTTTTCGGATTGCACTTCCTTAGGATTCTTCCAATGAATCTCAGTCTGGCATCTGCTTTACCGACGATCAACATTATATGATCATTCCATTTTAAATCACTCCTAATGCGTACTCCCAGATAATTTATGGTATTAACTGCTTCCAGTTGCTGACCTGCTATTTTGTAGCTAAATGATAAAGGATCTATCTTTCTGTGTATTCGCAGCACATTACACTTGTCTACATTGAGATTCAATTGCCATTCCCTGCACCATGCGTCAATTCGCTGCAGATCCTCCTGCATTTCAGTACAATTTTCCATTGTTAAAACCTCTCGATACACCACAGCATCATCTACAAAAAGCCTTAGTGAACTTCCGATGTCATCCACCAAGTCGGTAAAAAGACGAGAGCTAATAGAAATCCTTGGGTAACAGAAGAAATATTGAATTTAATTGATGAAAGGAGAAAATATAAAAATGCAGTAAATGATGCAGGCAAAAAGGAGTACAAACGTCTCAAAAATGAGATCAACAGGCAGTGCAAAATGGCTAAGCAGGGATGGATAGAGGACAAATGTAAGGATGGAGAGGCTTATCTCACTAGGGGTAAGATACATACTGCCTACAGGAAAATTAGAGAGACCTTTGGAGAAAAGAGAACCACTCGTATGAATATCAAGAGCTCAGCTGGAAACCCAGTTCTAAGCAAAGAAGGGAATGCAGAAAGGTGGAAGGAGTATATAGAGGGTCTATACAAGGGCGATGTACTTGAGGGCAATATTATGGGAATGGAAGAGGATGTAGACGAAGATGAAATGGGAGATATGATACTGTGTGAAGAGTTTGACAGAGCACTGAAAGACCTAAGTCGAAAGAAGGCCCCAGGAATCGACAGCATTCCATTAGAACTGCTGACAGCCTTGGGAGAGCCAGTCCTGACAAAACTCTACCATCTGGTGAGCAAGATGTATGAGACAGGCGAAATGCCCTCAGACTTCAAGAAGAATATAATAATTCCAATTCCAAAGAAAGCAGGTGTTGACAGATGTGAACATTACCGAACTATCAGTTTAATAAGTCACAGCTACAAAATACTAACGCGAATTCCTTACGGACGAATGGAAAAACTGGTAGAAACCGACCTCGGGGACGATTAGTTTGAATTCCATAGAAATGTTGGAACACGTGAGGCAATACTAACCTTACGGCTTATCTTACAAGCTAGAATAAAGAAAGGCAAACCTACGTTTGTAGCATTTGTAGACTTAGAGAAAGCTTTTGACAATGTTGACTGGAATACTCTCTTTCAAATTCTGAAGGTGGCAGGGGTAAAACACAGGGAGCGAAAGGCTATTTACAATTTGTACAGAAACCACATAGCAGTTATAAGAGTCGAGGGACATGAAAGGGAAGCAGTGGTTGTGAAGGGAGTGAGACAGGATTGTAGTCTCTCCCCAATGTTATTCAATCTGTATATTGAGCAAGCAGTAAAGGAAACAAAAGAAAAATTCGGAATAGGTATTAAAATCCATAGAGAAGAAATAAAAACTATGAGGTTCGCCGATGACATTGTAATTCTGTCAGACACACCAAAGGACTTGGAAGAGCAGTTGAACGGAATGGACAGTGTCTTGAAAGGAGGATATAAGATGAACATCAACAAAAGCAAAACGAGGATAATGGAATGTAGTCGAATTAAGTCGGGTGATGCTGAGGGAATTAGATTAGGAAATGAGACACTTGAAGTAGTAAAGGAGTTTTGCTATTTGGAGAGCAGGGGAGCAAAATAACTGATGATTGTGATGATTGTCGAAGCAGAGAGGATGTAAAATGTAGACTGGCAATGGCAAGGAAAGCGTTTCTGAAGAATAGAAGTTTGTTAACATCGAGTATAGATTTCAGTGTCAGGAAGTCGTTTCTGAAAGTGTTTGTATGGCGTGTAGCCACGTATGGAAGTGAAACGCGGACAATACATAGTATGGAAAAGAAGAGAATAGAAGCTTTCGAAATGTGGTGCTACAGAAGAATGCTGAAGATAAGATGGGTAGATCACATAACTAATGAGGAGGTATTGAATAGAATTGGGGAGAAGAGGAGTTTGTGGCACAACTTGACTAGAAGAAGGGATCGGTTGGTAGGACATGTTCTGAGGCATCAAGGGATCACCAGTTTAGTATTGGAGGGCAGCGTGGAGGGTAAAAATCGTAGAGGGAGACCAAGAGATGAATGCACTAAGCAGATTCAGAAGGATGTAGGCTGCAGTACGTACTGAGAAATGAAGCAGCTTGCACAGGATAGAGTAGCAGGGAGAACTGCATCAAACCAGTCTCAGGACTGAAGACCACAAGAACAAAAACAGTATTAGTGTAAGAGAAACTATACCTCTACAAAATCTGTACCAGTACAGCGCCGATCGGAGTAGCGCAGTGGTTAGCAGACTGAACTCGCACTCGGGAGGACGACGGTTCAAACCTGCGTTCGGACATACTGATTTCCCTAAATCGCTTCAGGCAAATGCCGGGATGGTTTCTTTGAAAGGGCACGGCCGACTTCCTTCCCCATCCTTCCCTAATCCAATGGGGCCGATGCCGCTGTTTGGTCCCCTCTCCCAAATCAACCAACCAACCAGTACTGCAATGTAAAGTGAAAACTTTTTTCAGCCAGTACCATTATTTGTTAAACCACGAGCTGTGAATAAAAAAGTTTCAAACAATAACATTTACTGTGAATATAAATTCAGTATTACTTCGTGTATTGTAAAAAGAACAAGATTTATGGATGCAGGACTGTATTACTACTGTGAGTATTTATGTCTGAACAAAAAATCGCTATTCATTGCCATACGTCTTTGTTGTTTATTTCACAAATCCATACCCTTACAAATGTATGTAAAGTCTGTGCAACATGCATGAGGGAGGTGACGTTTAAGATGAAGGAAAACAATATATATGTAATGATTGCATCGAATTTCATTTATCATGCTGCACGTATAATAACATACAATCTAAATGAGAAGCCATCATGGCAAAATAGAATAAAAAAACTGAACTATGCAAATTACATTACCAAAACTACATACAACAAAAAAAAGCCTATCTATAGATGCAAAATTAAAACACTATAAAACAGTTACACAACCAGAAATAACGTATGCAGCTGAAACTATCTTCAAAACAACTAATACAGCAGAAATTGACAGAATACTAAAAATAGAAAGAAGAATAATTAGGACATGTATAAATAAACAGTATAAAATAAATGGACATTGGAGAATAGCATCAAATGAAACAGTATATAAGAAAATAGAACCAGTCATGAGCACAATCAGGAAGAAACGCATCTCATTCTTTGGACATCTGATGAGAACTCCAGAAAACAGAATTAGTAAAAAAAAAATACAAAAATTGTGGAATAGCAAGAGCGACATTAAATGGATCACAGAAATTAAGGAAGATATAAAAGAACTTCAAATTACAGTAGATGACCTAAAAAACAAGACAGAGAAAACCAGAATACTGCAAGACCCGCAAACCAGACTACAAATGAAAATCAATAAAAGGAGTACAGGAAGAGTTGTCTCAGATGAAGAAAGAAAGAAAATATCTGAAAGAATGAAGAAATATTGGGCAGACAGAAGAGCAAAACACCTTTCATATAAGAATAGCCTCTAATAATTATATTACCTAAATATATTAAGTTATTGTCGAACCAAATTGTATCCATTTGTAACAACTTGTTTAGAACTTTGTATTTTTGACTACAGTGGTCTAATGAAGGCCATAAAATAAATAATAAATAAAAGGCTGTGCAACATGCATGAGGGAGGTGACGTTTAAGATGAAGGAAAACAATATATATGTAATGATTGCATCGAATTTCATTTATCATGCTGCACGTATAGGTTTTTGGGAACAGGCGGCGCTTGATCATGTCCGCTTCCAAAGACATATAGCAGTCATGGCCGAAATTATATCTCCTGTGCTTGAACAAAGTCTCAGACTTAGAATCTGGGCAAAGCAACATGCTATCTAAGCAGGAGCTAGGTGGAAAGAAAGAAAAAACACAGAATACGAGGTAAGAAAATTCATTTATTTTCATTACTCCAACATAAAAGTAATTTTATATTTTATATGCAGACGTAACACTGTTTTCACACATTTTCTTCTTCTTGAGCTGATGGATAGCAGGGCATCCTTACAATTACAGGTCTTGAATAGGTACAAACTTGAAGATTCGCTGCTTCCATGTGATCTTCTCCTCGCTTGTGACATATGTGATGATCTCAGGATGATCGAATATTCGAAGTGACGTCATCATACCCTTATAAGGTATACCAAGATCGTTCCAGTGAAATTCATGAAAGAAACGTGTTAGCCACTTTGCACTCCTCGGTGTTTTAGCACAGTTCACATCCCTGAAAGGCCTCGGTGATGCAATTATTATTGAGAATGTCTATTATACCAGCATCTTCTGTGTATGCTATGAGTCCAACATCTTTAAATACGAATTGTCTACACTCATCATCACAGAAATCTTGAATGTCAGTAACGACGTTCACACTGCAAGTTGTCACTATGAAATGTTCTGGGCATGCCACAGCACTTGGTCATCTATACAACACGCTGCACAACACCAGTGAGTGGGCAATAGTTATTCACACGGTCATGTAGATCTAGAGCATACGCTGCAGTGTGTTCTGGAAAATTTGACGAGGATTTAACTAACTCATTCTGCTTAGAACAGTCCATTACGATGATTGGTTCTAGCTCCTTGAATTTGCGTGGACTGAGTTGGCATCCTTCCTCCTCAATACACTCATAGTAAGAAGTACGGAATCTGCATCATGTCAAATGCTAGATTGTATACATTCAGATTCCACTGCAGCAGTAAATTGTCATACAGATAGAATTCTGAATTCAAGTAGACTCTGACTTTAGTTTAATTACAGTTGTCAGAAACGGTATAATCATTTGCCAAATTCCCCCTCTGTTGATCTGAAACGCAAGTATGATGAATCTCGGTGTTTACAGCTGCACAGAGGTTTTAATAGCCCGTGTTTGTCTGTTCGCTGTCGGTAGCACCGGGTGTTCAAAAACCCTCCATGAGCAGAAAGTTAATGGCAGATATGTACCGGTATTCAGAACTTTTAAAAGCCTCAAACGCTATTCAGCTGTTACAGCGATCCGTAGCATTACCATATAATTTTACTGACAATGATCTGATTCTCCTCTTGAGTTTTTGAATGTATGAGTTGCTATCCATTGCACTCTGTACCAGAATAGCTCCTGTTTAGCATTCTTAATAATTCGCTACATGTTGTCAAAGTACCCCGTAAACATTTTTAGAGGTATGCATGCAATAAGTCGGCGGTACTCCCCTGCTGTTCTGCCCACAGGCACGTCCATGAGCTACCCTGAATTTTGTAATCCATTCAAATCCGAGGGTGATGATGAGACATATGTGTACGACCAGTCTCTACCCCTTTAAGTTCATATCGTATTTCCTGGAAAAGGAATGCCAAAGCATTAGGTGTAAGCTTTGATGCCACTGTATGACTACCATCCTTTTTTCTTATATGATCCATCAAAATATATGAAACTCTTGCATGGAAGAGTTAAAGCGTCTTGGTACTGGATGACAATCCTAATTTCATAGTTCTTGTTAAATGACGTTGAAGCATAAGGTTTATGCGAGAAGAATTCCTGGCGTATGATTCGCTCATCATATTACACTGGGTAAGATATATTGAGCGACGACGTCATTACGAGGTTTCAAGCCTACTGGTTTAAGAAACTAGTAGTTTGCACATGGTCTCGCCTTGCGGTTCTGCTGCGAAGTGCTGTGCTGTGCGCTGTGTGCGCTGGTTTTGTACCTTACGCCCATTTTGTCTTAGATGTAGTCGTACAATGATTTCCTCGCCATGACAGTCAACAAGTTGGTTATTCTGATCTACAATAAGCAGCCCGAGATAGTATAATGTCTGAACTGTTACTGGAAGGTGTATAGCATTGGTAGAGGCTCAATAATCTTATGCCCTGTTACAACTGATGGGAAGAATTCGTAAACTAGATGAACCAATCTGTCGTTCAGATATGAGTTCGTTGCAATGTTACGCTCAGCATGGATTGCACTGATAGGGAGAAGATCCACTGTCTGATCAGGTTTGTAAAATTTACTGGGATCCGTCTTCAAAACCTATCCCTCTGTGAAACACAATAGTGGGTCTGTTGAACCATTATGCTTAAAGGCAGTTGATGCATTCACCGTTCTTATTTCAGATTTAAGTTTACTGATGTTTGCACGGATCTCAATCCCTTTTCCAGACTATTTTAAAACTTCGTTTAAATCGTCAATATCGTATGCGCCAGGTTCAGTTTCCATAATTTCGTTTTTGCCATTAATTTCCATTTTTAGCCTATGCAGTATTTGGGATGGTGTTGTATGTCGGCAGCCCAGTCGGGGCGATACTCCAATCTCCATTGCTTATATCAATTGGTGGGAAGTAATTCGCACGTAGTACAGACGATCGTTTTTTTAAAGTCCGAGTGTGCGACATTGCATCTAAACATCAACTGGTGAATACTCGTCCTTATATGTCATTCGCAAACGTCAGGAGGAACATGATGCATAGTTTAAAGTCCGAGTGTGCGACATTGCATCTAAACATCAACTGGTGAATACTCGTCCTTATATGTCATTCGCAAACGTCAGGAGGAACATGATGCATAGATGACCACACAGTAATGTATTAAAGTCTTGGTAGCGCCGAAAATTGTAGAACACATGTCTTCTGCCTGTGAAGTATCGTTGTAACTGTTACTTAAGAGCAGTTTTAGCTGCACACAACGCTGCCAGGACACAGATTTTCGTGCGCCCTTTGATTGTCATCTTCTTCATAGCTTCCCACGTACAGCGCTCATAATTTGGCTGAACTTCTTCACACCTAAGCACAATTTAACTTTACCACGCATGGTTTTTTCAACTCCAAATGCTGCAATGCGTTGACCTATATCAGTATCCCTTCTCGCACGTATTATCAGCTAAAATTCGATCTGCGCTGTGATGATCTTTTTCTGTTGTGTACTCGACATCGTGTTCCATAGACCCTTCGTCAAGCAGATTTACCCCTTATCACTGCGTGCCAATCGTTTTTGAAGTTTTGTTCCAGGTCCACAGTTGCTATATCCAGGAATGTGTGATTCGATTGGTAGTTTGTCGAGAATACCGCCTCGTCCTCTAATGCGTCTCCTATCACGCGTGTCATGCTAATGAAGTGGTTGTCGTCTGCGCACTCTGTTATATAGCGAATCGTCAGCGTCGCTCCAGCTGTTTTGTGATGCGGGAAAGCCAAGCCACTTAAGTAACGCTCTATTCCATCGACACCGTATGAGCCTCTCTACGAGATACACATCTGGTTCCGAGCTCCCCTGTAACTTTTCTGTGTAAAAGCATCCTGCAGTTTCAGTACCACTGCTGTCCTTTAAGAGGTAGGTTCTAGGATACGTTCTCTACACTTTGGAAACTGTGAATATCTCGGTCGACTAGTTTGCCATGTATGACTTCTCAACTGCTGTCTTGTGTTTTGAAATACATACTAAATCACCTACATTAAGTTGCAGTTTGCGCAGATCTAACATTTTAATACTATATCTACAAGTCTGTTATCACGAACATCGACTGGCATCATTTTTATTGTGCGATATATGGTTCGATTATACTGTACAATTATTTGCGGGAGGATATCTGTCCATTTGTGTGAGCCACAAAGGTTGAATCGCATCCACATTTGGGTTTTCACTGTTCAGACGTTCCACGATACTCGGTTTCAGGTGGATGAACGTCGAGTAGTGACGTATTCCATACTGTTCCATAACCGTCTTGAAATAGGTGTTGTAAAACTCGCCGCCGTGATCTGTTTGAAAGTTGTCTGGGTTTCGATTCGTCCTCGCCTGCAGAAATCCCTCAAACACATGCACGACATTATTCCCCGTTTTCCCTTTCACGGATAACGCCCAAGCATATTTAGAATACGTATCAATGCTCATTAAATTAAGAAACTTCCTGGCAGATTAAAACTGTGTGCCGGACCGAGACTCGAACTCGGGACCTTTGCCTTTCGCGGGCAAGTGCTCTACCATCTGAGTTAGCCAAGCAAGTGCACACGCCGCTGCAGAGTGAAAATCTCATTCTGCAATCATGAAAATATATTTGAATCCGTTATTCATACGTGAATATTCCCTCGTGTCGACAAGATCCGCCTGCCACAAGTCGTCCAAACCTTTAATCATAACATATTTTCCAGGGTATTTTTTGCGTGCTGTTTTGTGCTGTTCTCGAACCACTGTTTCAATACTTATTCGATGATACCGCTCTCTCTAATCTTAGAAATTACTGAAACAACTTCATTCGAATGAGCTGTATTACCAGCGGTAGCTGATGCCATGAGCAATCGTAGCCGATCTATTAGCTCATTGGGGTCGTCGTAATATACATATTGCGGGAGTCGATTGCTCACTCACTTATGCTGATTGTCAATACCATCGCTACTGTTAGTTTTTTCACCATCCAATAT
This sequence comes from Schistocerca cancellata, assembly GCF_023864275.1. Taxonomy (NCBI): domain Eukaryota; kingdom Metazoa; phylum Arthropoda; class Insecta; order Orthoptera; family Acrididae; genus Schistocerca; species Schistocerca cancellata. Next base: position 320,421,667 of record NC_064629.1, read on the forward strand.
ATGTTTTATAATGGATTTGTATTTCACATTGCAGCGGCTTTTTGCATTCTTATACGGGCCAGACAAAAGCAATTTTTCACGATACATTTTCACATCTTTAGGTGAATAATTTACAGTCTTTGGGGGTCTTAGGAAAATAAGATTCAGCAGACCGGCTGTTCTTTGAAACTGTTTTTCACCGATCTGTATTGTTTTCTCATTTATTGTTGTAGGTGCGCCCCAATATGTATGGTTTTTCACCACTGAAACCGAATGTACTGTCTATCCTAGCGTCGCTGTGACCGTAAATGAAATCGGCAATAGCTTCATTGTTGTCGTTGTGGAATTTCGCTGAGAGTTCATCGAGAGATTCAGTAACTCTCGCAGTGTCTGCTCCCGCTTCAAATGCTCTAACATCAGCAACCGTTATTCTCGCGAACGGCCTTCCGTGCCTCGATGCCTTTATGCTTAGTTGACATCTCGGTGTATACCAATCGGACTTCTGTGCAGCGTGAGGTTTTCTATATCCGCTCTTTTTCTTCTTATGCTGCCCCCCTTCTCGGTAACAGCTATTTTCCCTTGATTTAAGTCGCCTACTTTCTTTCCAATTGCGTTAACCCGTTCATGCAATGTCCCCTTTTCAATAACAGCTATTTCTACTTCAGTTAAGTCGTTTACTTTCTTCTCAATTGCATTAACCCGATCATTCAGAATGTTGTTCAGCCTCACAAGAGTATGAAAATACATCTCTAGTTCCTCGCGTAGGTCTCCAACTTTACGTTCGAGAGTTTAAATTTTCGCTTCCATGCGAATGTTCTGTCTACGCACACCCATCCCGTCGAACTGTGCTCCCGGAATGCGTGCCAGTTTATCCATGGTAATGCATATACTGATGGTACTCACCTCTTTGCAAGGCTATATATGTAGTAACTGCCGCGCGGGATTAGCCGAGCGGTCAGGGGCGTTGCAGTCATGGACTGTGCGGCTGGTCCCGGCGGAGGTTCGAGTCCTCCCTCGGGCATGGGTGTGTGTGTTTGTCCTTAGGATAATTTAGGTTAAGTAGTGTGTAAGCTTAGGGACTGATGACCTTAGCAGTTAAGTCCCATAAGATTTCACACACATTTGAACATTTGTAGTAACTCCTGGAAGTTCCGTCTATACCTGTCATCATTCAGTTTTCTTGTTTTATCAATAACGAGAAATCCATACTGTGAGCGATTTCAGCAATCTGGACATATCTTTACAAACCCATTGAACGACATATCCGTTCCTATATAAGCCTGGTAAATGTTTTTTAAATTCAGATTGTCCTGTTTGAATGCTACAGTAACGTTTGCATTATACCCCACCAGCTGTTTTGGGATTCTGGAATATATCTGACTCAGATAAAATATGAGACCTGAGTTTCTCCTGGCGTTTACAATTTTCAAACAACTTACGGGTATTCATCCAGGTAATATTTTCAGCGACTGCCAATATTTCGGCGGGAGTACACCCCGCCATTTTCAAGGCAAACTGAAAATGGCGGGGTATACTCCCGCCGAAATATCGGCGGTCGCTGAAAATATTACCTGGCTGAATACCCGTAAGTTGTTTGAAAATCAGATAAAATACATCAACAGCCACATGGCGACCGGAACAGAAATATTGTCGAATTTGATCTTGGTTTTCCACAGCAACTTTATTTTTTACTGGGAGGGATATCAGTGTTGTCACTGAATGTCGTGTATGTCACACCATCTACGCCCTGCAATTTCTCCTGTAATAGTTGGCATTCGGACTGAAAGAGTGTTTTTGGAAATACACACACATGCTCAAGCGGACTCCATCCGGATGTGTAAGCAGCGACATGAGAACATTTGTCCTGCCGCAGTTGGATGGACCTATAATTCTTGCAAGTATATTGTCACGAAGGCTTGCCCCATTCTTCCTCCGGCCTTCTTCCACACCGTAAAAGCTCCAGTCGCTTACAACAAAGTCTTGATGCTTCACCCACCCTGCCATGATACCTACTACGTCAGGTACTGGCGTGCAGTGAGTTTTTATAGAAAATAATGAACACTACGCCCTGCCATGATACGAAAATACTGGTGGTAATGGCTTTAGTACTTGCAATATAATGAGATGTAGGAAATAAAAACACATGCATCGCCCGCTGGTGTGGGCGAGCGGTTCTAGGCGCTTCAGTCTGGATCCGCGCGACCGCTACAGTCGCAGGTTCTAATCCTGCCTTGGGCATTAATGTGTGTGATGTCCTTAGGTTTAATTAGTTCTAAGTTCTAGGCGACTGATGACCTCAGAAGTTAAGTCGCATAGTGCTCAGAGCCATTTGAACCATTTTTTTGTGTGATATCCTTAGCTTAGTTAGGTTTGAGTAGTTCTACGTTCTAGGGGACTGATGACCTCAGATGTTAAGTCCCATAGTGCTCAGAGCCATTTGAACACATGCATCGTTATATACATTTCAATTCAGTAATTATACATGACATGCATTACATCTACAGGTTCTTTCTTTATCTTAACACCAGTACAGATGTAGAAAATAAAGCCTTCTTGTAAGCGCAGAAATCAGCATTTATTTCTCTCAAACTTATTGACAGTACATTAGTTTTCGTTGGCACCATACTGACCCACTGTTCGAAGTCTTTTGCATGTACACTGTTCGTACTTACAGGGTGTTTTAAAAATGACCGGTATATTTGAAACGGTAATAAAAACTAAACGAGCAGCGATAGAAATACACCGTTTGTTGCAATATGCTTGGGACAACAGTACATTTTCAGGCAGACAAACTTTCGAAATTACAGTGGTTACAATTTTCAACAACAGATGGCGCTGCGGTCTGGGAAACTCTATAGTACGATATTTTCCACATATCCACCATGCGTAGCAATAATATGGCGTAGTCTCTGAATGAAATTACCCGAAACCTTTGACAACGTGTCTGGCGGAATGGCTTCACATGCAGATGAGATGTACTGCTTCAGCTGTTCAATTGTTTCTGGATTCTGGCGGTACACCTGGTCTTTCAAGTGTCCCCACAGAAAGAAGTCACAGGGGTTCATGTCTGGCGAATAGGGAGGCCAATCCACGCCGCCTCCTGTATGTTTCGGAAAGCCCAAAGCAATCACACGATCATCGAAATCTTCATTCAGGAAATTAAAGACGTCGGCCGTGCGATGTGGCCGGGCACCATCTTGCATAAACCACGAGGTGTTCGCAGTGTCGTCTAAGGCAGTTTGTACCGCCACAAATTCACGAAGAATATCCAGATAGCGTGATGCAGTAATCGTTTCGGATCTGAAAAATGGGCCAATGATTCCTTTGGAAGAAATGGCGGCCCAGACCAGTACTTTTTGAGGATGCAGGGACGATGGGACTGCAACATGGGGCTTTTCGGTTCCCCATATGCGCCAGTTCTGTTTATTGACGAAGCCGTCCAGGTAAAAATAAGCTTCGTCAGTAAACCAAATGCTGCCCACATGCATATCGCCGTCATCAATCCTGTGCACTATATCGTTAGCGAATGTCTCTCGTGCAGCAATGGTAGCGGCGCTGAGGGGTTGCCGCGTTTGAATTTTGTATGGATAGAGGTGTAAACTCTGGCGCATGAGACGATACGTGGACGTTGGCGTCATTTGGACCGCAGCTGCAACACGGCGAACGGAAACCCGAGGCCGCTGTTGGATCACCTGCTGCACTAGCTGCGCGTTGCCCTCTGTGGTTGCCGTACGCGGTCGCCCTACCTTTCCAGCACGTTCATCCGTCACGTTCCCAGTCCGTTGAAATTTTTCAAACAGATCCTTTATTGTATCGCTTTTCGGTCCTTTGGTTACATTAAACCTCCGTTGAAAACTTCGTCTTGTTGCAACAACACTGTGTTCTAGGCGGTGGAATTCCAACACCAGAAAAATCCTATGTTCTAAGGAATAAACCATGTTGTCTACAGCACACTTGCACGTTGTGAACAGCACATGCTTACAGCAGAAAGACGACGTACAGAATGGCGCACCCACAGACTGCGTTGTCTTCTATATCTTTCACATCACTTGCAGCGCCATCTGTTGTTGAAAATTGTAACTACTGTAATTTCGAAAGTTTGTCCGCCTGAAAATGTACTGTTGTCCCAAGCATATTGCAACAAACGGTGTATTTCTATCGCTGCTCGTTTAGTTTTTATTGCCGTTTCAAATATATCGGTCATTTTTGAAACACCCTGCAGATACTCTGCGATGTCCCTATACACAGCTTTAACACAAGGCAGCCATCTGTTCAGTCTTTACAACACAGTGGGTAGCACCAGCTGTAGACCAAACAAATTTGGAGCGGTAAAGTGCTGTAGATAAATGGGTGTGTCACCTGATTTCACACAGAGTTCAGAGTCACTGTACACGGTTGTAATGGGTAGAGTTAGAGCAGCACAGTAAATGTCCGGAGGAGGACGACTCGGATTATACTCGGCGGTCAACTGCTGCTTGATGTAGGCTTCTGCAACACGCCAGTCTCTGTCTGTGGTTGCTTCTACACCAATATGTAAACGCTTCGAACCACTAGCGGTTAAATTATACACTGAAGTGAACAGTAGTGGTGCACAGAGCTTAATTTGTATCTTCTTATCCACTACATCCTCACATTTTCCCTGCAGCATGACTGGAATATTCTGCGATGGCAAGTATGACTTGGGTCGTGCTGATTAGAGCCCCCGGTGCACTTCAGCGAGCCAGGGGCTGCCTCAGTGTCTTCAACCGAAATAACAGCTCATTTTCCTGCTCGATCAAGCTGACCAGGTGCGCAGCAGGATCCCAGGATGCTGCCACCGCTGTAGGTCCTGACAGGTTGGGGCACATCACTGTTGCAGACCCCAACAGGCTGGAGGACGTCGCATCCACTGATCAGCAAAGAAGAAAAACCGTTACAAGCTAAAAAAGCAGCACAAAGACTTCATCTTCCTCTCACAACAGTAAACACAGACATTAAGCAAGGGGTACTTACTCTTCCGTGGCTTCTTCCTATTCGGATGGTGCTGCAGCTGCTGGGCAGCGCTGGACGATCTTGGCTGGCGCTTCATTCTAACTATTATTGAGGCTGCAGACTTGCTGGGTCCACCTTATATCCCCGTTGTGATTGGATGATGCGATGCTATTGGCCACTGCCAATTTCACGTAACTCTGGTCGCCTAATTGTGAACTAGACCAGTTGCTTGGTCCTCTGGATTGGAGGCAGACACCTTTTGTGAGGTGGGAAACTGATTGTAAATTTCAAAAATGGCTGGCAGTTATAACAAAAAATTGGTCTGCCTCACTTGCACAATGCTTCTTGATACCATTCTGCTGCACAGCCATTATCTGCTCGGGATCATTCTCCTTCTTCTTCAGCCACTCATCCAATATAACTTCTTTTCAATCAGCATGTTGCTATGGGAGCAGTCTTCGGTTGTATCCTTACAGGCAACATGGCTCTGAAGCTCCTCCCTCTCAGGCACCAACAGCTCTTCGATAGAACACACTCCGCACAGCAGCGAGGATGGGGTGGTGGAGGGGGAACTGGATGGCGATGAGCAGTTGAAGCCCTTCAATGGTACATATCATGTATACGAATACACTTCCACTGAAGCGAATTAGCACCAACTGCCTTCCTCCTCCATTTTGGAAGAGTGAATGCTTCATGCGGAATATCTCGGCAGTTCGCCCAGCACATGAGCATGTATTGATTGTGACATGCATCTTGGCTCCATCCCTCTCCATTGTTGCAATCTGCTGAACTGAATGCTTCTGCTTATTTCTCCTACACTCTTCCATTATCATGGTTTTCAATTCCCCCTGTAGTGAACTGTGGCTACAGTCCTCCTTCAAATGCATACATGTAATACAGTTATTGAAAGCTGCTCTATCCTTCTCATTCATCTCATTGATTGAACAAATCACGATGCTTCCACAACGACAGCTCAGCATAGACTGAACCTCTCCCACCAATTGTGCTCACATGAGTGGAGAAAAAAAATTCCCACTCAAATTTGAATATACCGCCAGTTTCTGTTGGAAGGGGGTGGGGATGGGACGTCGGAACAGCCCTCAGGTAAAGAAATTCCCACCAAAATTCGAAATTCCCGCCAAAATTCGAAATTCCCACTGATAGGGTATATGCGGGAGGGGGAGGGGTGAGGAGTGGGGAGGGTGTGGGGACCCACGTGCAGGCTGAGAAAAACACGATCATGACGTCGTCTAGGCGTGAGGGTTGGTGGTGGACGTGGTTGGGGGTAATTAATTGATCAATTTAATTAATTTGCATATCAGTTTGATAACAGAATTGCACCAGCACCCTTAGTATTCTACTACTGGTTCATTGTGTCTAGTATGTAGCCAACACCAGCACCCTCAGTATTCTACTACTGGTTCATTGTGTCTAGTATGTAGCCAGGTTAGTTGCAGGCCCTCAACTAGCCTCCTTCTAACCAACGTGGCCATCACTGACAGAGAGACAGAAAATCCAACGGATCTCCACCCTGCTCTCCAATGAGCTCTCGCTAGACACCACTGAAGTTGGAAAAGACGGCGGTTTGGGGTCAGTAGACCTCACGGTACAGTGCGTCTGGCTCGGAGCTGTTCTTGAAGAAACCGATCCGTAACAGCTTGTTGTGTCACTGCGGTACCAACTGTCGCTCAAACTACTGCTGGAGATACAGTACGATGCGCCAGAGCTATACGCTGAACACGATGGTCTTCCCTCTCGGTAGTGCTATGTGGTCGTCCGGAGCCCGGTCTTCTTGGACCGTACATTATCATCACCACTGCTGCCAAGAATCATGTACAGTCGGTAAATTCCTGCCAAGTCTTTCTGCAGTATCGCAGGAGGAACATCTAGCTTTTCGTAGCCCTATAACACGACTCCCTTCAAACTCAGTGAGGTATTCATAACGGCTTCTTTGTCTCCTCAATCAATTCACAAGTCCAATCTCAAAGGTAACTAACACTCATGACCGTTATAGTGTGTATTTAGAGCAAATCTGATTTGCATCCTTATAGTGGCGCTACTAGCGTTCAATTTGTTGTGTACGTTTACACTAATGTACTGTAGAAATTACTCATTTAATTTTATAGCAGCAATGAGTATTTTAGACGGTACGTTATCAGGTATCCATATATCTATCAATCACGTCAGGAACTCGTCAGAAAACACATGGCTGAGAGTTTCGGAAAAAAATGTTTTTTCTGCATTGTTTCTTGTCAGAAAGGTCACAGTTCGTAATAACTGACGGAAAGTCATCGAGTAAAACAGAAGTGATATCCGTAGTTCCCCAAGGAAGTGTTACAGGCCGTTTGTTATTCCTGATATACATAAACGATTTAGGAGACATTCTGAGCAGCCCTCTTAGAATGTTTGCAGATGATGTTGTCATTTACCGACTTTTAAAGTCATCAGACGATCAAAATGAAGTGCAAAATGATTTAGACAAAATGTCTGCAGTGTGTGTAAACTGGGAATCGACTATAAATAACGAAAAGTGTGAAGTCATTCACATGATTATTAAAAGGAATCAGCTATATTACATTAACACGATAAATCATGCAAATCTAAAGACTGTAGAGACATCTAAAAACTTAGGGATTTCAAATACGAATAACTTAAATTGGAACGATCACATGGATAATGTGGAGAAAGCAAACCGAAGACTGCGATTTATTGGTAGAGCACTTAGAAAATGTAACAGGTCTACTAAAGAGATTGCTGACACTACGCTTGTCCACCCTCTTCCGTCGTATTGCTGTATGGTGTGGGTTCGCATGAATGAGATTGACAGACGACATCGAAACAGTTCAAAGAAGGGCAGCTCGTTTTGTACTATCGCGAAATAAGGAAGGGAGCGCCACGCATATGATACATGAATAGGGCAGGCAGTCATTAAAGCAAAGGCGTTTTTGCTGCAACAGGACCTTCTCTTGAGATTTCAATCATCAACTTTCTCCTCAGAGTGTGAAAATATTTAGTTAGCGTTCACCTATATAGGGAGAAATGATCATCATAATAAAATAAGAGCTCTCACGGAAAGCTTTAAGTGTTCGTTTCTCCTGAGGGATGTTCAAGAATGGGACGGTAGAGGAGCAGGTAAAAGGTGCGTCGATGAACCCTCTACTACGCACTTATCTGTGAACTGTAAAACAATCATATAGATTTAGATGTAAATGTATAGTCGGTGTTCTCCAGCACATGTTAGAAATGCGCTCTAGCAGGAATCAGCTCTTTGCTGAAGAGCTCTACTACGGAAAACAAGAAACTGCCAATGCAAACGCCTACGTTCTGCTCCTGAGTGTGATTAGGTGGAATGTTTTAGCTTTAAAACAAAAAAGCGGTTTTGAGCTTGGAAAATCGAGAGTTGATCCACAGCCGTTGCGACGGTAGGACTGATTCACGGTCCCTGTGCGACGGAGTTGACGTTTAAATAGCGTAGAGTGTGTGAGGCAGTGACTGGTCCTCAGCGACCGATAAGTTCCCCTGCTTGTAAGGGCGTCTACAGGAATTTGAGAATGCATTCCTGCGAGTGGGTGTGGAATTCTGATTATCTATTGAAACACGTATGTAACATAGCAGCGATGGCGAGGCATTGTAGCATCTGTGACCAGAGAGTATGCGCTTGACCGCGCGAGTGTTGCGAGCGGTTCTCAGTCTGTCAGTCAGTCGTTGCGAGTCTGTAGCTCTGTCTAGTTGAGGGCAGTACTCAGTTAGTTGTCGTTGAGAGCAGTTCAGTGGTAGTCGTCGTGGAGTACGCTAGTAGTCGTCATGCAGACCAGTCTGTGGGCAACACTGGTCAAGATGCTGAATGAGGTATATTGTTAATTAAGGTAATCATCAGATAATGTAAAGTTTATTTATTGTAATTAATTTCCAACAAGTCCCCCAATAATAATTTTGATTTCAAAAGCAATTTTACAAAAAAAAAAAATTTATTTAATTGAAGTTCCACTTCCCTTAAACAAAAGTCTCAGTTAAATTAAAAAAAAAAAAAGGAATATTATTATTTGCAATGCAGTTCCTCCAAGCTGTGCGCAAGAATAAGAGCAGAAATGTGACTAGCAGTTACAATGAGGTAAGAATTTAATTCTGATTTTTGTACAGGGCCAAAGACCGATATTTCGGTTTAATTGAATTATCATTATCACTGAAGTTTCATTAGTACTGAATTGTTTTTCATTATTTTGCGGAAGCTTACACCAGAGTCAGATTGCTAATCTTTGTTTAATTGTCATTGTCAGTAGATTTCATTGCGGGAGGTTACACTTGGCTCCCATTTATTATTATATTTTAATTAAATATTTTTGTGGGGACGATATTGCTTCTTGGCTCCATTTCTATATAACATTGTCATACGTAAAAATTTTGTGGGGAGGTTACACTTGGCGACACCCAGTCCAGGATCGTATTTCGTGGAGAATCGTTTGAACAACAGTCAGATATCTGCTCTTATTTGCTTAGATATAATTAAGATTTGGCGCAACGCTTTTATTAACTTGTGACTTTCTTTCTACAGGTCAACGGCAATTCGTTGCTCTGTTGTATTTGTGTGTTGTTTTTGCATTTGTGTTTATTGTTTTGTGAATAATTGTGACTACTGTAAAAATGCCGCGAAAGACTATGAATAGTGTATCGCGAGGTATTATGAATGAATTTACCGACTTAAACAACGTGACCGATAGTAATTGTGACACGCAGTGTAATGATGACAATCCGGTGTTCACTAACAATCAGTGTATTCCAACCACTAATGATGACTTTTGTCTTAATGATGAACGAACGAACTCAATTGTCTCGTCTGTTAATTTGACGACAATTGATGATGCGGAGCGGTCTATAGTAATGAGCGCTGCCCAGCGGAACACACCCGGTTTGGAAAATTCAAGTAACGTTCAGACGAATTCTTCTAATGAAAATGAACAGGATACACAAAGTACGACGGATTTATTTAATTCCGAAATAGTGAGTGACAGTGTAGGTCCGAATGACAATCCTTTTTGTAAATTACAGAATGACCAAATGGTCACACAAAGCGCGACAATTCCAGGTACACAATCAAACAGTACAGATAAAGGAGTAGGTAATGTTACTTTGGAACAATTTATGGCAATAATGCTACAGTTTAGGAACGAACAGAACGAAAAACAAGACAAACTTAGTGTAGATATCAAACAACAGAGTGAAGATTTCAAACAACAATTTAGTGAACAGGACAAAAAAATTAATAAAATAAATGAAAAATTAGACGACAATTCCAGACAGCTTAGTGAACAAATTAGAGCCGTTGCCGCGCAGTGCCATGACACTAAGGAACAGTTGCGCGCAGAAATTGAGGCTTGTTCACGAAAAAATAGCGAAGAAATTAAGTCTGTTGCGCAGGAATTAAGGGAAATGCAAACTGCCGCAACAGAAACACTCAGAGACGAAATTAGCGGAGTCGCTAAACAATGCTCTGAAAAAGCTACACAATTACGCGACGAGTTTAAAGCAATGACGATAGAACTTTCGCGCACAGTGGACGCAAAGATAGACGCGAAATTCGAACAACAGAACACTCAGATTGACGAACGCTTTACTCAGCACATACAGAACAGTGATACGCGTTTTCGCAAATTTATTCAAGATCAAAACAAAGTAAAACGTCAAGTCATGGAAACAATCACGGCTCAGAGACAAGAAGACAAACGTAAAATGTTCGCGAAAGCGAAGACGTATGTAGACAACAATATTGCGTCAGTGTCCGACGAAATTAATTCCATCAAACAGTCGAACACAGAATTACGGGATGAAATTTCTGATCTTAAATCAAAAACAGATACACACACAGTAAATATTCAAACAGTGACAGACAGATTCGAACAATTAGAACTAACACAGGATTGCGATGTCATCAAAGCTGATGTTAAAAAACTGAGCGAAACTACGCGTAAGTTGCAAAAACAGATTAATGCGTCCGATTCTAAAACCGATGATCAGGCAAAAATACTGACTGAAAAATATGATGAATTAGCCAGTCGTATTGATGCTATTGAAAGTAGTAATGATAATAAATCAGACGATACTGCACCGATTTCATTTAACCAAACACCTGAATTTCAAAATTTACAGCAGACAATTCATGAGATCGATTCATCTAACAACACGTTACGTAGGAAGTTGTCAAATTTACAACAAGAAGTAACAGAGATGAAAAACATTTCAGTTAATAACATACCACAACAGACGCCACTTTATGAACATTTGTCAGACTCGCGCAACGCGTATAATTTGAGTAATCTACAGAGAGTACGGGACTTAGATTCCGATCAACCACAGTTCAATAGATTCTCTTACGATCCTGAACATGTTCCATCACACAGAGATGATAATTTCGACTACAAACATTTTCTGTCAGTGAGAAAGTTTAAGGTTTTTAAAAACGATAGAACGCAGATTCACCCACTAGATTGGATACAACAATTTAGCTTTGCTTTTCCACCGACTTGGCCCGTAACACACAAACTTGAATTTATTTGCAGTTTTTTGGAAGGCGAGCCGGCAACTCGTATGAGACCGATCGCGAGGCAATGTTATTCAGTAGAAGAATTTCAGAATGCTTTTCTATCAGCGTACTGGTCGAAGACGACACAGCGCGGAATTAAAGATCAGTTAATTAGTTTACCAAATTATGAGAACTCAAACTTTCCTAGTGTCACTCAATTTTTTGAACACATGGTGCAACAAAACCAGTACCTAAGTGAACCGTACAGCGAATCAGCACTTATTCAATTATGCATCTCTAAATTACCAAGGTCATTAAGAGTGTCACTTCTGACGGGTCATCAAAAAGAAAATATTTCAGCATTCAGGGATCTTTTGCAGCTTTTAGAAGTACAGCAATCTGATTATTCTTTCGTAAACAAAAACTTTTCGTATAACAACCAAGGCCAACAAACGTACAGCAATTATGATCAGACACGTAATTTCAATAGAAAAGATAACAGACGCTTTAGAAACGATAACTACCAAAACTTAAATCACAGACAAAATTCAGATTGTCAATATCGTCAAAATTTTCAGCAACAGGAACCACACTTTAGTAACAATAGAGGTATTTCACAACAACAACATCAAAACCAGCCGGTTAGCATACCAAACCAACAATGGAATGCACAAGGTCAACCAGGCTTTAATGTTCCGCCGCGAGCACGTATAGTCCCTGATACAACAAATAGTAACGTACGACAGCAAGGAAACAACTGCGTACAAAGAAGACAATATTTCAATTCCTATCGCAATGTACCGTATAGGAATGACTATCACGACAGACGTAAAAACGATGAACACAATTATCAGCGTACATATAATAACAGTCGGTCTTACCAGCAACAAAGTAATCAACAAGAACATATTCTCATGAATGAACCCGACAGTAGGTACCATCCAGAGCGTAATACGTCTGGAAGAAGTAATAGGACAGTTCAAATCGTCGAAATGCCACAGAATCCTCCTAATAATAGTAACACGTCAGACAGAATCTGACTAGATAATGTACAGATCGCATCTTCCAATAACACAAGCACTACGTTTGACAAGCAAAATGTTGTTCACGAAAATGTAATTACTTTTGACGATATCAGAGACACTCTCTTGCAGGAAAGACCATTTGTTCAGAAAACTATTTCACATCCTGTCATCGAAATTAAAATTGGTTCATCAAAATTCTCAGCAGTAATCGATTCCGGATCACCTATATCAGTAATAAATGAGGAGACTTTTAACGAGTGCAACAAAGAGAATACTTATCCGATATTACCCTTAGGCAAAACAAAAGTGAAAGGAGCAGTATCGAGTAAAGGAGTAGACGTTAAATTGCAGACACATTTATCATTTTGTATTGGAGGTCATACTTTCCACTCTAATTTTTGGATTGTTCCTTTACTGACAACAGACGTAATTTTAGGTAATAATTTTCTGATACAACACGACGCTATTATTGATTTTCAAAATTCCTTTTTAATGTTAAAGGATGAGGATGCACAATTGGCTTTAGAATTTCAGTACTCACTATCTGCGGAAGAACAAACAATTAATCGCACAGAGGTCATTTCCGTATCACGTGGCATAGACTGTAATCCCACATTGTTCACGGATACGTACGTACACAACGGTAATACTCCAGACGAAGCTGACTACGACGTGATGCAAATGATTTCCGATAAAGTTAGACAAAGCAGTGCAACTACAGACGACGAACGTACGCAATTACAGAAAATTCTTTTACAGCAAGCTCCAGTTTTTGACAACATTCCTGGTACTATGTCCGGCTTTATGTATGAATTTCAAGTCAAACCGCATGATACATTTAAAGCAAAGCATTATCCCATTCCGTATATTTACAGAGAACAAGTTAAAAAAGAATTGCAGGATATGCTTGACCAAGGAATTATTGAACCAGCAGTTAGTCCATACATAAACCCGCTGCATATTGTTAAGAAAAAAGATGGCTCACTTCGCCTTGTACTTGATTCGCGTCACATTAATGACATTATTATTAATGAAACAGATCGACCACAGACACTAGAGGAACTTTTACAGAAATTTCATGGTACTGCTATTTATTCTACATTAGATTTGAAATCGGGATTTTGGCAAATTCAACTTCATCCGAATTGCAGAAAGTATACAGCTTTTCTTTGTTTTGGCGACTGTTATCAATTTTGTAAATTACCATTCGGCTTAACTATTTCTTCTGCGGCTTTTATTCGCGGTTTGAACACAATACTTCCGACAGAACTTAAGGACAGAATTACGACGTACGTAGACGACATTCTTATCGCAGAAGCTAACTGGACTGAACACAATCTGATTCTAGAACGACTGTTGCAAACTTTTCATGCGCAGGGACTCACAGTTAATCTTAGTAAATCGCACTTTGGCAAAACTTCTATAAAATTTCTTGGACACGTTATTTCAGCGGAAGGCATTGCACCTGATCCGGAAAAACTTCAAGCTCTACGTGACATTACTGTTCCTACGACAAAAAAGCAACTACGCAGTTTTTTGGGCTTAATTAACTTTTTTCGAAAATTTATTCATCACTCTGCTTTAGACACACCTAGATTATGTCAACTGACAGGTAAAAACAGTATTTGGTTTTGGGATAAGCAAGCACATTCTGAATTTGTGAACCTGAGAGAAGCCTTGTTGAATGCTCCACTTTTATCGCACCCAGATCTTACCAAAAATTTTTCCATTGCCACCGACAGTTCCAACACAGCTTTAGGCGTACATATTTTTCAGGAAATTGAAGAAGATGGTTCTACAGTAATTAAAAACATCGCATTTGCAAGCCGCATTCTGTCACCTGCTGAACGAAATTATTCCGTTACTGAACTTGAAACATTATGTGTTGTTTGGGCTTTTACGAGATTTCGGCACTTTCTTTATGGAAGACACACTACAGTTTACACAGACCACAGAGCGATACAATTTTTACTTTCAGCTAAATTCACTCACGACAGGTTAAGCAGATGGAAACTTTATTTACAGGAATTTAATTTCACAATTGTTCACATTCCCGGCACACAAAATGTTGTAGCAGACGCATTATCCCGTTCTCTTTGCAACAATCAGCAAGACATCGCAACCAACTTCTGTAAAGCAAATTTCAGCGTAATGTACATCCAACAAGTTGCATTTGAAAATTTTATTTCGTCGTCATTACAGGACATAGCAAAAGAGCAAAGTAAAGACAACGTGTGGAAAGAAATTAAACGCCTTTGGCAAGATAAGAATAATGTTACGATTAGAAACCATTACACTGTACGCAATGACATTTTGTTTCGCCGCTCTCACCCTGACACCAACAATTGGTTATTATGTATTCCTGACGAACTGGTTAACAAATTAATCTGGTACACTCATTTAAGTTACGCACATTACGGAGCACGAAAATGTTTTCTTATACTGAGACAGAACTGTTATTTTACCAACATGGAGAAACGTATTCGACGAGTTTTAGCGTCTTGTAAAATTTGCCAGAAAGCTAAATCAGACACCACTTCACATATTCCTCCTTTATATCCCATTGTACCTGTTAAATTAAGACACATGGCCGCAGTAGATATTTTTGGTCCGATTCCGAGAACTAACAGAGGTTTTTGCTACATCTTTGTCGCTGTTGAGCTCTCTTCAAAATTTGTTACCTTCACTCCGTTACGCAAAGCTACTGCTAAAACTGTTTCGAAAGCATTTGTAAAACATTTTCTATTTCATGTAGGGCATGTGATAAAAGTAATTTCTGACAATGGATCTCAATTTCGTAGTAGCATATGGACACGCATGTTACGAGCCAGAAACATTTCTCCGATCTATATATCCAAGTACCACGCTTCTTCGAACCCCTGTGAAAGATTAATGAAAGAAATTGGTAAGCTGTGCCGAATATACTGCCACAAAAGACATATTGATTGGGATACACACATTCTCTCATTCCAAGATGTAATTAATTCCATTCCAAATGAATCCACTATGCTATCTCCGTCTGTTATACTGAAAAACGTTGAACCACCAAACAAAATTAAAGAATTAGTCAACTTTCCTACCTGTCGTCGACTAAGACACCACGAAATAATTGACATTGCGCTGAACAACATCAAACGTGCCGCAGAGCGCCGGAGAAGACAGCAAAAACAGGTTTGTACACGCCGCGACTTTCACGTTGGACAGAAAATATTAGTACGTACACACCATTTATCCAGCAAATTAAAAGGTAAGTGCAGTAAATTTGAACTTCTATACGCAGGTCCATATCGGATTCGCAGCATCCCTCACCCCAATGTTGTACACGTCGAAACTTTGAGAACCAGAAAATCGAAAGGCAACCACCATATCTCAAACATTAAACCGTTTATTGAATGAAATCACTTTATGATTTAACAAGCTATAATGCCATTTGCTAATTTTATGATCACGTATGCAATTATACTCTCATGAATACTTACTGATGATTATCGTATTTTTTCTTGGCAAGTGCCCGGCAAGGTAAGGTTAGCAGGTCGCTCTTCTTGTCGTTACACATCAGACCGTGCATATTTTTCCAGACGAACTTACACATTTTATGACCACTTACGCAATTATATTTATGTGATTACCTACTGATGACTGTCGTATTTTTTTTTTCTTGGCAAGTGCCCGGCGAGGTAAGGTTAGCAGGTCGCTTTTCTTGTCGTTATACACCTCAGACCGTGCATATTTGCCATTTTTTTGTATGTATGATTGTTTTTCTGTTTTGTTAGTATGCATTATGAAATAGTTAAGATATAACACACACCAGTTGACTTTGACATTTTTGCCTTATGAAATCTCAACATCATGACTACTTTACTTTTTTTTTTTTTGCTGCTGCATTGTGATATTCTCTGTACATTTTGGCTTTGAACACTGTCAATGTCTTTGACATATTACGTTGTCTGTAATGTTATGCTGTATGGTTAATTGTGTCACCATAAACCAGTCATTATTTAGTGGGTATATGATTTAAATGCAAGACGTTAATCTCTGTTCATCAATTTCAGAAAGAAATGATACGTAAATGAAATAAATTAAACGGAAATTGGAATTTCAACTACGGAATAGACGAAAGAGGATACAAAAACCTTATGAAGAAGAGTAAATGGATCAGAATTAACAAGCATTAACAAGAATATACAATACACATCGCAGAATAGCAGTCTTAACTAATTTTTTTTTTCAGAATACAAGGTGATTGATGCAGGCTGTCAGACAGAACTACACGTCTTAGTTTTAGTGATGAAATATGCTAGAGATAAGGAATAGTTGTATAATGAGTAATGAAGTGATATTTTTGCAGATGATAATGAATACTGATGAATAATGATGAAGAATATGCTATTATGAATAATGAAGTTTTTCTTTACAGGTGATGATAATGATGGAGTTATGATTAATGAAGTGATGGATAATGAAGTTTTTTTTTACAGATGAGGATAATGTTGAAGTCATGTATTTATGCTACGTAGTTATTTAAGTATTTGTTGCAGTTTGTTTTGACAGCAGGTGTTATATTGCATAGTAGGATGACGGAAAGTTTTGGAAAGGACAGCTATGGAGCACATTTTATACACATTTCACTACTTGTTAATTCGAAGTTCACTACTTTTCAGCATAGTGTGCGTTTCTTCTTTCAGGTCAATAATCCATTTTATATTTTTTCCAGGAGAAGTTTTTCATGATACATACTAAACCTATTACTTATTATACCTGTACTAGCACTTACATTTTTTACCCATTTGTGCTATTATTTACAAATGTGATCACATATACTGCCTTGTTTCATAACCTTGCTACAGCTGACTCATGACGAATGACGTTACTCATTTTTTTTCATTTACAGTGACAACCCAGAACCAATTTTTTTCTTTTTCTTCTCTTCTTGCTTTCTCTTATAATTACCAAACGCAATGCATTGCTAACAAAAAAATGTATTACCACTCCCAAATAGTGATACCAGTTGGAGAAAGTTCTGAATAATACTGATCAACTCTGAATAGTATGTCACTTCAGTAATGACTTCGTAAAGATACAAAAAAAAATATATGTATAAAATAATGCTTTGTAACTGGCTAATAACTGCCACTGTTTATTGTAATGAGACTACTTATAATGTGTATGATTATTAATGCTATGACTGTAATTAGCTGATTTTTAATAATGACTTCGTAATGATCTGAATGTCACTCAATGAATTGTTATTACTTCTTAATGATCTGAATAATACTGAATGAGGAACAATGTTTTATACTATTCAATATTTGCTGGGCCACTGAGTGCCAATGATTGAGTGTAATGTTTTGTACTATTCAGTACTTGCTGGCCACTGAGTGCCAATGATTGAGTGTAATGTTTTGTACTATTCAGTAATTGCTGGGCCACTGAGTGCCAATGATTGAGTGTAATGTTTTGTACTATTCAGTACTTGCTGGCCACTGAGTGCCAAGAATGAGTGTAATGTTCTGTAATATTCAATACTTGCTGGCCACTGAGTGCCAATGATGTACATTATTCTGTCATACTAAATATGCTTTGTAACCGTCCAAGGACTGCCACTGTTTATTGTAATACGATTACCCATGATGCCAATAATTTAATTTTGTGAACATTTTTCTGTAATACTACATTCATGGTACAGAAATGTTCAACACTGGGCTATGAATGCCCCAAATGAAAACTGTAATTGTCAATATTATGTGACTTAATGTCCTTCACCTCATGAGCTAACTACCCTGAATTACTGCAATGTCCATTTGTCCTGTCTATCCTAGTGATCATGGAGCACTACCTTTGGGTTTGCACTACTTCTACGTTGGTGTGTCTTGTAAAAGCGTGGTGTTGACACGACATGCTGTCCACCACCATGAGCGATGAAGACGTTATTATGGTCCCACTGTTTGGTGTACCTAATGTACTGCCAAAATGAGAACATGGAACATTAGTACGACAGTTCAGTGTCTTGGCTACACTGATAAATTCTGATGGGAAAAGAACTTCAAATTGTGTCACTTGGTGTTGTACTTCTGTGGAAAGATATGGACTTTCAGAACAGCTGTGTGCAATCTAAAGTGCTACAACCATGATGCAATCCTTCCCTTTCCTATCCTAATTCTTGTCACATAGTGAAAATCATTTTTTTTTTTTGCTAACATTATTTATGTTCATGGGTTATACATTTTTTTTGATTCGCTGAACTCCAGTGCGAGTACACTTATGTCACTTGTCGATATGATTTTTGCCATTATGTTTATTTATTGCAAAAATGCCTAAGACATTTTTTCGATTTGTTCTCAAGTACAGTATGTGCACTCCTGTCTTTTATATTGTATATACATTTTTTTTATTTGTTATTTTATTTTAATGATATGTTCTGAACTACAGTACATGTGCACTATTGTTGTGTGTTAATAGGTTTTGTTCTGAACTACAGTGCATGTGCACTTATGTTGTGTGTTAATAAGTTTTCTACTGAACTTCAGTGCCTGTGCACTTTTCTCATTTTTCAATATGATTTGTACTATTCTGTATATTCAATACTTCAATGCGTATGCACTTATGTCATTTGTTACTAATTGTATATACATTTCATCATTTACTGATATGTTCTCAACTGCAGTGCATGTGCACTCATGTCACTTGTCAACATAATATTTTTTGCCAGTCTGTTTATTTGTTCTGAATATGCTAAAGAATTTTTTCAGTGCCTGTGCACTTTGTTATCTGTCAAATAATTTGTATATACAGTTTTCTGATTTACTACTATGTTTTGTACTCACATTTTGTCTTTGTCTGATATATTTTGTACTTTGTGCGTGTGCACAACATTTAATTCATGTACTACATCTAAATATTCTGTAAGTTGTAGAAGTTTGTTAGTTAAAGAAAAATTTTGCCGCGCTTGGCAAGTCCAAATGACTCACCATCGCTGCCAAATTTTTGCCCCCCCAGTGGAGGGTTATGAAACACGTATGTAACATAGCAGCGATGGCGAGGCATTGTAGCATCTGTGACCAGAGAGTATGCGCTTGACCGCGCGAGTGTTGCGAGCGGTTCTCAGTCTGTCAGTCAGTCGTTGCGAGTCTGTAGCTCTGTCTAGTTGAGGGCAGTACTCAGTTAGTTGTCGTTGAGAGCAGTTCAGTGGTAGTCGTCGTGGAGTACGCTAGTAGTCGTCATGCAGACCAGTCTGTGGGCAACACTGGTCAAGATGCTGAATGAGGTATATTGTTAATTAAGGTAATCATCAGATAATGTAAAGTTTATTTATTGTAATTAATTTCCAACAAGTCCCCCAATAATAATTTTGATTTCAAAAGCAATTTTACAAAAAAAAAATTTATTTAATTGAAGTTCCACTTCCCTTAAACAAAAGTCTCAGTTAAATTAAAAAAAAAAAAAAGGAATATTATTATTTGCAATGCAGTTCCTCCAAGCTGTGCGCAAGAATAAGAGCAGAAATGTGACTAGCAGTTACAATGAGGTAAGAATTTAATTCTGATTTTTGTACAGGGCCAAAGACCGATATTTCGGTTTAATTGAATTATCATTATCACTGAAGTTTCATTAGTACTGAATTGTTTTTCATTATTTTGCGGAAGCTTACACCAGAGTCAGATTGCTAATCTTTGTTTAATTGTCATTGTCAGTAGATTTCATTGCGGGAGGTTACACTTGGCTCCCATTTATTATTATATTTTAATTAAATATTTTTGTGGGGACGATATTGCTTCTTGGCTCCATTTCTATATAACATTGTCATACGTAAAAATTTTGTGGGGAGGTTACACTATCTTGTGGCGTCCTGGGCGAGTGTTGTGATCTAATGAATTAGCACGTGTTCGATTGACAGAAGCTGTATACCAGATGATGGAAGCGGTAGCTAACTGGAAATGGCCATTGATGAAAACCAGGAGGACAAAGCGAGCTCTAACAGGAGACGATAAGTTCCGTTTGTTCTTGTGGAAACTTGAACGTTTGTTTTCTGTGTGTCTTCTTCCCTTTTTGGGCGTTTTATTTATAGAGAAGATTATCGATATGAGATGCTAGAAGCCAGTTAGAGACGGTGTAGCGACGATTTGCGGTGCTCGTTTTCCAATCTAGTGGGTGGATCTGGAAGTCTTTCGAAATAAGTTGGATTGCTGCTGGCGATTTAAGAGATATAGACGTAGTGTCAGTTTAAACAGTGCCTCACGGGTGGAAACGAGGCAGACGACCATGATTTAGACTGATTTATTATTATACAGTGAATTAAACTGGGACCACTATCAAAAATTTCCAAGTACATCTATGGAGCAATACTTCGAGCAACTTGTCTTGTGCGGCACAGCGCCTACGCCCTCCACACATGCACGGTGCACTAGGCCAAACAGCTCGCTCAGTGCAAAAATTTACCATTTGTGGAGAGACTCGGATGGACTGCTATTATTTGGCCGGCCAGGTTGAAGCTCCACAGCTGAGACTCGGCATTTCCGTGTAATGGGAACCTGTCGATGTGGTGTAGTTTGGCTCAACGCACGAGGGTAGCGGCCTGGAGTAGCGATGTCCCGAGGAAGCGTAAATATTCCTTCTATTTCAGGAAGTTCTGTCTTTCCATATGTGTAGGCCACGCCACGGCGTTCTATCTGAGTATCGCAATATATGAGGCAGTTTGGCTCACCACGATTGTATGTAGCAGTTTAGAGTTATGAAGTTCTGTGGAAGGGTGTGGGGATCCTGGCACTCGTGTTTATCTGAGCTACACCACGTACTGTGCAGTTTAGCTCGGCATGCTTGTGTGTGACGGAACAGAGTAGTGATGTACTGTTGAAACGTAAATTTTTCTTTGCTGTCAGATAGTTCGGATTGTCTGTGTGTGGGAAACCTGCCACGTCTGTCCATCTGAGTTTCCCAACATACGGTACCGTTAGGTTCAACGCAGTTGGCGGCTTGGAGTCTTGATGTTCAGTGGACGCATTGATTTTCTTTTTCCTTCGTCTATTTCAATTTTAGGACGTATTTTTAAATTCATTAGTAAGTCTGTATGTGACATTCCGAATGAAGGGAATACTAATTAATTCATGTTGCGTGTGTGTTTTGCTACCCAAGGTGTAATTTTACTTGTTTACCCCCTATTGCTGGTGTTAAGGTACCTTTTTATGACTATTCATTTCGTTAATTTAATTTCATCTCGAACATACTTTTGCGCCTCAGGTGAGTTCATTTCTGTGTATATCATGGATCTGTATGTTACTAGTTAATGTTTTGTGAGATGGAACGAGCAGCTGTCGAATATTCAGGACCAGCAACATAAAATGTGTTAACATTCTCTTGATGAAAGCGCTTCCATTAAAAAAGGACAAGTGAGAGTAGGACTCGCGCTCTGCGGGCTCCGTCTGAACTTAATTGTGTATATAGAGTGTTCATCTATAGCTTTTGATGATTGATTTGAGAGAATCAAAATATGTGACACAAATGGCCGTATCTTTTCATTGCATTGGCTTAGAAGAAATTTCTTACGCCGCCAAGGGACCATAGATCTCTGTACTTGAAACAAATTTCAGCTTGATACTTCTACCCGTCTCTGAGAAAAAGGGATCTTAACAGACGGACAAACAGATGGGCAAAAAAGTGGTCCTATAAGGGTTTCGTTTTGACCGATTGAGGTACAATACCCTAAAAAAAGAAATGTATGGAACGGAAATGAATTTCTTCAAAGATAAATGAACTTATCTTTGTCTCACAGTAGCAACAGACTGCATAAATGTAGGCAACCAGGTGTCTACAAGATCATACCGCCAGTGTTTCCCAAATGTTGCATAGGTGAAAGAGGTCAATATTATTTGACATATTGTATAGTGAAAACAAGGTTCCTCTACGATTAAATATTCGACATATAAGGGTGGTCAAATGAAAAGGTACGAAATGTCGTAACAACCAAATCAGTTGTAATTTTCATATGCTGCTTTGGAATGACGTAGTGAGACATCTCGGGACGCGAATGTAGTGTTCGGCGTGGTTGTGCGCATCGTCACCTCCCACTGAAAGATTCAAAGCTGTGCCTTCAGCAGGAAAGGTGATGCTCAACATCTTTTTCGATGTTCAGGGTCTGATACTCATCGAATTCCTCGCTCGCGGAAAAACCATTAACGGTGACGTGTGCTGTGAGACGCTCATCTACGCGAGTCCATCAAGAGCAAACGGCCTTGGCTATTCATAGGGAGTTGTCCTGCTCCACAATAAACACGCGTCTCCAAGTCTCCAAGGTCACACAAAGTTTAATGGACAAGTTCAGGTCGGAGTAGCTTGAGCATCCGCCCTATAGCCCGGACATGTCGCCCCGTGACATCCAGTGTTTGGTCCGCTAAAGAAATGGGAAGCGCTTCAATTTGGACGGCGAACTGATGGACGCAGTGGGGCACAGGAGTTTTGGGAACAGGGAATCCTTCGGCTCGTGAAACAGTGGGACAGTTGTGCTCAGATCTCTGGTGATTCCTTTTGAATAAAGACTTCAGTCTTTTGTACACGCCTCATTATACCAATAGAGGCACAAAGAATGACAGCAAACAACTCCTCAGACATCACTAAACAGCTAATTACTCTTACTCATAAGAACTAAAAAACTGTGCAATAAGGCATGAAATTAACAATTGTTTTCATTTCAATCAGGAAATCCGAAGCAGATGAAAATGTAAATAAAATCCATAGTCGTTGCAAACTGGCTTCCGTCTCAGAAACTTGACGGGCATCAGTATGTAAATAGTAAACACTGATTGGAGGGGGTGTATCATGGTTAGAATACTTTCACTTAAAGTAACAGCCACAGCTGCCTAACAAATATATAACGTCTGTTAATAACGATAACATTCGATATGTGTTTGGTTGTTTCCTATTTTGACACATTTATGTCAGCTATGTGATGTGTACTTCTATCTGCTGATCAAAAGCATAACTAAGAAAATTTAAAGTGCACTTCAGTTTTTTTTTCAGAATCAGAGATCAGCGTCTAAACACAAGTTAACAGTTAAAATCCCGTTACTTGTTGATTTCATTTTAAGCTCAATAGACTTTCCATACACGATAAAAGTATGTATCCTATGGATCAAAATTAAGGGATGAAAAACCAATATTTCAGATTCGTAATGAAGTAGCTGCCCCCTAAATTTACTGAAAATTAAATAGCACTGTGGTAATGTGTCCTTCATAGAATCTTCATGGCATAAGAGCAATTTGTTTTTCTATGACGTCTATCACCTTTCAAATTATAAATCGTATCATAATAAAGGAATCTGAATACAGCTACGAAATATTACATATGAAATAAACTCTATTTTATCTCCTTCTCAGCAATGCAAAATGAAGGTAATTATCAGCTGTTATTAAAGGGGAAGTAAAGTAAGAATAAAGAGAAGGAAAAAACTTGTTTTTTATGCTGCAATATAATGAACGACAACGTTGCATAAATTTTGTTGGAAAGCTTAACCATAATCAAATTTTAACTTGTTCTTGCAGAATGTTTTCCCTGTGTTACGGTGATATTTTATATCGACCGGTTTTAGATGTAAACTAGAGAAATTAAATAGCAAAACTGAAGCGACTACCACAGAATAAACATTGATGTGCAAAACATTATGATCTCTGTTCAACGCGAGACTGAAAGCTGCTGGGTGGCGTTGTGAGCACGTGACGTGGTAAAAAAAAAATGGCTCTGAGCACTATGGGACTTAACAGCTGTGGTCATCAGTCCCCTAGAACTTAGAACTACTTAAACCTAACTAACCTAAGGACATCACACACAGCCATGCCCGAGGCAGGATTCGAACCTGCGACCGTAGCAGTCGCGCGGTTCCGGACTGCGCGCCTAGAACCGCGAGACCACCGCGGCGTGACGTGGTAAGGAAAGGCTTTAAGTAAGCAGAGACGAACGAGTAATTATTTTAGCAACGATATGGGCTGCAAATGGGAAATTCACTGACATAAGTGACTTTGACATGGGGCAGATTGTTATGGCGCGGGGCTCGGGAACGAGCATCTCGGTCAATATTACGGACCATTCGTGCTTGATGTCTTCTCCGAGCCGGCCGGTGTGGACGAGCGGTTCTAGGCGCTTCAGTCTGGAACCGCGCGACCACTACGGTCGCAAGTTCGAATCCTCCCTCGGGCATGGACGTGTGTGGTTTCCTTAGGTTAGATAGGTTTAAGTAGTTCTAAGTTCTAGGGCACTGATGACCGCAGCTGTTAAGTCCCATAGTGCTCAGAGCCATTTGAAACATTTGTTTGCCTTCTCCGACGGCCTTGGCATCTTACAGGGTCATGATAGTGAACTTCCACGTTGATGTCTTGGCTACCAAATTAGCCTGATCTGAACGCGATGGATCACACCTGGGGCGTTATTGGGTGCCAGCTCCTCGCCCGCGAACCACGGGTGAATTTATGGGAATAGCGTGACCTTTACACATCTGATGCCTCATACGTCCACAAAACTGCTAACGTCGTTTCGAATCTATGCCACGCAGTATCGCTGTTGTCATGCGTTCTATTAGTGTATCAACACAATGTTAAAATGTTAAACATGTGGACACAACGTTAAGGGACACTGGAAATGGAAATGAAGTCCCATGCTTCTTGACAGAGCTTAGGGAAACGATGCGGGAGACCTCGCAGCGCCGTACTAGGCAAGGAATGGAGGTGGTTTGCCGTCGCCTTTCTCCGACCGTAATGGAGATGAATTGTTATGATGAACGCGACACAACAACACCCAGTCATCTGGGGGCAGGTGAAAATCACCAACCTCGCCGGGAATCGAACCCGGAACCCCGTTCTCGGGAAGCGAGAGCGCTACCACGAGACCACGAACTGCGGACCTTAGGCAAATTAGTGTATGTTAACCTAAAACAAGTCTGTGTATCACATGTATTCACGTGTGGTATTTATGTTAAAGCTATGAATGATTTGTTCAAGATTGTTATGGGTGAAATGATTTGTTCAAATTTTTGGACTGAACTTCATATATAATAAAATTAAGACATCGAATAAAACACGCTATTTTTCTTCACCTTCATGACAAAAATTCTACCCCCCACAGCGTAATAGCTTGAGGCCAATTGTGCTTGGCCATTCCGTTCTATCGAAATCTGAAGCCATTTTAACATATTGCACCCCGGTAAGTATCGCATCTTGAAGTTGTGCCATTGTCCTTGCCGCGGTGCTATATAATAAACTCATCTCGTCCACACTCTGAGGACTATTTCTTCTGAACGAAGCCCCATCAGAGTATCTGTCTTTTGGAAGAGATATTTGTCAGTTTACATCACCAAGTAGTGCATTTTCCTATCCATATTCCTGAGCCCGTGCCCCCTCTTGTCAGTTGTCTTCCGGCTGAAATTTTCTTTTCTGCCATGTCTTTCTCGATTTTCATTTCATTACATAAATGCAAACAGCAGCGGCAACTACATTAAGTAATTCCTCTTCGTTCACAGCCAGGGCCGTTAATAGAAATAGTTTTACATTTTACGGTCACAGGAAACTGCGAAAGGGCGGTGCGGCTGTTTGTGAATGGACCGAGGCTAAATGGACTCAGGCCAATTTCCCTGGAGCCAAGTGGAGCGCTCGTGTGTGGCAGCGTGAGTGCTTGGACTCCGGTCACGGCCGCCAGCTGGACTTCGCCCGATGATGCGGAGCTCGGTGGACAAAGAGGAAGGAACTTTTCAGAGTTTCCCCAGAACTCGTCACTGAGAACGATTCTCTACATAAAAATTCATCTGAAGAAAATAGATCGCTAATTCTGTTGCAGTTTCGAATTCTTGCTGCCAGGGACCTGAGTTTGAAATTTCAGTTTAAGATATCAACTGCAACGAAATTCAACATCGTCCCAGAAATCTTTAAGCCTCTGGTGAAATCACTGGAAAACAACATAGAACAAAGCTGATGATTACTTAACGTTGCTTTCTCCGGAAAACGAAACACTTTTTTCACGAAATGTGTTGTCAAAAATCCTAAGTGAAGATCGCAAAAAAAATCCTTGATTGATAACTAGTGTCACCTCATTGGCGAAACATCTTCAGCTCAATAAAACGTATTACTTGATTCACTGACCGAGGTAGTGCAGTGGTTAGCACACTGTACTCGCAATCGGGAGGACGAAAGTTCAAACCCGCGTCCGGCCATCCTGATTTAGATTTTGCCTGATTTTCCAAAATAGCTTCAGGCAAATTCCTGGATGGTTCCTTTGAAAGGGCACGGCCGAATTCCTTCCCCATCCTTCCTTCATCCAATGGGATCGATGACCTCACTGTTTGGTCCCCTCCCCCAAGTCAACTAACTAACTCAACTATTACTTGATACTGTGTGTATCGAACACCAGGCATTACACACCGTCATAATCTGTTGAAAATAACAGATAGCAACTTATTTCATGCTTAACATTTACTGTCGGTAGTCCAAGAATAAGTGAATATGTGTTTATTTCTCAGCATGTAACTGTGTACAGATTTATGGAAAGAAAGCGCTGAAAAGGTGACACATTTCCGTCCCATTTATCTTGAATACAAAAAAAAGTCCCAAATAAAAAAGTATCAAGAAAATGTTGTTTAGCTACCAGGCGTTATTAGCCAGCTTGACTACCTTCTACATCTACATCTACGTCGACATTCTGCAATCGACTTTACCGCGCGTGGCGGAGCGTACCCCGTACCGCTACTAGTCAAATTCTTTCTTATACGTTTGTTCATTAAGAAGAAAAGAACAAGAGAATGTTTGTTTTAATCGCACCCCTCTTTTTTATTCGGTAATCCGTTTCCTTTCCACAAGACCTGTTCAATAACGTATCACGTATTTACATAAATACAGCATTCAGGTTCATAAGGAACAGAAACAGGGATCTTTAACGTCATCCTGTAGCACAAAAAGGTGTAGAGCATCCAAAGGTGTTCAAAGTGCTGATACTGGTCCATTCGCTGAATGAAATAATTTATCGCTGCCAAAAAAGAGTTACAAGTAAGCGCAATTGTTCCGCTACGTTCTCAGCAATTGCTGGAATTTCGCGATAGACAACGTCTTTAATGTGCACCCAGAGAAAAGGGTTCAGAAGAGTTAAGTCAGGAGACGGAGTAGGTCAACTGGCTATTCCTTCATGCCCAGTATTTATGGCAGGATACCTTCGGTTCGGAACACGTCGTGCACGCAACGTTTTGTGTGCTGGATATCTATCATGCTGGTACAATATAAGAATTCTGGATTTTAGCACCGCGTCATCCAGAACCCTAGCAATAATTCGCCTGAGAAAGCTGCCATATGCACTGACGTTTAAGTTACCATTGATGAATTATGGACCCATAACTGAAGCGATACGATATTGCAGTGCCTGTGTTTTTCCGAATTACGATGCAATGTCCCTTCGGACATGCATGCGCATATCGTTGACGACGTATGGAAGTTTGGGTCTGGCCGTGAGTAGTGCTCGGACAGCCAAATGGTAACGTGACTGCTCGCGATAAACCTGAAATTCGGGCTCAAGTCCCGATCCGGCACAAATTTTCATTGTCGTCATTCTATTACACAGCTGATGATTGTATTTGCAACTGCGAATACATTTCATGTACTATAATTGAAGGGTTGTCATGCTAAAGAGGCTAAGTAACAAAATGTACTTTCTAGGATATTCAGAAGTAATTTTATTCAAATAATGTGAACGTAAATATTCATTAACTCTACATTAACACTTGCTCGCTGGCTTTAGGAAAGTAAGTTATCACTTGGCATAATCCAAATGTGGTGTCACCGCCAGACACCACACTTGCTCGGTGGTAGCATTTAAATCGGCCGCGGTCCGATAGTATACGTCGGACCCGCGTGTCGCCACTATCAGTGATTGCAGACCGAGCGCCGCCACACGGCAGGTCTAGGGAGACTTCCTAGCACTCGCCCCAATTGTACAGCCGACTTTGCTAGCGATGGTTCACTGACAAAATACGCTCTCATTTGCCGAGACGATAGTTTAGCACAGACTTCAGCAACGTCATTTGCTACGCCCTAGCAAGGCGCGATATTCAGTTACTATTGATATTGTGAATCATGTACCGTCAAGAAAGACGTTCATCATTAATGGATTAAAGTTAAGTATTCCACTACCTACGTCCGTTTTTATAAATTCTAATTTCCTTGTCCTGTTCCAGACCTCACGCCAGCCTGCGTGAGCTAAAACGCGTGCATTTCGGCCTCCTCTAGTAACACGGTGTTGGCTCTCCTGCCAACCACAACACCAAAAATATCAAAACACTGACTTTTCTAAATAAATTTGCATTGAAATGGTAAATGGGTTAAGTTCACCAAACAAGTTCAGTAACATTTCTACCACTAGTAATCATTTTATTGTTTAATCTTGGCATAGTTCGCTGTAAAACTATTTGTGCAGCACAGGTAGGTATTCCATCATACTTTTCAGGTCGCTTTTTTTCTCTGAAGATAATTCTTTTGCACCAATGACTCACTGAAATTGATCGTTTTGAAATATACACGTCACCACTCTTTTTTCAACTCTCTTGTCATTTCCCATCCCATCACCAAATGTTTTTTATCTGATTAACCACAGGTATGGTGACATTAATCCATAAGGCAGAACTCAAGTTAACCTTAGTTGTGTTAATGGTCATATCAGCTGACAGCTGGAAGGCCATAAAATAACTGTATTTCATCTGAGAAACTTTAAATGGTTACTTATTACGAGCTGTTGCTTTGGTGTTCATTACATCATCAGGAACAAAATACTTCCTCACCTTTGCTTCTTTTGAGATTTATCAGCGTTTATGTTACTTCCTCTTGTTGAATTATTCATCCTGTCTTCGCTGTCCATAGTACCGCCAATGAAGACGGCAGGAGCAGGCGTAAGTGTATAATATCTATGTGCAGTGCAGCCAGCTCCTGTAAAACATTCTGAATTTACCCCGTTTAGCAGTAACAAGTCATAGGAGTTACCTGTCATGCCACCTACTAGCCTTCTTAGCACCTAAATCAGCCATCATTGGAGACAGCCCATTTAGTACATAAAACCCCGTTTACGTACAACGTAACAAAGTAGAAATCACAATTTATGCAAGACTGACGCTTAGCCACTTTAGAATGATAGTCTTTCAATTGCAGCAGCAAGCATCCCATACCAGATATAAACTCTCCTGTGACGCTGGTGTTCCACCTGTCGAAACCAACATGGGCTTTGGCAAGGAATATCCATCGGTAAAAAGAACATCGGAGAAGAAGTTCTGGTTGGCGAGGATTTGCTGCTGTGCCTACTGACAGTACTGTACACTATCTTGGAAGTCATTCACGTGAAATTCTTCGTGTAAGTGTAGGTGACAGGGAGGAACTGGTGACGTATTAGAATGCAATGTACACTGGCGTTAAGAATGTCAGTCTCCTGTTCATCTGCTCACGTGTGGATTCATTGCATCACATGCGATAACCGTGATTTCGGCGGCTATATCTGAGCGAGTCCTACGACAACTGCGTTGCCTTGGGTTGAAATTTCCCGCTTCTGAAGCGCCGCAACAAGACGAGGAAATATCGGTCGGGAAGGTGGCTTCTTGTCAGGATATCGCTCTCTGTACAGTTCCTCCGCCTCAGTGGCATTATGCCTGCCTTCAGCCGCAATAAAAGAAAAATAATAATAACGCAGTTTTTAATAAACCACTCCCATTACTGTACACAAGATATCGTTTAAAAGTACTGCCGTACTGTACTGCATGTACCCCTATTGTATATAAAAAAAAACGTTATTACGCTTACCTTTCTACTTAAATTCTCCATTGATGAGTAACATCTTTACCGTCTCTTCGACGGTGTATATTATACTCACAAAAGCCTTCAAGTGAATACGGTTGCCTGAATGAATGGTGTATATTTTCCTTATGTTTCCATATAATTACTGTCAACGCCAGCAACTGGGCGAGTTACTTTTCCCCAGTTACCTGCCCTGTGTTCTAGTACAGAAGATTCAAAGTCAGTTTTAATTTTAATAGAGCCATTTTACGTGAATGGAACTCTGTGATACGTCTTTGAACAGGTCTTGAGGAGAGGGAGACGATTACCGAATAAAATATGTAGGGTGCTAGTTAAAAGGATTGTACTGCTGTTCATATCTTCGTTACGAACAAAGTTACAAGAAAGCCACTCATGCTAGTTTAGGTACCCTGATAGCTAAACAACATTTGCTTGATACATTTTTATGTCCTTCTGGACAAAAAGACTTTTGGGGTGGTCAAGATAAATGGGAAACCACGTATAAGTCAGTCAAATGAATCAGCGTTAGTGTGTGTGTGGCGCGCGGTCGGACGTCAGGGTCTTATTTTGCCAAAAGCGTTTGATTAGATTTTTTAGTTTACCTTCAGCCTCCATTCTCTAGATGTCGCGCGAGATTTTGAAGTGAGGTGGAATTTCCAGCATTGTTTGGGGGACTATCGACGGCAAACATATGGTTCTGCAACTCCCATACAACAACGGAATCGGATCTTTCAATTATAACCACAATTTCAGTGTTTTTATTTGCTTTCGTCGAAAGGAAACTATGAACGAAAGTGATTCATAAAAGAGCAAGAGCAGTTTCGGCCTTCTCTTCTTTAACATGTATTCGACGGAAGTACGAACGAAGGCATTTTATTTTGTTCATATTAGCCTTTGTTGTTTCCTGGTTATTATTTGTGAGCAACTGTAGACATTAATTTCGTTTCACTCTGTATTTAAAGCCCGCAGAATGAACCAGCCATTCATAAGGAAATGTATGGTAATACGCTTCTAATTCCACGTGTGTCCGCCTCGGTAGCTGCGCAGTCAGCGCGGCGGATTGCTAACCGAAGGAGCCTGGGTTCAGCTCACGACAGGGTTGGGGATATTCTCCGCACGGGTTGACTTCCACTGTTGAGATGGCTGAATGGGCGGGTACCGAAAGCCAGTAAATAAAAAAACCAAAAAAATCTATGTGCTTCTCGTCAGATCACTCGGCCAAAGTGCTAACATAAAGGCAGGTTTGAACGCGTGTGGAAAACTGAGTCTCTTAACAGTGAAACAGTAAAACAAAGCACTAAACAAACAGATCCGCGAACGGGCGAGACTGGAATGTGACAGCGCCTGCACGAGGTGGTCCCTGCGCACAAAAAAGCGTATCTGTGACCTTGCACTTCTGCACCCGTCGCCTTGCATCTTCGTGGAGGGGCTCCATGCGACTAGTGATCACGGAAAGCTGCTTAGATGTAAATTGACCTTTTACGCGTAAGCACAGGACGAACACACACAACGAGCAGTCGATGTTGACAAGACAGTAGCTCGTGTAAAACGAGCTGTCGTCAGGTGACCCCTCTTCGCGCACCTGCAGCACTGCACGTGGGAGCAGTTCAGTTAATTCTCGTGGTACGTAGCACTCGTAGCACTACGGCTGTCGTCGCGCGATTTCGGTTCCGCTATGGGCGTTGCGGCCACCAGGCGGCGATGTTCTGCAGTAGTAGACACTCCGCCCCGTGTCAGCTGTAGCATCTCGCCGTGAGCCATAACATTTGGCGTGGAGCTGCCTTTCCGTAAACATTGGGCTCGTGTGAATCCAGTCGCCTGTGTGGGCTGACAGAGGTGGCCGGTTTTTTGCGCGTGCCAGATGGCGGTGCAGCGGCTAACGGTCGCAGCGAAGGCCGTGGAGAGGACACGACCGCATTCTGGCCCCAGCCGCATGCCGCAGCGTTCACGGCCCATTTCTCACCCACAGCTCTTGTTTCCCAGTTTACGTTGAGCGTGCGGAACTAACGCTTCAGAACTACTTGTGGGTAGCTTTTAATAAACTCCTTACCTAGCAGAATAATAAAAGAGGGAAGAGATATCGTTTGATATACGAACGATATCAAGATGTTTCTAAAGAAAGAGCGCCTACAGCACAATGGTTACAACGTGAAACATGAAGCCACAGTCAGGCAGATGCTAATGAAACCTCCTCAACTACTAGAATGGCGATGGAGGAAGCTTCTAGTAACTACTGTAGGCCCTCTCCCAAAATTGCAAAATACTTTGGATACATATTAGGGTTGAAAGAACCAGTAAATTAAGTAATGAAAATGACGAGACAATGCAGTGGAATAATACCAAGAGGGGGGGATAATAGAAACAACAATGGGGTTTCAGGAAAAAGGAAACTGGAACCCAGAAAATCTTGAATGTCAGAAGAAATACTAAACCTAACTCAGGAGAGTAATAAGTTCCGGAAGGAAGCAAAAGAATAGAAAAATTACATTACAACCAAATGCAAAAAAGATAAAGAGAAATGGACGAGAAGCATTGATGAAGTGATAGAGGAAGACCTGAAAAAGGAAAAACTGGTTCTAGTTTATGGCTCAAAATCGCTCTGAGCACTATGCGACTTAACTTCTGAGGTCATCAGTCGCCTAGAACTTAGAAATAATTAAACCTAACTAACCTAAGGACATCACACACATCCATGCCCGAGGCAGGATTCGAACCTGCGACCGTAGCGGTCGCTCGGCTCCAGACTGTAGCGCCTAGAACCGCACGGCCACTCCGGCCGACTTCAAGTTTATAAGAAAATTAAAGCCCTTCATTACAAACCAAGAACAAAATCTGCAGTACCGGTAGTTAAAAACAGAGAGGGCATATTACTGATGGACAGTGATGATATATTTGCTCGTTGGAAAAAACACATAGAAAACAGTAACATGATAAGGACTTTAAGAATGAAAATAATCTAATTGAAGAAATTAATGAGTGTGAAAGAGAAATGAAAGGTGCTCCAATCATGTTACATGAATATGAACATGCCCTTTGGAGTCTCAAAGAGAGAAAGTCAACCGGTTTTGATGACATTTCTGCAGAATTGCTGAAAAATATAGGTAACATCATGAAAGACCAATTATGATGATGATGTCCCATACTCCGAGGAGCGTAGGGAACGATGCGGGAGACCCGCACCGCCGACTAGGCAAGGTCCTAGCGGAGGTGGTTTGCCATTGCCTTCCTCCGACCGTAATGGGGATGAATGATGATGACGAAGACGACACAACAACACCCAGTCATCTCGAGGCAGGGAAAATCCCCGACCCCGCCGAGAATCAAACCCGGGACCCCGTGCGCGGGAAGTGAGAATGCTACCGCAAGACCACGAGCTGCGGACCGACCAGTTATTCAGAGTAATAAATGACTGCTAAAGCGGAATCATGCCAGAAGATTTCACACAATGCAGAGCCATTACCCTACCTAAAATAGGAAAGGCAGTTGAGTAACCAATTGCAGAACACTATCCGTGTTATCACATGCCTCCAAACTACTCATTAGCATAGTTAAGAGTAGGATGGAACGAAAATTAGATAAGTGCAATGGAGAAGATCAGTTTGGATTTATAGGAGACGGAGGAACACGAGAAGCAATTTTGGCCTTATGCATGCTATTGGAGAGAAGGATGGAAGTGAGTAGAAAAAATTATTTTACCTTTATTGACTTAGAAAAAGCTTTTGACATTGTGAACTGGGAGCTACTGCTTAGAACTATAAAAAAACAGGACTGGAAGGATAGAAAAATTATTAATAAACTGTATCAGAACCAAACCACAGAAATAAACATCATAGGTAGGGGAAGAAGTCGGGATTAGAAAAGGAGTTAGATAACGATGTCCCCTAACTCCATGTTTATTTAATTTGTTCACGGAGGAAGCATTTCAGATCATGAAGGAGAAGGAGTATATACTGTACTCAGACATTATGAATCACCTTGAAAAACATGACTTGTTGGTGCATAACCAGCACGGATTCAGAAAACATCGTTCTTGTTCAACACAGCCAGCTCTTTATTCCCATGAAGTAACGAGTGCTGTCGACAACGGATCTCAAATCGATTCCATATTCCTAGATTTCCAGAAGGCTTTTGATACCGTTCCTCACAAGTGACTATTAATCAAATTGCGTGCATATGGAGTATCGTCTCTGTTGTGTGAATGAATTCGTGATTTCCTCTCAGAAAGGTCACAGTTCGTAGTGATAGATGATAAATCATCGAGTAGAATAGAAGTGATGCCTGGCGTTCCGCAGGATGGCGTCATGGGCCCTCTGCTGTTCCTGATTCATATAAATGATCTAGGTGATAATCTGAGCAGCCCCTTAGATTGTTTACAGATGACGTTCTAATTTACCATCTAGTAAAATCATCAGACGATCAATTCCAGTTACACAATGATCTAGAGAGAATTTCTGTATATTGCGAAAAGGGGAAATTAGCACTAAAGAAAGAAAAGTGCGAGGTCATCCCTATGGGAATTAAAAGAAATCCGATAAATTTTGGGTATACGATAAATCGCAGAAGTCTAAGGGCTGTCAATTCGACTAAATACCTAGGTATTACAATTACAAGCAACTTAAATTGGAAAGACCACATAAATAATATTGTGGGGAAGGCGAAACAAAGACTACGCTTTGATGGTAGAACACTTACCCGACAAACCCACCAAAGAGGCAGCCTACATTACACTTGTCCGTCCTCTGCTGGAATATTGCTGTGCGGTGTGGGATCCTTACCAGGTAGGATTGACGGAGGACATCGAAAAAGTGCAGAGAAGGGCAGCTCGTTTCGTATTATCGCGCAATAGGGGTGAGAGTGTCACTCACATGATACGCGAGTTGGGGTGGCAGTCACTGAAACAAAGGCGGTTTTCTTTGCAGCGCGATCTATTTACGAAATTTGAATCACCAACTTTCTCTTCCGAATGCGAAAATATTTTGATGACACCCACCTACGTAGGGAGAAATGATCAACATAATAAAATTAAGAGAAATCAGACCTCGAACGGAAAGATTTAGGTGTTCCTTTTCCCACGCGCCATTCGAGAGTGGAATGGTAGAGAAGTAGTATGAAAATGGTTCGATGAACCCTCTGCCAGGCACTTAAGGGTGAATTGCAGAGTAACCATGTAGTTGTAGATGTAGATGTAGAACTGATCAGGTGAAACAATTGTTATCTCTGTATTATAATCACAGAGAACAATAGATGCTTAATGGCAATGAATAGATGGATTGCACTGGAAAAATAGGCATTTATAACTAAGAAAAACATTTTAACCAGCAAACATATGAATATAGTTGACAGAAAATCCTTTACAAAATGATTTCTGTGCGGTACACTGCTCTATGGAAGTGAAAGTTGGAATCTGGGTAAATTGGAAAGAAACCGACTGAAGTGCTGAAATGTGGCTGTGGTGGAAACCGACAAGATCATACTGGACGGAAAGAAAAACCAACTTGGAAGTCTTAAGGGAAGTAATATTGGGTGTATCATCAGACACAATACCTTCATCGCTAATATTCTTGAAGGGAAAGCACGGTCTAGGATGAAGTATATGGAAGACATCGAGAAGAGAATAGGGTGTGACAATTACATGTAACTTAAAGAGACAAACAATGATAGAAACGGGAGGTTGCATCAACTAGGGATTAGACATTACGATATGTATGTATGTAAGTGTGTGTGTTACAGCTGTCAGTGACACAAAAATCATCCAATCATTCATTCAACAACTGGAAGCTTAAAAAATGAGATATATAGTAACCAGTATCGATGGTGCTGAAACACAGCTGCATCTCTAAAAGTCACAAGGAAACTGTCCAATTCGACCTGTCGAAAGCAGCCTTGAAATTTTTTGTGCAGCTAGAATACGCCGAAACAAACACAGTGTCAAAATTTTAGATACTGAGACACATTGCAAGTATCTTTTTAAAAAAATGTTCACAATTGCCAAATTCTTAGTTCGCCAGGCGGCTGGAGAAGTATACAGCCCCATGTAGCTGTAGCAGAGAGCACATGCACATCACGGCGGGTACATAGCCAATATCTCCTGTAGACCTACATATGCTTTATTTATTATTTAATTTCTTGGATGTGGGATTAGACCGTTCCCTTGTCAGCAATATTCAAAGGAAGGGAGGAAGATCTGTGTTTAACGTCCCGACGACATCTAGGTCCGTAGGACGGAGGACAAGCTCGGATTACGGAAGGGAAATCAGGAAGTACCTACATCTGGATGGCCGGACGGGTATTTGAACCGCTGTCCTTTCGAATGCAAGACCAGTGTGCGGCCCACTGCGCTACCTCTCTCCGTATGACAGTCCAAGTCGTGGTGGTGGTGTTGTCAATTTCTATCCAGAAATTGTAAGTGAATTAGCTATATACTATAATTTTACAGTTTCCTCGGGAGAAGAACAACCTGTCTTTTGAAGTCTATGTAGCACAATGGACCATCTATAGGTTGCCAACGAAATTACCGAAAGAAACAATAAACACCAATTGGCACTTTGAATAGGGCAAATAGACTGTGAGAAAGCGTTTGACTCTGTTAAAATAATTTTATGTCGGGAGCATTTGAGAACCAAGGAAAAGACTTATCAAATATCAGAATATAAATAACAATGTTAATTTTGCCTTCGATTATATAAAGAGAAAGAAAAGGATATAGGCAAAGTGCCTCTATTGGAGGCTTGGAAGATGTCTTCAAATAATTAAACTTCGACGAAACATGGAATACGCTTATTTTATTCGAAACACGTTCGGTTTGCAGATGACATTGCTTTGCTTGGTTCAGATCTAAAATAACTTCAGCAGAGAGTAGAGGAGCTGAACAAAATAAGTATATGTCCAATCTGTACGGTGATATCAAAACAGTAAAGAGTGAAACTAAAAACTAACAGTTGCCGAATTTGTCTACTCATGACAATTGACAAGCGTATTGAGACTTAAAGAAATGAACAAGAGGGTAAAAAAGTCGTGCATTTCCTTTAGGAAACTGAATGCTGTATTCAGAAGTAAATTTCCAATGTGACTTAAATGGAAACTATGTAACAAGTGTACACTGCTAGTACTAACCAACGGAAGTGAAGTATGGACGTTAAATACACAAACATTTAAAAATCGACGTGTGCCCAACGCAAAATGGAGGATTCATACTGGGCACACGTAACAAGGAGGGAGAGAAATACAAACAAATGGACAAGAGGAAAGACAATTGATAATGCCTGTTATGAAGCGGAATCTGGAATGGGCGATACAAAATGATGTGAGACTGTGTTGGGAGGTTCTGTGTTCTGTTCCTCGTTATAAGAACACATCTCGAGAACGACCTAAGGGAAGAGGGGTTGACTACAAAGGAAATAAGCAGGACAAACTTTCATGCGAAAAGGTAGAGAAGCCTGAAAGAGGCCAAAATACGACAGTGTGTGATAAGAGGCTGACGATGTTGATGACCTTCAGTAAAGAAATGGTCTCAGTTTTTGGATAACACTAAGCTTCTTCATATAAATTTGCATATATTTTGAAAACATTGGTCATAATGCAGCCATGATGCGCTCTTCACACGCGATATCGTCAGTGCCATGGATAGAGGTAACCTGGCTGTTTTTATGTTTCTACACTATGGAAAAGCTGCTATTTCACTACCAAGTGGACGCAAAAGGAAACGCGTTCCTGTCGGGTATGTAATGATATCCTGCATGTTATCCTGGAGGGAGAACTGTCTGCAGGCGCTGGAGTAATTTCTGGTGTGTCCCAGGTGCAAACATTACTCTTCGTGTTATATATACATTAATAACTTTGCTGTTGGTATTAGCTGCATTCTCAGACTTTTCTCTGATCATACAGTTAGCTAGAGGAAATTTTATCTGACAAAAGTTGCAGTTATGTCCAGTTCCATCTCCAAAGAATATCAGCTGTTGGAAATTCTGGTAACGACCTCTTCATGTAGACTGTGAGAAATGTAGGATTGTGCCCTTCACGGAACGTAAAAGTGTTGTAGCCTCTGACTACAGATAATGAGGCACAGTGTAATAACATTTTGTTTATATACAGAGTGAAGCGATCATACAGGTATCTGCATAAGGTAAGGTCCATTATTCTTTGGAACGGGAAGAACCTCTCCTACACACTTTAAGCTGGGTTGAAGAGGATAGATATTATTACGAGTCGGTATGGTCTGGACATAATTGCGGAAAGAAAAGGTATGTGTCGTGATAGTTGGCACCCTGGGACTTGTCAGTTAGATGGCAATGATCCTGATGTGGGGGTTCCGGTTTTTTATGTAATGCCAGCTCACAAATACAACTGTTAACTGCTTTCTAATACAACACATACTTTTTCTGTAATTATGTCATGGGAATGTTGGTACGATAAATCACCTCAACTTCCCTTACAAGTTGATCAAGCTCACAGAGCAACCATCTTGCAGGACTTTCGCTGATATATGATTCAAAATGAATACGATGTGAGTCGTTTGTGCATTCAACTAGGTATTCGGCTGTCCTGTGAAGGTGATGTGAGAGGCAGTGGGGTCACCCCCGCATTGTGCCACAGGAGAGAGGGAGGAGTCACTGGAAGTAAGCAGATACAATAAAAGGGACACACTCCTTGTGGTAGAATTTCTTAAATATTGGGAACATGTTTGCCTTGGTACACATACCCGCACATACAGGTGCCTGTGTAGAGCAATCCAGCAGATGCTTTCCTAAACGCTCACTTGAAGCAAATGCTTTAAGACTTATAGGGCAAATTTGCCATGTGCTATGATATTTTGTCAACTGGGAGAAAATTATGTGGGGCATATTCTTGACCCAGGAGTAGTGGTGTTTTTCCCCCTGAGAGAATAGTATTTTTCAGGTGCAGACTGGCAAAATTAGAAAAGTGAATCGGTTGAATTTGTAACAACACCATCATCTGGATTGATCTGACTTTCTTTCCCTTAGGCTGTAAACGTTAACTGATATATCGGGACTCTACCTCTCAAATGTATGTATAACCTGGGGTTTCCTGCGGATATCGATATCATAAAAAGTTATAACATCCACAAACGTCTTCCATTTGGTATTGAGTCATATGCTCAGGATTTGTCTAGTATTTTCATTAGCAAACCAGAAGTGACCACACAAAAGTCGTTATCATGGTTTGGGCATTAATAACACCATATTTTGTAGCTATATCCTTTAGAAGAGGGATGTAGGAGGAGTCCCCTATTTACTGAGTAAAAAATATGTGAGTGGACATCGACGTGGAGTATTTGGCTGAGCGCCGCACCAGAATACCTTTCCCGAATTTCGAGAAATAGGGCTGTATGACAGTCAATCTGAAATCCTTGAACCACCCAGCAATTGAGGTATCCTTCGATATCGCACCATTCGCACTTGCCCCCCATCAGTATTAACAATTTTTCTATGTTCATCATCACAGTCTTGATTTGGCGGTACGTGAGTTTGCAGCATAATAGTGCACAGCACTTAAATGGCGGAATATCACGGATCATACATCATAATGGGCAACATCCTGTCCAAAATCAATAGTCAGCTGTTCAGGAAATGAAGTGGATTTCGGCAACCTCTGACAGAATTATCAGTGTGGACATACATGATCCTATGCCCAAATGCAGCTTCAATTACTAAGTAATGACTGACTAAGCTGGTGCTGGTGTACATTAGTAGGATGGGCAAGGAAACTGCTGCTAGTAGGTTGGTTACTGTTAGCAGCCGAAGTTCGGCCTACGTTAGTAGGATGGGCAAGGAAACTGCTGCTAGTCGGTTGATTACTGTAAGTAGCCGATGTTCTGGGTCAGCGACATAGTAACGATCTGGGCTAAGGTAAATGTGATGATGTTGACAGTCCAGGCCAAAGTGAACATCATGACGTCAACGGTATTGGACAACATGATGCCGATTGTCTGAGCCAAGGTGTTGTTGCTGGAAGATCATCTACTGATGCTGGGACAAAAACAACGACAGAGATAAGTACTGTGTGTGTGATGGTTCCAAGTGATAATTATTTACAAGCATAAATAAAATTTTTCCTGATAGTTTCATAGACCATAATCCACATCATTACTGGCCTTTCATCAAGAGGTTGAAATATGGAGATGGTTCTCAATAAATAGTACAGCTCATCATGGCTATCTATGTCATCAACACATTCCTTCATCGACAAGTCATTGTCGAAACTCGCAAGAAAGGAAAAAAGTCTGATAAGAGCTGTATGTAAGAGTAAATTATCAGTATTGTAGAAATGTGAGTCATGATTTATATATTTAGTCGTCTATAATTGGAGTCCATCCCTGGGATTTTATGCTTGACAATGGCGTTATGCCTTGTGACAGAAAAATGTCAGCTACCTTATTGTGTTCCATGTCTGTGGCTGAATCAAATATTGCAATATCATTAACGAGCACACCTAGAAACTAAAACATATGATTAGCATTGTATACAGTCAACATTTATCATTATTATGGTAGAAATATGACTTACCACTTGCATATTCAGTTGCCTACAATCAGAGCTCATCTCTGTGAGCTTATAGCTGAGAATGGTTTCATGAATTGCGCTTTCAAATACTCATCGATGACCTGTGTAGGCATCGGTATTTAAAAAAAAAGACGATGATACCATATATAGGCATCAGCCATAAATACACACACACACACACAGATATATATTTTCTATACATTATATATATATATATATATATATATATATATATATATATATATATATATATCTGTGTGTGTGTGTGTGTGTGTGTGAATAGAGAAATATGTTACCTACATAGACCTACTGGACTCATTTGGGATACGTATATGCAATGCCATTGGAGGGGGATCAGTCATAAATCACTCATCCATCTTCATATGACTGCGACCATTCAACAATGCTAGGGCAAAAAGATCATTGCAACATGATCATTGAAAAATTAATCACACCTACAGTATATAAAGATGTGTATTTACGACTTCAATTTTCATTATTTAGTGGTGCTGATTCAGTCATTCCAAACCAATCACTTCCCTCCAAACCGCCTATTATATCCATCAAGAGGAATAGTTTCTCACCATTTTTAACTCAGTAGGACAAATGAGAGAGATCTGGAGGAGTCTGACGCGACAGTCTTACAGGATTTTGACAGATAGGGGACTGACATACTGTCTGGGTCCATTTTTTATTCAGGTGCCGCACATTATTGTACCAGGGTACCTTAACACATATACCCTGCATGTAGTTACAAATTTACAATGACATGTATTAGATGAATCCGTTGTCTGTATGCATTATATAGTGCGCACATACCTTGCAGGGAGTTAATAATTTCCTGACATGTCTTTCAGGCCTGACATGGCCAAACAAAAAATAATATCAGTTTTAGAATCAAGGCCTAGGAAACGTGGAATGGTTAGGCAAGGTTCAGGGAAATCATCTTTCACCCTTTAGTTTAGACACTTTATTTAAATAAGACCCAAACATACTCACTGTTTTAAGAAATAAAATTTAAATAAAAAACACGTAGTGTAGAGTACAACCCGACTCAAGTGCTTGAGAAAGGTTTACAATTACCCAATTCTTAAAAGAAGTATTAACCTCTTAAGAGAAATAAAATTAAGAGACTCCTAAAACAGGTTGCTTTCCTCTCAGCTTAGCAAATATGTACTTAAGATTTTAAACTCCCAATGAGTCCAAAATGTTTATCAAAAGTTACATTTTCCTTTCAGTTAAGACGCAACAGGAAATTAAAAATGGTATTAACCATTTAAGAAAACAATCATTTCAGAAACACGCCCAAACGGTTATATCATACTTAATAAAATCTTACAATTTCTATAAGCTCAACAAATAATAGGAAAATGTTAAGGTATTAATATTTTAAGAAAAAACAAGTATTTGAGAGATACCCCCAAAAT
Source organism: Schistocerca cancellata (assembly GCF_023864275.1). NCBI lineage: Eukaryota > Metazoa > Arthropoda > Insecta > Orthoptera > Acrididae > Schistocerca > Schistocerca cancellata. Next base: position 320,463,899 of record NC_064629.1, read on the forward strand.
ATAATTTCAAGGGAAGCTTTCAATTATGTTTTATTACTTTACGGAACTATTGATACAGTGAGTCGTTTGCAGAGCTGTCGTCCCTCAGTTGTCACAGATCCGGGCGTCTTGTCACCCTTTCAGAGCGGCGTCGTCTTATGCAACGTGTGGCCCTTGCACCAGCAAAACTAGAACTCACTAAGGCATGTGTTAACAGCCGGTCTCATACCACTTGTCGAGAAGTAGTATCAATAAACATAAACGAGAGGAAAATATATGTCCAGTGCGAAATAGCATCGTGCCTTTGTGAAACTATAGTCAATATGGAAGCACTGAGCAACCAGAGGCTCAAAAGGCAACAGTCAGAAACCAAGGTCCACAACCGCACGCTGACGTATGGGACCAAAACACAAGAGAGACGTTACAGCGACCCAGAACAACTCACGAGATGGCTGACAGACTCTAAGTTTAAACCAAACAGAAGCCCAACTTGGGTCAACTCCGAAGAAGACAGCAAATTGCATAGTTCTAGGCTAGGTTTAAAGGAGGGGGGGGGGGGCGAGTAGGACGTCAAATTGGCCGACATGGAGCAGGAGAGGCACCACAAGACATTTTAATTTCCACTGTCTGTAGTTTTACAAATAAATTCATGAAACTTTGTCAGAATGACCAGGAAGGATTCAGGATTCACACTCATAGAGGTGGAAGTTCAAAAACATAAGAAAAATTTTTTTTACATGTGAAATTTCATCATTCTTTCACTTACTATTAGCTGCATTTGTTGCTATAGGTACAATTTTCTTCATAAGTAAGAGATTCTTCGATGAATTTTGCACTGCATACAAGCCATACTTATAGGTGTATGAAACTCTAGAATTTATTTAATTTATGAAAAAATGATTGAGCTGTTACATTTTAAACTTCATGTTTAGAAAAAACCCAAATATTATAGATAATTATCTCAATGTTTACCGCAGTTTTAAATAGATTTGGAAAATTCTAGCATTTCATACACACTTAAGTATGGTTTGTATGCTGTGCAAAATTCATCGAAGAATCTCTTCTACTTATGAAGAAAAGTGTACCTGTAGCAACAAATGCAGCCAATAGTAAGTGAAAGAATGATGAAATTTCACATGTAAAAATTTTTTTCTTATGTTTTTGAACTTCCACCGCTATGAGTGTGAATCCTGAATCCTTCCTTGTCATGCTGACAACGTTTTATGAATTTATTTGTAAAAGTATAGACATTGGAAATTAAAATGTCCTGTGGTGCCTCACCTGCTCCAGATCGGCCCGTTTGAAGTCCTACCCCCCTTAATGAAACACATCCGTTACCCCAAAGATGTTAGAAAATATCTAGAATAGGGGTGGGCCTTCAGATATCCTGAATTAAAATGAAGCTGACACCAAGGTGATACCATCCAGACTCATTCTTTAAGGGATTCACGTAAGGAAACGGCTAAGCCATCAGTCAGAGTTTGTAACTAGGATCAAAATTCGTGTCTGGGATCGCAACACTACAGCCACTGCACCAAATAATAGAAATTAAAGAAGATCACTAAGTAGAGGAAACACGACCATGGTGTACGATAATACCCTTTAATTGAACGCAACACCTGTGGGCCTCTCGTTCTGAAAAACGAGGTGACCGTCGCCTCTCCGTTCTGGTTGTTGCGTCCTAACTCACGTTACCACTACCGTCCGGCCAGACCCACTCCATACGACTGAACTACCTCGATCACTCCGTCCACTGTAATCCCGATCGCACCGTCTTGTGGCCACCGTCGCTGAAATCGAGCTGCTGCCGCGAGGCGAGTGCCTTCAAATGATTCAAATGGCTCTGAGCACTATGGGACTTAACATCTGAGGTTATCAGTCCCCTAGAACTTAGAACTACTTAAACCTAACTAACCTAAAGACATCACACACATCCATGCCCGAGGCAGGATTCGAACCTGCGACCGCAGCGGTCGCACGGTTCCAGACTGAAGCGCCTAGAACCGCTCGGCCACACCGGACGGCAGCGAGTGTCTTCACCAGAACAAAAACATCTCAGAAACAAACAAACAAGGGACAGAAAGACCCCAGAAATTCGAAGGAAGCTGAGCTGCACTGCTCAAGGCCTTTGTGTAAGGGTTCCTTTGTGCATGTGGAATGAACCTGCTGACTGGTGAGATACGCACGAATACCCTGCAGGAAATTATGAATTTACCACTGTCTTTAGCGTCTCTATTGTGTCATGTTTGAGGGACCCTTTGCTATTATGGGATGCAAGCATTATTTAGTCCATTTTGTGTATAAGAAAACTAGCTGGCATCTTCTAGGCCTATGTATTAGTATTATCGTTCTGTCAAAAGTTTATTATCTATGTAGGCAAAGACTTCGACCTACTGTTTCAAAACAAGAGCACCTAGCATGATGAAATGATGTTACACAGAGATGAGCGAGTACTAAGCTTTAGAGCAGTGGGGAATGAGTCAACCACCTGGTGGCTGGAACATGCTCTTCTGCCTCTGTAAAATGGGGTGGCAACACTTACAGAGAAGTAGCAAGGTACAATACGTGGTGACGCCTGTTTGTGGTGTGTGAGTTCCGCTGCTGCTGGCAGGTGTGTGATGATAGCTCAGCATGGTGCACTGGAGCTAATTATCACTGTGTGCTGCCCACTATCAAAACATTTGGGTAGCCTATTAGGCCCTGAGTAATACAGTGAACTGCTTGTCATGGCTACGGCTGGGAGGGTCACTCTAACTGCACAGAGCCAAGTGTCTCTTTCCGTGTGTCAGTTACCAGCTGTGGAGTGCCTAACGTGCAGTGCTCACCAGCCACTTTTATGTACCGCGAAGTATTTGACGTTCACTCCTTACAGCGTCTATTTGTTGAATGAAACAAGTTTACTATTAGTGGTCACTGTTTATTTATATTTAAAACGTGTTTAGAAGGTTTAAACGTCCATCATCATGTGGATTTACGTGTGTTTGTAAGATATACGTGCGTGTTGTGTTACGATTTTGGGGTGACTTGTGGAACTGTCTAGCAGAGACACAAAAACACTTTTTCAGAACATAATTTTCAGGATAGAGCGCAGCACTCAGTCGTTCTCTTTTTTTGTTTTTTTTTGCTGGTTTTTATTACTCAAATCCATATTTCGCCTAGTGCCTAGCAATTATCAATGCACTACTTTTTTAATTTTGATGCATGTTAGTTCCCTGTTGTTCGAGCATCAGTCACAGTTCTTTGAACATGCATCGAGATTAAAAAATAGTGCATTGATAATGGCTAGGCACTAGCCGAAATCAGGAATTGCGTAATAAAAACCTGCAAAAAAAAAATGACGGCTGATGGCTGCGCTCTATCATTTATAAATTACATAACAGTCTCCTAATGGAAGGCAACCTGATGATTTTGAGGAGATTTTCTGACTAAAAACTAAACTATATCTAAAAGTGAAAATAAACAAGTAAACTAGAATACCTCCAGTGGTCACATGCTCCTTTCTCTACTGTAACACATCACATGTAAACTGTCATATTTTGCAAACAAAGATGGTAGGTGGAAACTACTAGGTGCAAAGAACATATATAGTAAAACAGAAACATTATTTCGAAGTACAAAGTATATATGTCATGACAATATTATTTGGTACACGTTTTAAAGGATTATGGAGTTCATTGTTTGAGTTGCTGAATATTTCAAGGGGTATACAAACCCTTTTCTGTCAAGTTTATATAGTCTGAAATTCATACTCGTTTATATAATCAGGTGGCAGGTTGCAAACTATAAGTGTACCAATTATGTTATTAGCACTGGTAAAATTATAAATAAATACAGTGATAGGGATGAAAGGATAGAGGCAGACAGAGAGACAGAGAGAGAGAGAGAGAGAGAGAGAGAGAGAGAGAGAGAGTGAGAAAGAGAGGGGGGAACAACATATGTAGAAAAAACTTTAGACTTACTCCAAGAAAACAACATAACAAAAATACCAAAAGATCCAACAGCCAGAACAAACTCTACAAACAGATGACCTAGCAATGGGCTCAAACCTTTCCAGATTGTTAGCTGAAATATTTATCAACAGTTTAGAAGACGATGTCCTCGATTACAATCACCAACACCTCAAAAACATTATCTACTACTGCAGATATGTCAATAATACCATCATTTAAATCACTGGCACAAGAGATGACATCAGTGAGTTGAACCAATTATTCAACAGTTAACATGATAATGTAAAATTCATACTTCAACACCAAGCTCGTGACAGTAAAATTTTTTTATTTCTAACCAATAGAATAAAGAATAATAGACACCAGTTTGAAATTTATTGGAAGCCTACCAAACATACCCTACGATCCACAGCTCCTCCTGTTACTCAACAGTCCATGAAATGACAGCATTCCGGTATATGACCAACATAGCTATCCTAATACCACTATCTGAAGATAAATGTAAACAAGAAACTGAAATAATAAAACAAACAGCTGTTGTAAATGGCTACAGCAACTCCATAGTACACACCCCAAAACACTCAATAGTGGCAAAGCATTCACATCACAAAAAAAAAGAAAATAACAATTTTCATACAATCCAGTTTCTAGGTAAATTTTTACATCAGATTTCCCAAGTCTTCATATGGAAAGGCATAAACACATTCTTTACCTCTAACTAGATTGGGCAAGAGTTACCTCACAGCAGAAATAGAAAGAATCCAATTCTTCACATGAGTGTGTACAAAACTAAACGTCTGGGCTGCGACTGTTTCTACATAAGACAGACGGATAGATCATTTGAGTTTAGATTCAAAGACCACATGGCAGCACTAAAAAAACTACATGTCCTTGAAACATTCCAAATATACAAACACCAAAGAAAACAAAAAAAAAATGGTTCAAATGGCTCTGAGCACTATGGGACTTAACTTCAAAGGTCATCAGTCCCCTAGAACTTAGAACTACTTAAACCTAACTAACCTAAGGACATCACACACATCCATGCCCGAGGCGGGATTCGAACCTGCGACCGTAGCGGTCACGCGGTTCCAGACTGTAGCGCCTTTAACCGCTTGGCCACCCCGGCCGGCACCAAAGAAAACAACCTGAATCAATCTTAAAATGACAAAAATCTCTGTTTTCAACAACAGCCTACAGTATTCACATTTTTCATAAATAATAGTTACGTTACTATCGCATTACCAAATGAACAATAGAATGGCCTCATTTACAAATATGCAATCACACCAACAACTTGTATCCCCTGTAAGCTTGAAACTATATGTATATCGACTAACAGCATAAACTGTATACCTAGCTTCATATTTGAAAACATTAATCAATATATTAGTCCAACTTTTACCAGTCATTATGAGTAACAGATGTAATCATAACCCTCCGCTCCAGAAAAATTTCTCTCTTACAGTCATTCCTTTCACCCTGTATCTCTCTCTCTCTCTCTCTGTCCTTGCCTCCATCCCTTCATCCCTATCCCTGAATCTCAGCCAAGGCATTTGGAACTCTTCAGACTCTTTAAATGTCTTCAGAAATTATCTTAGTCTTAACACACAATAACAATAATAATAATAATAATAATAATAATAATAATAACGCTCATAATAATCATTATCATACACAATTTCAATATTTTGAATATGAACTGAATCTCTTTCACTTGTTCCTGCATTCAAATCTTTTCCAAATATTTTAAAAGCTTTGAGCATATTTAATACGCTATTGGTAATAGTTTTAAAGATTTTTGTCAGCTGTAAATCAAATTCAGAATAAATGCCCCACAATGTGTTCAGACACTTTATCATAACTGTGTGTTCCCTTAAATCTCCTGCAAGCCACAGCTAAACTTTTTCATTCAGATGTTTCACAATCGTTCCAGTAAGCCATTACACCAGATAGCTTCCCTTGGATGATGACCAAATGCATACAAAATTAACTTTTTTCAGAACTCCTTTTATATGAGTGTTCTTTAGAAGTTCTGTGCACTGTTCTGCAATTTTACTATTACGTGTTTCTGACACATAAATTTCGGTGGTACTGATAATTGTTGTGTATTCCTAGCAGGAGCTTTAAAAATTTCACATTCTACAATTGATATGGATGACATGGTATCACTTAAGAAACAAACAACACCACAGTCAAATCGTTGTCTCACAATTTAACTTTAGATAATTATCATTGTATCGTATTCTATTGTATGGTAACCGGGGGCCTAGAAACGACGGAGAGGCTCCGTCCCCGCCGCAGCTGCAGTGGTCCACAACCCCACGACGACTACCGAAGACCACTTCACCCCTTCGCCGCCCCACACCGAACCCAAGTTTATTGTGCGGTTCAGTCCCCGGTGGACCCCCCCCCCCCCCCCCCCCAGGGAACGATTCACACCAGACGAGTGTAACCCCTATGTTTGCGTGGTAGAGTAATGGTGGTGTACGCGTACGTGGAGAACTTGTTTGCGCAGCAATCGCCGGCATAGTGTAACTGTGGCGGAATAAGGGGAACCAGCCCGCATTCACCGTGGCAGATGGAAAACCGCCTAAAAACCATCCACAGACTGGCCGGTTCACCGGACCTCGACACAGATCCACCGGGCAGATTCGTGCCGGGGACCAGGCGCTCCTTCCCACCCGGAAAGTCGTGCGTTAGACCGCACGGCCAACCGGGCGGGCCATAATTATCATTAGAACAACAGTAGTATCGAAATTATCGATTACTGATGAAAAATATCGAAAAAGTAGTTTTTCAAGTCTCAATAGAAGGATACACAGTTTACAAAATTACTGTCACATTGAATGAACTCTCTTAGTGTCACCTGTGAGTATACTCGTAATCACTCAAGACTATGATATTGACCTCGCTACGTCCTTCCTCCACTTCCTTTTGAGATCATTAGGCATTATCAGATGATTTCGGTACGGTTTACATTGAACAAACGACGATACTCGAATCAAGCCTTACTGCGTCTTCTAATAATTAGGGTCATGTTTATATTGAAAGGTATACCTTCGGCACTTATTGCGAAATCTGCATCCGCCGTGGAAATATTTTTGTTTAAACAAATTGCTCATTAAATGAAATGAATAAAAACTACAAAGTATGAAGTAAAAAAATTTAGGAGGAGCATTTTGCATTTTACAAATACAAAATATTTGTATTTTAAGTACTTCAAATAAAATATGAAATGCTTTTTGAAAAAAAAAAGTATTTCAAATGCAAAGTAAAATAGCTATTCTACATTTTGTATTTGCATTACAAATACATGTATTTCACATTACTCAGATCTCTGCTGGTAGCTAGCGGCCTGTGGCTGCTATATGGCGAGGAAACTCTCGAGCATAAATTTTACTGGTGTTGACATAGCCATGCGCTTTTTCGTGGAAATGTTTCTGGAAGGTTTTGCTATTACTAGTGGTTACAATGTACAACATATTGTATTTGAGGTTCCATCAGACTGATACTTTTTTCAAACAGTGGAAATGTGGTTCAAAAAGAAAAGAACGAATAAGCTCAAGCTCACGACCTTGCGTTTCCATTCCGCTACGTCTCCCACTAGACCATCAGCACACACAGTACTGCAGTAGACGGATCGCTAGACAACACTATCCCGACAAACTTCTGCATCTTACAGTGTTGTCAGATCTTGCACATGGCCGGACATAGAAGTCTGAGGGTCGGGCAGTTTTATTGGCGCCCAAATCTTCCGTGTTAATCAAATCTAAACTCATGACTATATTGTGTACAGTATAATGTACAATGAATGTTACGCGTCACTGTCTCAGAAATAACTGCCCGTCTGTTGGCAAATCTGCAGCGCTGTGATCTGAGTCCCAGTGCGAACATTCCAATTGAAACTAATGCATGTCCGGCGGTGACTGCTGTGAACAGTGATCTTGTCCTCCACATGTGACTAGTGTGAGTCACTGCTGCGTCACAGTGGCTCGGTGAGGTAGTGTAGTGTCCCGGTGTGAATGCTCTAGTTCATACGAATGTATCTCTGTCGGTGACCGTCGCTGGTGACCGTCACGAGTCCCAGTGTGAAACGGGCCTCAAGTGAATGACTCGGACTTAATCTCGCTGACGGTTAGCCGGCGGCCAGGTTTTATGCGAGAGACATTACGTGACAAATTTGTGCAATCCCACATGGCCGAGCGAACAATGTGTCTGTTCCCTCAGGCGTTAGTAGTGTGGAGCCATTGAGATTCTATGTTGCGTCCAGTTGGGTAGATGGCGTTACTACTACACTCCTGGAAATGGAAAAAAGAACACATTGACACCGGTGTGTCAGACCCACCATACTTGCTCCGGACACTGCGAGAGGGCTGTACAAGCAATGATCACACGCACGGCACAGCGGACACACCAGGCACCGCGGTGTTGGCCGTCGAATGGCGCTAGCTGCGCAGCATTTGTGCACCGCCGCCGTCAGTGTCAGCCAGTTTGCCGTGGCATACGGAGCTCCATCGCAGTCTTTAACACTGGTAGCATGCCGCGACAGCGTGGACGTGAACCGTATGTGCAGTTGACGGACTTTGAGCGAGGGCGTATAGTGGGCATGCGGGAGGCCGGGTGGACGTACCGCCGAATTCCTCAACACGTGGGGCGTGAGGTCTCCACAGTACATCGATGTTGTCGCCAGTGGTCGGCGGAAGGTGCACGTACCCGTCGACCTGGGACCAGACCGCAGCGACGCACGGATGCACGCCAAGACCGTAGGATCCTACGCAGTGCCGTAGGGGACCGCACCGCCACTTCCCAGCAAATTAGGGACACTGTTGCTCCTGGGGTATCGGCGAGGACCATTCGCAACCGTCTCCATGAAGCTGGGCTACGGTCCCGTACACCGTTAGGCCGTCTTCCGCTCACGCCCCAACATCGTGCAGCCCGCCTCCAGTGGTGTCGCGACAGGCGTGAATGGAGGGACGAATGGAGACGTGTCGTCTTCAGCGATGAGAGTCGCTTCTGCCTTGGTGCCAATGATGGTCGTATGCGTGTTTGGCGCCGTGCAGGTGAGCGCCACAATCAGGACTGCATACGACCGAGGCACACAGGGCCAACACCTGGCATCATGGTGTGGGGAGCGATCTCCTACACTGGCCGTACACCACTGGTGATCGTCGAGGGGACACTGAATAGTGCACGGTACATCCAAACCGTCATCGAACCCATCGTTCTACCATTCCTAGACCGGCAAGGGAACTTGCTGTTCCAACAGGACAATGCACGTCCGCATGTATCCCGTGCCACCCAACGTGCTCTAGAAGGTGTAAGTCAACTACCCTGGCCAGCAAGATCTCCGGATCTGTCCCCCATTGAGCATGTTTGGGACTGCATGAAGCGTCGTCTCACGCGGTCTGCACGTCCAGCACGAACGCTGGTCCAACTGAGGCGCCAGGTGGAAATGGCATGGCAAGCCGTCCCACAGGACTACATCCAGCATCTCTACGATCGTCTCCATGGGAGAATAGCAGCCTGCATTGCTGCGAAAGGTGGATATACACTGTACTAGTGCCGACATTGTGCATGCTCTGTTGCCTGTGTCTATGTGCCTGTGGTTCTGTCAGTGTGATCATGTGATGTATCTGACCCCAGGAATGTGTCAATAAAGTTTCCCCTTCCTGGGACAATGAATTCACGGTGTTCTTATTTCAATTTCCAGGAGTGTACTTACTCTATGCAGCTACACTGAAATGTTGATGATTTGTATATTCAAGCGTATAGTACGCTTCATGGCAATTTTGCGTTTGTTGCGTGCAGATTTTACGACGTGATTTTAATGGTCAGCAACATATGTGCCATTTAATAAGTTTGTGCATACATTACCCCATCTCGGCTAGTGTTTACGACCTGTGAAGACATAGTAGACTAGTAGCGGTATAGTGATCTGTGTTTTATGAAACGTGTGTGACAGTTGGTCCACTCCAAAATCGCATTCGGCAGAATGGCTGTTCAGTTTGACTACCCATTTTCAGATTTTCCGTGATTTCCCTAAATCACTTAGGGCAATTGTCGGGATGGCTCCTGTGCAAAGATTGTGGCCGATACGCTTACTCAGTTCAAACTTGTGCTTCGTTTCCATTGACCTCACCGCAATCGGTAAGTTTAAACCTAAGCTTCTCTTTTCTCTTCTGTTTTCCATTCCGGATATTTGTTGACTTTTGACATTTGAGATGGTTCTTGGAAATGTTATAAGGATGGTTCACGTTCAAGACAGCTTGACAAGTGGCTGTTAACAATAAATTTCGCCGGCCGGTGTGGCCGAGCAGTTCTAGGCGATACAGTCCGGAACCGCGCGACTGCTACGGACGCAGGTTCGAATCCTGCCTCGGGCATGGATGTGTGTGACGTCCTTAGGTTAGTTAGGTTTAAGTAGTTCTAAGTTCTAGGGGACTGATGACCTCCGATGTTAAGTCCCATAGTGCTCAGAGCCATTTGAACCATTTTTTGAACAATAAATTTCCGTATTAGATGAAAAGCTACAATCACTACAGTGGGTTTAGGGTTTAATGTAGAGACAACTAGTTATGCGTGGACACACCTATAGTTCTATTTTTCAACCACTTTCGGCCTTTCAGACTATTCCCTGAAAAAAAAAGGAAGCAACATCACCACAGTGTACAGCGTATGATTTCGAAAGATGAATATCAAGTCAATATGTATCAAAAGTTCATTAAAATCCTATTTAAACAAAAGCCTCACACTAGATTTTCCTTAGGTGGCATGAAATGTTTGGAAATCATGATCTGACAATGACCATGATAAGAAATGACAATGGTCTCAAAGACCGGAACTGGTTGTAAAACGAAAGCAGGTTACCTAGCAGTTGTGAGTTTCATATAGTGCTCATAAGATGGTGAGCACTACTTAGCGAAAGTATTACTAGACAACCAACGCAGTCAGCAGATCATCGTACATGCGACATGGGAGGCCTCCACAGCGCAGAAGGGAGCACTCAGTTAAATCGTATATTGATCCATAGAGAACAGGATACCTGTGGCTGGTTCTAACGAGTCACAGTGCTCCATTCTCTGAGTTGATGATACAATTCCGAAATGGTGCAGAACACATATGACATATACTGTAGTTTTAAACGAGAGAAGAATGAACTGACGGTAATGAGCACGTGTGAAGTGCTTTCTCGCGTCACAGGCTGAATCCGATGAATTTTAAGAAAAGATCAGTAGATGGTAGCCGTGAAGGAAGATTACTTGAAATCATTTTGCAACCCTTCTACAGCTCACGTAACATTCAAGCGGTAAGTACCAAGAGTATATTACATCGCCGCTGGTGATAGTAATTGTATGAAACTTTGTTTTACGAGCATTTCGCAGCACAATATTTATCAAGTAGTGTCCCGTCATCTTTCCGGTTCGATGTTACCTCCATTTATTGCAGTCCTTCACGTCACTTGTACACAGTTTAGGCACATATCCTATGACGTCTATCTACTCAGCGTGTATCAAAAACTTGAACGGTAGAACCCGTCAGTTATAATTAACAGATCAGTTTCCGCCTCAACGAGCTCAGTTTAAAGATTTTTTTCGTTGAGCTCCACTTACAACAGTTAAATCGCGTACTAAATTAAATCAAATATTCTCGCATTTCAAGCGCGGCAGAGCGTTGTGAGACGCGGAGCTGTGTGGTTTGCGGCTACAGGGCTGAGAGTGAATCAGTGTATGTACCGTACGCTGGGTGGCGGCCTTCCCGGAACGCAGTGTATCTGTGACAGCGCCCAGACTCAGCGGCCCCGTCCCGTCGCCAACCGGGTCATCGGTCGCTGGCGGCTGCCACAGTTCTTCTCCTCTCTCCCTTGGCCATCGACCCTCACTTACAACTCCTGTTAGACGGTTTCCTACTTGACTAGCTCGCTTCGAAATGTATTACGTTGGTGCAGTAGTTCGTAGCGTTTTTCCATAAATGGCTCTGAGCACTATGGGACTTAACTTCTGAGGTCATCAGTCCCCTAGAACTTAGAACTACTTAAACCTAACTAACCTAAGGACGTCACACACATCCATGCCCGAGGCAGGATTCGAACCTGCGATCGTAGCAGTCGCGCGGTACCAGACTCTAGCACCTAGAACCGCTCGGCCACCCCGGCCGGCGTTTTTCCGTAAGTTTAAGAAACACAACACATAAACATAACAGAGACTTCAGTCATTTAGTAATATATACTCCTTCTCCGTTTAAAACTCACTGCCAACGCTGGGGTAACTTTTCGATTCCGCGAATGGTTTTGAGGCGAAGAACTCATCGAGCCATGTTCGGAGCGCAGTTTTATTTGGAAAGAAAGATATTCCTTGAATATTGTTCGATAGAGAGCGGAAAAGGATAAAATCTGAGGGAGCAATATCAGGTGAATAAGACAGGTACGGCACGACTTCCCGACCCAAATTCTGTATACTACTTTTTGTCAGTCTAGCAGAGTGCGGACGGACTTCATCGTGGAATAGCATCACTTCACGCAGCCTTCCTGGTCGTTGTTCCCGGACTGCGTCTGCAAGACGTCTCAGTTGTTGACAATAAATGTCAGCAGTGCTGGTTACATCTTGTGGAAGCAATACGTAATACACCTCACAGTCTCTGTTCCACCAGACGCATAACATTATATTTTGTGGATGCATGCAGGCCTTTGTATTGGGAGTTGGTGATTTATTTGGGCTCAACCATTCATTTCTTTTCCTGATGTTAACCTAAAGACACCATTTACCGTCACTAGTTACGATACAGGATAGGAATGGTTGCTGTTGTTCACAAGCCTATTGATGAGTAGGAAGCCGAGATGCACATATGGCCATCCTCTAAGTTTTGTGATTTTGGTTTAGAGTATGCGGTACCCATACATTCGATTTTTGAGCCTTCCCCCAGAGGTGTACACACTCTGCTTTTGACCTGCTGTTAGCCAGGCAGGAAAGCTGCCGTACGTTATCAGCAGAACACGTAGACTGTTTTACTCTCACCCAGGTCAATCCATGCTCAACCAAAGCAGGTTAACGGAATCTTGCTTGCCTACTTGCCCGTCTTTGCGCTGTGCCACGCTACGTAGCAATTATTCTGTACGCGTTCGCTGTACTGTTATGAGTTGTGATTGGAATCGAAGTTGTCGAAAAGGATTTGTTTTTTTACCACAGTATCACAACACGAGACTCAATGAAATATGTGCTCATTTTGGGTCATTGTAAGCCAGAAAATGGTGGATTTATTTGTTCTCTTTTCCCTTTTTGGCGTTTTAGGGCTTATTTATTTATTTCGATATGAACGGTTTTCTCTGCAAATTCACCCTCTTTCGACTATTCTCAGTTCGTACAATCATCAGATCACCTCCAATGTTCTCTGCACTAAGTAGACCGAGAGAGGTGACGGACGCTTCAAACCTGGATCCAGCTATTCTGATTTAGGTTTACCGTCATTTCCATAAATCGCTTGAGGCAAATGCTGGAATGGTTCTTTTGGAAGGGCGTGGCCGACTTCCTTCCCCGTCCTTCCCTAATCCGATGGCACCGATGACCTCGCTGTTTGGTCCCCTCCCCCAAATCAACGCCGGCCGGTGTGGCCAAGCGGTTCTAGGCGCTTCAGTCTGGAACCGCGCGACCGCTCCAGTCGCAGGTTCGAATCCTGCCTCGGGCATGGATGTGTGTGACGTCCTTAGGTTAGTTAGGTTTAAGTAGTTCTAGGTTCTAGGGGACTGATGACCTCAGGTGTTAAGTCCCATAGTGCTCAGAGCCATTTGAACCAACCCAAATCAACCAAGCTACTAAGCAGAATCATCTACGAGAGTCGAGATCCTTTGCACCTAAGAACCTGAAGATGTCTGTTATACTGCAACGCCAACGAAAGTAAGGTTTTCGATAAGTAGCTTCTGTAAGCTTAGCCAAATATGACCTGCTCTTTTTACAGAATGTGTATTGTGTGTTCAATGAATGCATTCTAAGTGGCCAAAATGGTTCATTCTAAATTCCCCAAATGTATATTAGCAAATACCAAGTTCATTTTTCATGTTATGTTAATCTAAGAAGTACATGTGTGAAAGAAGGAGCTTAATACTAAGCCTTCTTTGCACTACGTTGCATACCACCACACTGTAGCTTCTAACATCCACTAAGCCATATTTTTTTCTTATTTCAGTCAACGTTTATCCTAAATTTAGGAAACCTATGTATTGCTAAATAGCCTCAAGACCTTAGCACACATTTCTACACACTTGTCAGCCACGAAATCTTTGTCCTCTTTGTAAATATTTATGAAGTAAGGAAACTGCTGGTCAAATTAACAAACATCGCATAACATAGTCGAGATTTCCGAATTAGTATTTATTAAAATTTTACACAATTTGCATTGCGAACCATGTACCGATTTATTTGAATCTGCTTCATAAAAATAGGACAGTTTTTCCAATGCTGGACGTGGGATCTGTTAATTTCTCCTCAATCTCCTGTAGGGTCTGTTTTTTCGTTTTGCTGCTCCCATTTTTATTATAAATGAGCTGCGGTGTAACTATGCAAACATATACCTGTCTAGTCATGTTGAAATGTTGTCAGATGCCACATGCTGAATGGGTCCGTGAGCTTTCCAGGCTTGCGGGGACACAAGCTGGCCTGCCATGACCACTGTGCTTTAGTACACATGTACTCTTGCGTCTGAGCTGCGGCAGTTTGGGGTGCTTTAATGGCTGCGGCGGAGATGGGGGCAGGCAGGCTCCTTCCCCACCTTCCCCATTGCACGCAAATGTCGCACGATGGTGGAATGATCACAGTTCATCACACTCGCCAGTTATCGAGGACACTGATGTGATCATTGTGGATTAATACGTTTAAACGATCTTCATCGAACTGCGAAGGTCTTCCTGAACATGGAGAGTTAGTAATGGCAAAAAGACCCTCCTTAATACGAGAAAACTATTTTCTTGCCGTGCTCTGTTCAATGGCATTATCCCCATACATGGCGCAAATGCTTCTGGCTGCCTCCACTTTTCTCACCCCTCTATTGAAATCAAACAAAAGAATATATCGAAAATATTTCGATTTCTCCAATTGTTACTCCGTTTTCTTGCATCCACAGTTCCACTCACCATTTCCAAATGACAAGATGATAATACGTAAACTGAAAGAGCGACAGTGAACTACAGGTAAAAAAAGAAAATCTATAAGTTGAGAGAGGACAAGTCATTCTCTCACTGGTCTCCATATTCAAGGTTACAATTTAATGGTGATTTTACACCCAAGAAATCGTTTTTGTGAAACGACAGGGAGTTATTTGCATGAACAGGCATTGATGGGAGCATGAACGTCGTTAATGCATGTGGGATCTTTATGGTGACTCTCCTTCGAATAGTACTCTCTCGAGTTGAGAACAAGCAGGCAGTTTGGTCATTTAACAGTAAATCTTGCAGTGGACGTTGGGGGCTCGAAAGCCACATGCAACTATTAGGGAGAGGAACATCTCAAAGCACTTACCGGGGACAAAATACTGGGCCCAATAATTTCTTGTATCAGTGAGCAGACAATGCGTTCCATCGAATAACTGCTTACGTGGACCTATCTGTTAGGTGTCTCTTGTCACAACAGGGGCAGGGGCGCAAGAGAAATCTAGGTCGTCCAGCCAATACATTATGACTACGTCATAAGCGCCCTTTGTGAACAGGGATGGCGGCCGTAAAAATTTGTTAGTTTCTATGTTCATTATGGACTGGACACTATCGAGGGAGCCGTTAGGTGGTTGCTCTGAAATGATCTATGTTGCGACACAAAATCAATTCCCTTAGTTTAGCCGGGGTCCCTGGTCAGACACATGGTAACGTTTGGGCCATCCACATAATGATCTCCATGATAAATGTGCTGTTCACTTTAGAGCTACACAGAAACTCAAAACAAGCTGCCTAAAGTAGCCGTGGGAAAAAAAGTTGGGAGCACAACGTCTCATATTCTCTGCACGTGAATTTCCGAGTCAGGGATTGGTTGCTTCCCCTGAAAAGAGAATAATATTGTTGATTTTGCTTAGGATTGGCCGAGGAGTAGAACAGACATCTTAGTGCGGAGACATGGAACTTGTGGGGTCCTGTGATTGGCATGAAATCCTTGTGGAGGTGGTTGTGGGAGTGCTTTTGTGAAGTTTACCGAGGTCTGATGGAAAGTGAGGAGGGGAAGAACTTGATGTTCTGGTTCAGACTCCATTCTGGAGTGGGTCTCTTGATGCAGACTCCAGTGTGGAGAGGATTCTGGTCTTGATTTTTGTTATGCGTGAGTTGCATTTGGGGCACTTGTCCTGAGTGGGACTTTGCACTAGCACTGGTCTTGACTGGAGGACCAGTAGTGAGTACTTAGCTGTACCGACAATTTAGATCTCAGTCCTCTCAGACAACTCTCTGCGCTGAGGGCAATCTCATTCGTGACAGGTCTGCCGCCTTGACGTTTGATCTCCTTGTTCACACTGCCGTGTAAGTGAGTGAAACTGGTCCATTGTATGACCGGCGAACGGGAGTGTCACACTCTGCAGTCTGCTGAGATTACAGTGCTCCATTAGAGAGTAATTGCGATCCGTCTAACAGATCGTCGGCATATTTCTTGCCCGCGGTAGCGAATCACAGGCGCCGCACATCTCTGCTCTGCAGACGGTTGAACCACGACCGTCACCTAAGACGGTGTCAAATATCGAGGAAAGGGGTACTGTATTGCTGCTCCGGCTTGTTAGGGCAAAAAGGATCACAGTCTCCTCACTTGTTTCAGCATTACCAACGTAGCATAACTCCTGTGTAGAATAAATACATCAAAGTCTAATCTCCGTTGGATAATTTCAGACTGCATTATCCATGTTTGAACCAGAATAAATAGCTCAATCAAGCAAATCTTAGTCTTTGCCATACAGCCGTCACCCAGGGCAGTGTTAATTGTTTGTGGCATATGTGTACTGCCATCAGTTCACGTTTATTTGTTATATCGTTTAAACGTATTTTTTGTCCTATTTTTAATCAATAAACTTGTGCCGTAACTTTGATAAAAGATCAATCCTATGTTGATATACACTATGCGATCAAAAGTATCCGTACATCCCCAAAAACATATGTTTTTCATATTAGGTGCATTGTGGTGCCACCTACTGACAGGTACTCCATATAAGCGACCTCAGTAGTCATCAGACATCGTGAGAGAGCAGAATGGGGCGCTCCGCGGAACTCACGGACTTCCAACCTGGCCAGGTGACTGGGTGTCACTTCTGTCATACGTCTCTGCGCGAGATTTCCATACTCCTAAACATCCCTAGGTCCACTGCTTCCGATGTGATAGTGAAATGAAAACGTGAAGGGACACGTACAGCACAAAAGCGTACAGGCCTACCTCGTCTATTGACTGACAGAGACCACCGACAGCTGAAGAGGGTCGTAACGTGTAATAGGGAGACATCTATCCAGACCATCACACAGGAATTCCAAAACGCATCAGAATCCACTGCAAGTACTATGACAGTTAGGTGGGAGGTGAGAAAACTTGGATTTCTTGGCCGAACGACAGCTTATAAGCCACACATCGCGCCGGTAAATGACGAACGACTCCTTGCTTGGTGTAAGGAACGTAAACATTGGACGATTGAACACTGGAAAAACATTCTGAGGAGTGACGAATCACGGTACACACCGTGATGATCAGATGGCAGGGTGTGGGTATGGCTAACGCCCGGTAAAAGTCACCTGCCAACGTGAGTAGTGCCAACGGTAAAATTCGCAGGCGATGGTGTTATGGTGTGGTCGTGTTTTTCATGGAGGGAGCTTGCACCCCTTGCTGTTTTGTATAGCACTATCACAGCACAGGCCTACACTGATGTTTTAAGCACCTTCTTGTTTCCCACTGTTGAAGAGCAATTCGGGGATGGCGATTGCATCTTTCAACACGACTGAGCATCTGTTCATAACGCGCGATCTGTGGCGGAGTGGTTACACGACAATTAACAACCCTGTAATGGACTGGTCTACACAGAGTCCTGACCTGAACCCTATAGAACACCTCTGGGATGTTTTGGAACATCGACTGCGTGCCAGGTCTCACCGAGCGACATCGATACCTCTCCCCAGTGCAGCACTCCGTGAAGAATGGGCTGCCATTCCCCAAGAAGCCTTTCAGCACCTGATCGAAGGTATCCCTGAAAGAGTGGAAGCTGTCATCAAGGCAAAGGGTAAGACAACACCATACTGAATTCCAGCATTACCGATAGAGGACGCCACAAACTTGTAAGTCATTTTCAGCCAGGTGTCCGGATACTTTGGATCACACAGTGTATTAATCACACATCAACAATTGACTAAAATTATGACAGGGCCATCATTTCATTAAAATTATTTCAGTATTCAAGTTCATTTAGATTCTGATAAATGTGATAACCTCTAATTCAGGGTACCAACAACATATACAGTCAAAGGGTAAAACTAATTTTAGCAGACTCATGGGCAAGGTCATCAAGTGGAAGGGTTAACAGTTATAGTGATTGCTGTCAGGGCGTAAAATCGCAATTGCCTGTCGCCTTCCAAAATATACCGCAAGTCCATTGTAGTTCAAATGGTTCAAATGGCTATAAGCACTATGGAACTTAACATCTGAGGTCATCAGTCCCCTAGACTTAGAACTACTTAAACCTAACTAACCTAAGGACATCACACACATCCATGCCCGACGTTGGATTCGAACCTGCGACCGTAGAAGCAGCGTGGTTCCGGACTGAAGCGCCTAGAACCGCTCGGCCACCGCGGACGACTCCATTGTAGTCTTGCAAAGTAGACCCCTAGCGACCGGAATACCAACATGCAAAACAAAAAAACGGTACGAACTCGTGAAGCAACTTAATATTTGCGAATATGTGCGAGGGCCGTGAAAAATTCGTACTGTATCGTGACTTGGAAACAAAATTTGTGCTTTCCAGAAACCTTCTTCAACAATATCTCCGTTCAAAAACAACCGTTCGCTAATTTCGTTGTGTATTTATGTGAAAAAGATATATTTTTATGAATTTTATGACACTTGGAAGTGCTGTGGGTAACACGTTCGTAGCAAATTGAAAGCTACAGCTGTTTATTCTGTAAACTTAGGCACCAATATCTTTACAAGTTCTTCCAGGATAAGGTACTTATATGAGTAGTGCAGCATATCTATTTTCTTCCGTTCATTGACCAGTTTCTTCTAAATCGGGGTCTGAAATTTTTTGATCGTGACGTTAAGTTACCTCTTGTGAATTCAACAACATTGGAATGCCGACTTCGTGCCAGGTCTCACCGAACGACATCGATACCTTTCCTCAGTGCAGCACTCCGTGAAGAATGGGCTGCCATTCCCCAAGAAACATTTCAGAACCTGATTGAAGGTATTCCTGCAAGAGTGGAAGCTGTCATCAAGACAAAGGGTGTATTTTGCTGGTGTTATAAGCCTCATCTCGTGTTCCATTTAGTGTCCGACATCAACAATTGTAAAAATTTATTTGTCTGCACATGTTCATCACATCTACCGATTTTAGAATTATATTAATACCTTCAGCTGCTGACGGGCGTTGACATATATCAGCGGGGACAGGTGAAAATGTGTGCCCCGACTGGGACTCGAACCTGGGATCTCCTGATTACATGACAGACGCGCTGTCATCTGAGCCACCGACTAACTGCAGGAAGTATCTCGCGCACGCCTACCGCGAGACCAACGTTCGTAGGGTCCCACCCCAACACACTCATTACTCGTGGAAGACATTCTTACCAAGACCCGTAAAGGTTTGGGGAACATGTGTGCATCCGCACAGAAGAAGAAGGTCATGGCCGGTATTGCCAGAATTATATACTTACATGGCTATGATGTCTGTTCTTTCGGACATCTCCGAAAGAACAGACACCATATCCATATAAGTATCTACCGATTTTGGTCCCACTCGGATATTCCTTCGTTCTGTGTTTCTTTTTTTTTGTGTTAGAGTGTATACTTCATGTATGTTCCTAAACCACTGCGTCGATTTCAGCCAAACTTGGTAAACATATCACTTACAGTGTGGATAGAACCACTATGGGGTTAAGAACAACCTACCTCTCGAAGAGGTGGTAGTGGGGGTGAGAAAGAAGCGTAATTCACGACGCGCAAATAGTCAGAATGTATTCATCCGCCGCCGCGGTGGCCACGCGGTTCTAGGCGCTGCAGTCCGGAACCGCGCGACTGCTACGGTCGCAAGTTCGAATCCTGCCTCGGGCATGGATGTGTGTGATGTCCTTAGGTTAGTTAGGTTTAAGTAGTTCTAAGTTCTAGGTGACTGATGACCTCAGATGTTAAGTCCCATAGTGCTCAGAGCCATTTGAACCATTTTTTTTTGTATTCATCCAGTACTGCAATAAACTTTATACATAATTCCAACCTTTACGAGACTTTTTCACGCTAACACCTCCGCAAAATGATGAAAGGAAAAAAAAGTTTATCGCTTACTACATTTTCAACGTTCATGCAGTCAAACTACCTTTTCAGGTATGACATTTTAATTTATGACTTCTTTACTAGTAACTCAACTCGCAACAAGTTTCGCAGACAGTATTCGTGTATACCACTGAATGTACCTGCAGTACTATAACACTGCACAACAAATAGTTCAGGAGACAACACATTTCTCAGACAGTGTCAACGTATACCACTAGATGTATCTGAAAAATTATGTCGTTGTAAGACACGTAGTTCAGGAGATACGACGTCATAAATATTGAGCTGCGTGAAAACTAAACAGCAGGGTGAAATTCGCTAAAGATAGAAGTGAAATGTATGTACAAACATGTGTGAAATGTGTTAAATAGATGTGATTAATGCATATTCGGGCAAAGATACAGATAAAAAGCTCCTCCTAAACCAATGGATCGGGTTCAACCAAACTTGGTACCCATCTTACATGCATTCTGGAAAGAAACATTGTGGAGGTAAGAACTAGCAACCTCCTATTGAGGGGTGGGGAGGGGTGAGACGGGGTGAAGAAGATGGACAGACAGAGAGAGGGAAGGAGGAGATGGTGATACGGGGAGATGGACAGAGATAGATGGTGGCAAAAATGGACAGGGAAAGGGAAAGGGAGCAGATGAATTAGAGGGAGGGAGGAGGAGGAGACGGACAGAGAAAGGAAAGAGGAGGAGACAGATAGAGAGGGCGGGAGGAGGAGATGAACTGAGAGGTGAGATGAAGGAAATGGGCAGAGAAAGAGGAGGTGGACAGAGAGAGGGGGAGGTGGATAGAGACATGAAGGAGAAGGAGATGGACAGAGTGCGAGGGGAGGAAGAGGTGGGCACAGGGAGTGGGAGGACGTGATGGACAGAGAAAGGGGGAGGAGGGGAGGGACAGAGAGAGGTGGGAGGAGGAGAGGGACAGAGAGGGGAGGAGGAAATGGACAGAAAGAGTGGGTAGGAAGGGATGGAGTAACAGAACTGGAACGAATACATACTCGGGAAATGCCGAGTACTCACGTAATACAGACATAAATGTCAATGGCGTTGAGAAACAGCTAAAATCGCTAAAATTAAGCAAGGCTTCAGGGTCCAATGGTATGCCTGTCAGATACTATTCTGAATTTGCAGTTGAGTTCGCTCCCATTTTAAGCATTATATTCCTTAGATCACTTGAACAAATAACTGTGCCCAGTGAGTGGAACAAAGCACACATCACACCCGACTACAAGAAGGATAACAGATGTAATTCACAAAGCCATCGCCTAGTTACCGAACCGCTGAAACAGTCTTCAACTCGGCGGACTGCATGCCTATTAGCGAGCTGGCGCGGAAATGAGTCAGCGTGCGTGGGTGTTTCTGTGACGCGTACGGAGGCATCCACCAGGCCGCTGTCTCCGCTGTCTAAGCGTTTCTGATAAATTCAGGGAACAAAGACGAGCACACAAAGCGAGACGGAGCCAGCGTAAAACATTGTCACAACATCTACGAAAACGAGTGCACCGTGATTCGTATGATCTCGTTTCTATTTCGCTTCTTGGTAGACCTGCAGCTGTATATTTGGCAGTGGATTTTTCATTCCAGCGCATCTGGAATCACGCTGCAGTGACATCGAATTCTTATTTACATTCTTCAAACCGAAACTAATGAACAATAAATGAGTAGTGAATAATTTGCAATCCCTAAGTTGGGAAGATTTTTTATGTAGAGGGTTTTGTTTATTGTGATAATGGCCAAGCCATGCATGCGGTGATGAACTTATTTTGTTATACAGCTCATAGCACTAATATACGTTAATTACATCTGATAGTTAAAATTAATACCATTATAGTAGCATTGACAATAAATAAAATTGAAGGATTACGTGTCAGCTGCAAGGATGTAATTAAAGCACATTACACTTGTTTTTACTTCCACAGTCACCCGATCATAATTACATACGTATGCAGTGGTGGAGGATTCTATCTGCCGTATTATGTTTTGATAACTGTAACTGAATTTACACAGTAGACCATTCTTGAAGTTAATATGTACTGCTTAGCTTCGTGCATCAAGCAAGAAATCTGCCAATAATAAAATTCTAAAATAGAATGAAAGAGTAACAGTAGGTAGAATTTACTGAAATAACTCTGAACTTATGGTAGGAAACACAAGTTTTCTAAACATTAGGGATTTTAATTACGTAGGGAGAACTGAAAGCATCGTGTCAGTTGAAGGCCTTTGTGTAGCAGACTGCAATCAAAAACATTTTTCACTTGAAACTTCGTCTCCGATTACAAATGTGTGTCAGGCTGGGACTCGGAGCTGGTACCCTTGCCTTTCGGTTGAACAAGCTCAAACCGACTGAGCTATCCAAGCACAGCTCACAACACGGCTTAACAACCTTACTTCCGCCAGTACTTCATCTCCTGCTACCAAAACTTCACAGAAGTTCTCCTGCGTATCATCAGGGACTAGCAGGCGTGGAAGAAAGAATATTACCGAGAAATGGCTTAACCACAGCGTAGGGGGAATTTCACTCTGGGCTGATTTGAAACGTTTTGCAGATCAAAACTGTGGGCCGGAATGGGAGTTGAACCTTTTTTTCACATATTAGCGGTTCTGAATTACAAAAAGGCATGTAACGTAAGCACGTAAGCGTACTTAGTTGTCTTAATGCACAACCCGTCAAACACACATATCCTTGTTACGTGGTGACTTTGCAACGTAATAGGTACGAAGCCTCCACATCCCAAACCAATTAGTGGTAGCACTTGATTAGAGAAGCTATGAAGTAACTTACAGTAAGGTGACTGGGGAATATGAGGCTATATTCATACGAAAAGTAAGTGACGAAGGAGGGTAAAGCGGGAAAGGCTTGCCCTCTTTGCAGAGAACTATTCAGGACAATTTTTACAACATAATTGTGTTTAAAATGTTTCGCAAGAGTAAGTTAATCATTAGTAGATATTAGCAACAAAAATAAAGATCAGTAATATTCTAGAGGCTGCTGTGGCGTGCCTCCTCTTTCCCGGAGCCATGCTTTGGCCTGTCGAAAACACAGTAGACTGCCGAGACTCTCTTCACTCTTGATGATGTCTGTTACCATTAACAGAAAACATTCCTAAATATATTGAAGTAACTACTGTAGTAAAACTGGCTGTTCCTTTTACAAACAGTTGTGTTCCTCTCGATGAAAAAGGCGTATTTCGACCTCCTCCAAAACATTTATATAGCCATTTTTCGAGATTCTCTGCAGTATTTCTATGTGCTTGTAATTATCCGTAAATGAAACGCAGCACGAACGCCGTCTTGATAATCGGATTTGGGTGTCTACCATTGTTTAGCGATCCCAGACTCCTTTTTGCGTTATCTGTATTTTAAAAATAGTTGCTGCTGCTGCTGATTAAGGTTTTAAAGAGGCTAAGCATCTAAGCTAATCCGTCTCTTATTATTCAACCCCTCCCTCCGCCCCCCCCCCCCCACCCCAAACACACATCCAGGACGGAATCTGTTAACCCCATTTGTCTGCCTCTAGAATTATTCGATGTGAAAATGTGAGAACGTTTCTTTAAATGTTTGCGTATCGTGTATCTGTGGCGGAATGTGGGTACAAGCTATAGAACAGAAAAAATCTGTCGTTTAAAACTGGCACTAGTGTTTTAGTTCCGAGTAACAGGTATTTTTCAGTATTTTTTGTGTCTGTTATATTAGTTTTTTAGTTTTTTTACTAATAACTGGGTAAAAACTGGGCATACTAATTTGCCATGGCATCAGCATTAAATTTTTTTGCTTTTAGAGTAAAACTTCTTCTGAAAACGATTAACGCTCATTCGTAAAATTTCCATAGCTTTGAAATATTGGATTATTATAGAAAATGGGATAAGCGATCTGTGATATTTTAGCATTAACCCCGACAGTCAGAAACAGCAGCAATCACATGACGTAAGAATCGGTACAGCATTGCTGAGACAAGTTCTTAGGAAAAGTAGATAAATTCGATTGATATACCTATAATTTTATGACGTGCTATAAACTTGGGATAATAACTGAACCCTAAATTTTGTGATTGCTTCAGGGTGAAAAACTGAAACCATCTAAAAGTGACGATGCAGGAAAAGTCATCAACTTCCGACCTTTCGTTCGCTTTCGCAGTCACCGCGCCAGTCCCCTTCACCTTAGCCATCTTTGCTAGTGATACTGAGACGAATTTCTGCCACAGCCTCAACTCCATAACGATCGAGATCTGATACTCCTTCGCATCCATTAGAATTTTTGAGTCTTTGTTCGAAGTCTACGTTAATTACTGGAGATAACAGCAATAAAAAACCGAAATCCGGTTATTTCATAAACCACTTATTTTGAGTGGTTTCAACAATCAAGTTAAACTGGGAACGAAACAACCGATATAAACGAAAACCGGTTGTTTCAGCGACAACCGCCATCCCTTGTAATGGGATGTGGGAAACGGCCTTAAAATCTCATTAGTGTTGGCCGACGTACCAGCCCAAGTCGTTAATTCGCGAAGCGGATGCGACTCGTGTCAGGTTTGAAA
This sequence comes from Schistocerca cancellata, assembly GCF_023864275.1. Taxonomy (NCBI): domain Eukaryota; kingdom Metazoa; phylum Arthropoda; class Insecta; order Orthoptera; family Acrididae; genus Schistocerca; species Schistocerca cancellata. The sequence goes on from NC_064629.1 coordinate 320,488,848, forward strand.
ATAGTTATATCTGTCGGTGTGTTTAGGCACGTAACAGTCCTATTTGACCATAAAGGTCGGTTCGCACTGGGTTTCAACGTAATGGAAGGCATCGCCACCGTCAAGTGGAGGTGTGTTCACACTAGAGTCTAGATGGAACGTCAGCTCATTGTCACTTCGCTTGGCCAAGTACCGAACGGTGAAAGTGAGATTGTGAGGTACGATCAGTTATACAAAAATGTGGAATATAATACCAGAATTAAGGAACTAGCAATGATAAACTTTATTGCTTGTTTGCGGTGGTGATAGTCTCTCAGACAGTTCTACAGCATCTCTGGGCACCCAAACTCCGTAAAACTACCATAGCTTATCGAAAGTGCCAATAATGCGTATCACCATTGCTAGAGCGTACGTAGGAGGAGTGTCTGTCGTTAGTGAAATCGCCCTATTTACTGCATATTCATTTGACTTGCCTCTTCTAAATCCCATGTAGCAACCTACAATCTTTTAATCTTTGCACAAGAGTTTTCCGAAATCTTACAGAGAACGTTCAGGAGACCAATTGGTCTATAGGATTTGGGTACCATCGGATCCTTAATCTTTCCCTTTAATGATAATCACCACCTCAGCATTATTCCACGGTGCAGAGAACTTTTCCTGCAAGATACACTCGTGGTACAGCTCATATAATATCAAATTGGCCACATAAGGCTCGTATTACTTCCATTGGGGTTTTTAAGCTAGATTTCTGAACTGATTTAGCGTGTGTCAGATGCTTAGCTTGTCCTGTAACACAACTATGTCAGCCAGGTTCGCCACTTCTCTGGACGCCTTCATGTGCATACGTGCGAGGTCTGTAATAAAGAAAGACACCCAAATAATCAATATTCCACGCTTAACGCTGCAGCATCCTGACCCATTCTTAATGAACATATTACTAGTGAACTTATTTTCGTGTTATCAATTTTGTTTAGAGGTTCCATAAACTTGTAATGCAAATTAACATCTTATTAAAAATTCTGGGAGATAATATGCTGTGACAGATAGATTCCTGACGACCTATTGAGAAACATTTTTCGGAAATTTGATTTTGGATTCGGTATTTTTAAGAGGATACAGTTATTTGTTCAAGATGGCGGCAGCTGTTAAGTTAAAATAAAAATTCAAAAGACTCTTTTCTTCTCCCTTGGGGAGGCGCAGTGATACAAAGACAACTCCGTTTCGACGGTTGGAACCAAGGTAGGATGTGAAACCTCTGTGGACCGTAAAACACTGTCTCTTCTCCAAGTTTCAGCAGGTTGTCCTTGACCACTGCACCTCCCATCGGTTGTAACTGTTTTTCCTGAAGGCCAAAAGCTGATTGTAGTGGACACTTCAAGATCATAAAACTCCAGAGTCGAGCCGCCTCTGCCAGAGAACTCCGACGTGAACGCGGTCCGCTCTTGGCACTTGTTGCCTTGAGTCAGATCGTAGTTCATTTGTTTATTACTTTGAACAGAAGATAGTAATATCGCTTTTGTATATTCTTCACCATTTTCACTTAGTATGCGTGACTATGTTGCGTAATTGCCATGAAACGAACCCCCTCACCCCGCCTCCCTTCTTTGTCACCTCGATAATTGTCTGAGGGGTTCAGCTCTCTGTCTAGCATGTTAGGATTCTCACATGTATTCTGTTGTTTCCAGCGAGTTAGTAGCACAAGTGGTTTTTAAGGCATTTTGCAATTTTATGTGTTGATTCCTGTATTCGTTTAGCTGGTATCTCTGTCAATGTCTCCTCGTATGTGAACAATTAGAGACCTTCAGTTAAGGCTGCTCTCGGCTCTGTATTTGTGAATTCTGATAAAATGCACCACATTGTTAGCTTTTAAACTACTTTACTAGTGCTGAATCTTCAATCTCTTAATTAATTAGGACCCCCTACAATCAGAGACGAAGTCGGTTGGCTCCCACGATCGAGACTGAGCAAGATATCAGATAAATCATTTTTTCCTCTTGAAGAAAGGCAGAGCGAATTTCTGCAGCGTGGAAATTTTGGGCAAGCTCTTTGCGACCTTCCGCCTGGGGTCTGGACACAGTGGGGAGGAGGCTACAGATCTAGGTGATGGATGTCTTTTAGCCTTGGTAGATATTCGTCGGTGTCATCACTACATTGAAAATACAAAAAAAAACAGTGTGCAACTCTCCTTTCCGGTTAATACTTTCACACAGATCAAGAACTCTGAAAAATACTGTGATTATTTTGTCATTGCAATGCCTTTGTTAATCACTGTTATTGCTGCCATAGGAAATTATCTTTGGATGGATGTCTAGGTAGTTATTGGTGTAGGGGAAACTTCCTGCCTTAGATGCAATTGTTGGAGACACAATACATCTATCTGAAACTCGAAGCCTCATGCAATACTCTGACACGTATCATGGCGGTAAGTTGTCTCATTTTTATCTCAGTTATGGATGATGGATACATATTAAACAATTTGGCCACTCTCCTCCGTAATCTCATGCTATACGACATGCGTGATCATATAGTGATTTATAAACTATCTAAAGAATATCATCGATTTATTCTGGCAGAAACCTCCTTCAGTAGAGTTTCCAGTTTATTCACATTTACTGGCAAATTGTTCGCTTTGAGATGGATGCTATCTACTAAATCAGATGCAAGTGACGGTATATACTCGCCTATCGAGTACATATTCCTTACCAGACGGCTTAACGCTGTAGTAAGCATCATTTGCTCTTCCGAACTAGTGAGTAGCATCAGATTCTCTTTGCTTTCATAAATCTGTCGTTGATCTGCTCCTAAGTGTCTTCTGCTGCCTACTTTTCTGTGGTAGGTGTCTTTTTCCTTCATGAAGTGGTTCCCCTGAATCTCATACTGGTTTCGTTACACATTGAGATCCTGAAATGGCAAACCTTCTTTCTCCTCTATAGGCAGGGTTGTATCTTCTTCAGGTTGAGTACTGCCCTCGAATTCTTCAAATGCCTGCCCATTTTCTCTCACGAAATCCTGCTCTCCTGTGTCATAAGTCACTCCTACTACCGCCTGTAAGCTTGGTTCTCTGTTATACCTCATAGTTCTGGATTTTCGCCAAAAAAAATTTTCCTGCCTTTTCGATGGTGCATATGTCGTGTTCTCTCTTCTATGGTACTCACTTTTAGTCATAATTCCCTCGCTGTTTCGGCATTCCTCCTCCCCCTCTATGATGATTTTTTTTTACATAGAGGGTGTGTAATGGTGTCATTAAAATACTCACTGCATTCTAGTGTTATTAGATGCTTACAAATAATCAGTTCTTAAAATTTGCCTTTTTAGGAGAATTTGATACGTGTAACATTCGTTTCGATCCTCCATGCACTTTTTCCTCTATTCTTACATGGCACACACACTGCAGATTTTCTGCTTTTATTGTAGTTTTTCCTGATGTAACATTATCTCCCACGGTGTCCAGAAGAAACTTCTTGTTTGTCAGAAGATTTTGCCATACGTCAAAGTCTTAGCTTTTTACATACTGTGTCACTACCAAGTAGTGTTTTACTGACTAAAAATACTCCGCTATCAGGCCCAGAAGACCGTGCGATGCTGCTCGGCCGCCGTGTCATCCTCTGCCCTGTGGCGTCATTCGGATGCGTTATGGAAGGCCATGGCACAGCATGACGCTCTCCCAGTAGTTGTCGGCTTTCCAGACCTTGAAGCCCCTACTCCTCACTTGACATCGCGAAAAAATCATTGGCAGTACGGGGATCTGAACCTGGGTCCTCCGTATTGCAGTCAGATGCACAGGTTACTCACCTACAGCGGCGGACAATCTTTTACTGATACAGAACTAAAGCCGAAATATATCTTTCGTCGCTTCGTAACAGCTATTCGAACCCAGAGCTCACATCAGTAGCTCGATGAGCCACCTTTCTTCCCATTGGTCCTGTCCTAAATCGTACGTAAAGCTGCTGTTGAAGCTTCCCTTGGTGAGTTAATCTTCAAGGTTTTGCACATATGTTGTGTCTTGCAATGTCTTTGCATATGAGTCCTTTGGGATATCATACACTATCACTAAATATCTCTTTACGTGAAGTGTATTCGCAGTTGCGAATATGGACAACAATCAGCTGTATAACATAATGACGACAATGAAAATTTGTGCCGGACCGGATCCCGCATATCTCGTTTATAGCGAGCGGTCGCCTTACAATTAGGCTACCTAAGCACGCTTCACGCCCAGACCCAAACTTCCATATGTCGCCAAACATGTGTCTACAACCTGCAGTCGTACATCCATTATGTATATTCCCGTACAGAAGAGACATTTTAATTGAAAGTCACTTAACCGATTTCGGCTGATAAATACGATAGTGCCTGTGTTGCCTGTGTTATACAGAAGTACGATTCAGTGTTCCTTCGGACTTGCATGAATGTCCGAATGAACATTACATCATACTTCTGAACGACATAGGCACTGATATGTCGTATATGTCTCTTTATCCTAGGCTGTTCCCATATTATTGTCTCTTGCACCTTTTTTTTATTATCTTTTCCAAGACTCTCTGTGTAGCAGTTTCCATTATGATACAACCGCTCACTCGACGAAAGATCGGAACCTAAGCACTGGAAAACTGAACAGGTCGTACCAACATGCAAGAAAGGAAACAGAAGTAATCCGTTTAAATATAGACCCATATCACTGAAGTCAGTTTGCGGCAGTATTTTGGAAGCTATGATGTGTTAGAACATCATGGATGACTTCGAAGAAAACGATTTATTGACGCATAGTCAGCGTGGATTTAGGCAATCTTGTTCTTGTGAAACACGACTGGCTGTTTATTCATTCGAAGCAACGAGTGCTATCGATAGTAAATCTCAGACTGATGCGATATTTCTAGATTTCCAGAAGGCTTTTGTCACCGGTCCTCACAGCGGCTTCTAATTGCGTGCCTATGGAATATCTACATCTACATCTACATCTACATGGATACTCTGCAAATTACATTCAAGTGCCTGGCAGAGGGTTCATCGAATCACCTTCACAATTCTCTATTATTCCAATCTCTTATAGCGCGCGGAAAGAATGCACACCTATATCTTTCCGTACGATCTCTGATTTCCCTTATTTTATCGTGGTGATCGTTCCTCCTATGTAGGTCGCTGTCAACAAAATATTTTCACATTCGGAGGAGAAAGTTAGTGATTGGAATTTCGTGAGAAGATTCCATCGCAACCAAAAACGCCTTTCTTTTAATGATTTCCAGCACAAATCCTGTATCATTTCTGTGGCACTCTGTCCCATATTTCGCGATAATACGAAACGTGCTGCCTTTCTTTGAACTTTTTCGATTTACTCGGTCAGTCCTATCTGTTAAGGATCCCACACCGCGCAGCAGTATTCTAAAAGAGGACGGACAAGCGTAGTGTAGGCAGTCTCCTTACTAGGTGTGTTACATTTTCTAAGTGTTCTGCCAATAAAACGCAGTCTTTGGTTAGGCTTCCCCACAACATTTTCTATGCGTTCCTTCCAATTTAAGTTGTTCGTAGTTGTAATGCCTAGGTATTTAGTTGAATTTACAGCTTTTAGATTAGACTGATTTATCGTGTAACTGAAGTTAAACGAGTTCCTTTTAGCACTCATGTGGATGACCTCACACTTTTCGTTATTTAGGGACAACTGCTACTTTTCGCATCATTCAGATATCTTTTCTAAATAGTTTTGCAGTTTGTTTTGATCTTCTGATGACTTTATTAGTCGATAAACGACAGCGTCATCTGCAAACAACCGAAGACGGCTGCTCAGATTGCCTCCAAAATCGCTTATATAGATAAGGAACAGCAAAGGGCCTATAACACTACCTTGGGGAACGCCGGAAATCACTTCTGTTTTACTCGATGACTTTCCGTCAATTACTACTAACTGTGACCTCTCTGACAGGAAATCACAAATCCAGTCACATAACTGAGACGATATTCCATAAGCACGCAGTTTCACTACGAGCCGCTTGTGTGGTACAGTGTCAAAAGCCTTCCGGAAATCCAGAAATACGGAATCGATCTGAAATCCCTTGTCAATAGCACTCAATACTTCATGTGAATAAAGAGCTAGTTATGTTTCACAGGGATGGTGTTTTCTAAGCCCATGTTAACTGTGTGTCAATAGACCGTTTTCTTCGAGGTAATTCATTATGTTCGAACACAATATATGTTCTAAAATCCTGCTGCATATCGACGTTAGCGATATGGGCCTGTAATTTAGTGGATTACTCCTATTACCTTTCTTGAACATTGGTGTGACCTGTGTAACTTTCCAGTCTTTGGGTACGGATCTTTCGTCGAGCGAACGGTTGTATATGATTGTTAAGTATGGAGCTAATGCATCAGCATACTCCGAAGGGCACCTAAATGGTGTACAGTCTGGACCAGAAGACTTGCTTTTATTAAGTGATTTAAGTTGCTTCACTACTCCGAGGATATTTACTTCTACGTTACTCATGTTGACAGCTGTTCTCGATTCGAATTCGTATCAGTACCGTCTTAGTTGTGCTACTGGATTCGTATTTTCCTGTCAGAAAGAACACAGTCGGTAGTAACTGACGGAAAGTCACCAAGAAAGACAGAAATGATATCTGACGTTTCCCAAGAAAGTGTTACAGGCTCTCTACTGTTAATAATCTAAATAAACTATATAAGAAGCAATCTGAGCAGTCCTCTTAGACTGTCTGCAGGTGGTGCTGTCATTTGCCGTCTATTAAAGTCATCATAAGATCAAAACCATTGCACATTGATGTAGACAGGATACCTATTTGGTGCGAAAAGTGGCAGTTATAAAGAATGGCTCTGAGCACTATGAGACTCAACTGCTGTGGTCATTAGTCCCCTAGAACTTAGAACTACTTCAACCTAACTAACCTAAGGACATCACACACACCCATGCCCGAGGCAGGATTCGAACCTGCGACCGTAGCAGCAGCGCGGCTCCGGACCGGAGCGCCTAGAACCGCACGGCCACCGCGGCCGGCCAAAGTGGCAGTTGACACTAAACATTGAAAAATGTGAGGTCATTCACGTAAGTGCTACAATGAATCCGTTAAATTTCGGTTACACGATAAATCACACAAATCTAGACTTTCAATTCAGCTAAATACCTAGGGATTACAATGACGAACAACTTAAACTGGAAAAATTACGTAGAGAATATTGTCGGGAAGGCAAACCAAAGGCGATCTGTGGCTATGTTTTATTAGCAGGAAACATAGAAGATGCAAAAGATCTACTAAAGAGACTTTCTGCACTACTCTTGTCCGTCCTCTTCTGTGATACTGCTGTGCTGTATACGATGGTTACCAGATACGGTCGACGGAGCACGTCGAAAAGTTCAAAGAAGGGCAGCTCGTTTTGTGTTATTGCGAAATAGGAGAGAGTGTGTCGCGGATACGAAATCCGAGGTGGTGTGACAATGATTAAAACAAAGGCATTTCTCGTTGCGGCGAGAACTTTTCACCAAATTTCAATCACCAACTTCCTCCAGCGAATGTGAAAATATTTTGAGGATCCCTGCTAAGTAGGGAGACGTAACCATCGTAACAAAATAAGAGAAATCAGTGCTCACACGGAAAGATTTAGCAGTTCGTTTTTCCTGTGTGCTGTTCGAGAATGGAAGTTAGAGAAGGTGTAGTGATGAAACCTGTGCCAAGCACTTAAGTGTTAATTGCAGAGAATTCATATAAATTTAGATGTAGATGGCAATGTAATTAGTGGCTCGATATTCTTTATAAAATTTTTCTCTTTGGTGCGGTTCATTAAGGTCGCTATTTTGTTGCACTTTGTTCTCGACTTCATGAACGACTTATTTTGCGTACTTAGCGAAAATCCGGAAAGTAAGAGTTTCAAAAAATTAGTTTTTGACTGCCGTAGTATTTACAGCAAGATCCCAGACCTCAAGCCGGCTGCGGTGGTCTAGCGGTTCTGGCGCTGCAGTCCGGAACCGCGGGACTGCTACGGTCGCAGGTTCGAATCCTGCCTCGGGCATGGGTGTGTGTGATGTCCTTAGGTTAGTTAGGTTTAAGTAGTTCTAAGTTCTAGGCGACTTATGACCTAAGATGTTGAGTCCCATAGTGCTCAGAGCCATTTGAACCATTTGAACCAGACCTCAATTATCTCATTGATCTCGTTGAAAGCAGTCGCTACCACATCATACTAGGAACTGAGAATCGACTGAACCCGAAGCGAGACCATGAAAGCAGTAGCTCTCTCATCATACTACGAATTCAGAGTTTATTGAACCGGAAGTAAAAGGTATGGAAATTTTCGACAATTCACGGAACGCATGGGCATGTGGAAGGGGCCGGAGAATGGAAATCCAACCCCCCCCCCCCCCCCCCCGAAATATTCTAATCTTCTGAGTGGGAGCTGGACTCCACATTAGAGCAGATATCTACTTTGCCATGAGCATGTGATCGGCACGTTGAATTCCTGAGTCCTTTGTGTTCCTTCCCTTGCCGTATTTGGCACGTCTCCCAAAGTATTCCTGATACATAGAGGCAGTCACGTTGTCTACCTGACGACGAGCAGCTGAACAATGACAACGTGCGTTCCCTTTTGGCCAAGGTTTCTAGTATCCTGTGTTCCCTGGTAAAAATGCGGCGCAGCGAGATCATTTTTTTCCTGAAATTTACTCACTTGCCATAGTGAGCTTCTTAGAATAACGGCCTGCCTGAAGCGACGTACAATATAGTTCAAATTGGAAAAGTTATTTAAAAGATAAGCTGAACTATACGTGTCAGTAAGGTGCATTAATTATTTTATCGCATTACTTGTTTCATCAGGACTGACTTAAGCTACTAAATAAAGTTTAACTGAAGCTACTAAATAAAACAAGCTTCTGGTTAAAATGTCTGTGCTATATTCTCACTTTAGTGACATACATGCTGCTACCTAGTCCGCCCTAACACAATTTCCTGACGCAGAAACATATACTAACACGTAGTTTCTATTATTACGTTCACTCACATAGCGAATTCCCTCTCTAATAGAGAACTATTGACCTGCTGTCCAAAGAACCGCTACTTTTACCAGCTAATAAACAGTTGGAAAAATTCACATAATTCTTATCAGCGTAGTGTGCTAATACCATATCACACAGTTCATCAATATTCCGTAATCTCAGATTTATGAAATTCGATTGCATTGCATGTCGCACTGAATTCCTTAGCCCATCAGAAGAAAGTCACAATTTCCTCTAAAATTCTTAAACTTCCGGAAACGTCGTTTACAACAGATTTCATGTTTCCGAACCACTAATCTTCTGAGCAAAAGCAAATTACAACATTTTTACAAAATTAGTAGAACAGTAAACAACAGGTCCTCACACTACTAAAGATGTATAACGACTGCTCGACACAAGCGAGGGAAAATCTCTCCTGCTTCCAGAACTCACGATCGTTCTCATCACTGGTTGAATGGAATATAATTTAGAAAATCATATTCATAGCTTTTCGTGGACAGAACTGTAATATCCCTCCTTGGCCAATCCCAAACTTCGAATTACAGTGAAATATTTCCCAAAATTTGTATTTATCAAAAAGCAAATAAACTCAAAATGACCCCATCTTCACTGTCTCAAGGGCAGAAGGAAACATTTTGTTTTAGAACCCTTAAATCGGTTACTTTACAATAAGAATTTCATGCCATATATGTGAATCACGGCACTATTACGCAATGTACTGTTTGAAAACTGAAAACATTACGTAACTTATACTGCTGTGAATAAAATACCGTTTAATTAACGACTTAACGACAAGTGTTTAGTTTGATTCATCCTGGCTTTGTAATGGCCTAAATTTCTAGTATCCTGTGTTCCTTGGTAAACAAGGGGCAGCTCGAGGTAGTTCTTTTTGTAGAATTTACTCACATACCTTAGTGAGCGCCTTATAACCACGCCTCCCTTGAAGCAAAGTATAATGTGGTTAAACTTGGGAAAGCTGTTTAAAAGACAGGCTGCACAATACGTGTTAGGCTGTTGCTTCTGAGAAGAAGTTGTAAAATTTAGGGTTTACGTAATTTTGAATACCTCCGAAATTATTTCACATATAGAACTGAAATAGTTAAACATTGTTGTTCTGAAATTTCGTAGCGAGTGGCACAAGGGAAATGACTCTTTTAAATGGCTCTGAGCACTATGGGACTTAACTTCTGAGGTCATCAGTCCCCTAGAACTTAGAACTACTTAAACCTAACTAACCTAAGGACACCACACACATCCATGCCCGAGGCAGGATTCGAACCTGCGACCGTAGCGGACACGCGGTTCCAAACTGAAGCGCTTAAAACCGCACGGCCACACCGGCCGGCTTGACTTTTTTAATTCACAGGTTGATATGGGATTTAAAAGGTTGTGCAAAGCATACATTCACATGACTAGGCCTCCAATGTATGAGCACAGAACGACAAATGTCAACTTCTCAGTGTGGAAACGCATTCTGTTGGACACTGGGCCACTAAGCAAATCTTCCAGCTTCCTAGTCGTCAAAGCATACCGCTATGCCAAGCACATTATTGTCAATGATAGACGTGTGTTTCAGCTCAAAGAGTTCACAGTGCGCAGTGTGTGTCGGATTTCCACAAATGAGAACTTCAACTTTATGTTGTAAACAACGTATTTACTGCAGTAAGTCCAGTGCTGTCATTGGGTTAAAAATGAAGCGGATTGAGGAGAAACGGTTACCTCTACAGAATTATATATGCCAAGAAGAACGTTTAGACCTAACGGTAGCCAACCTCTGTTGATACTAGTACATTCTCAGTTAATTAAGATTGATATGACGTTATAGCGAACGGAGAAGTTTGGAGTAGTAAATGCGGTACTGGACGATATGTGAACAAAGTTCATATTAATGCCTTCTTTGAAGGACAAGCGTGGAAATTCCTTTGGGTGCTACTTAAGACAATAGTTCTGCTAGCAGCCCAGAGGAATATTACAGAAGAAACATGGCCTTACCTATCTCGCTTCATGTAACAAACCAAATCCACGAATGGTTTCAGAGCCATTAAAATTTAATTAAATCCCTTCAGAACATAAGTTTGAGGAAGAACGTAAACTGCGTTACGGAAGATATACTGTTGTCTGTCAAAGTTTATCAGTGCATGTTGCCAGAACCTTCTTCTGCACCTAGAGAATTTTCCGTTCGGAAACAAAAAAACTCAAAAAAGAACCAAGTACAAAACCAGAGATCGCTTTCGCGGAGTAACAGACATGCATTTCAAATTATATCACAACATTATAACAACCTCATATTCTAGTGGCCCTCTCAGTTTAAACAGAAACGCCAGAATGGACATATTTTACTTTGAAACATTTAAAACCCACCTAAGGTACAACACAAATGAAAATAGACTGAGTGGCCTCTCTCTCCTCTCTGTGCATCGTATCATTCCAGGTTAATCCAGAGGTAGTAGTGAACCACTTTTCCGAACTACCAAGACAGATGAACACGTGGTAAACTCAAGTGCTAACAAAAGAAATGGCTCTGAGCACTATGGGACTCAACATCTTAGGTCATAAGTCCCCTAGAACTTAGAACTACTTAAGCCTAACTAACCTAAGGGCATCACACACACCCATGCCCGAGGCAGGATTCGAACCTGCGACCGTAGCAGTCCCGCGGTTCCGGACTGCAGCGCCAGAACCGCTAGACCACCAAGTGCTAACAGCCATACTGAGATTGGGTGTTCGCTTAATATAGATAAACTTTTGTTTTGAAATCAAATAGTGAAAATTGTGTCCTTATAACATTTAGACAGGATCTTCCCCTTCCCCCCTCTCAAGCAAAAAAAATCCTGAATTGGATCGGAAACATAGATTATATTCTCCAGCAAGAGGAGATTTGGTCATAACGACAAGTGAAAGCACGTCTAGTGAAGTCTAAAATGAATCCAACTGCAAACTGCCATAGACAAGACGAAAGAGTTCACGGGAGAACAGTCGGGTGTTCGTGTCCAGCGGGCACAATATTCCTGCAAGCAACCACGTTGCCATCATCAGGTCCATTGACGAAATGACAGCCGAGACGCCGGCGCTGGGCTTTTATCTCCCCCCCCCCCCTCACTTACAGGTGTTCCCAACGCGGTCCACGTCCGGGCGCGGAGCGTCCAGCATCCGTTCCGTTCGCGGTCAGCGCCCAGAGGCGCGTGCCGGCGGCGTCTTCTTAGTATCTCTACCTGTTCTCGCAGTCAGTTCGTGGTGGGATGTCTTCTTTCTCCTTTCAGTTTGATTCAGAGCGGGTTCCCAGGCATTACTAAGGATGTAACCGCTATCTCGATTGATCAGCGGTTCCCGTACTCGAATTTTGATAGATTCTTTAATGACACAGTCCCAGTATTAGGACGCCTTTGCCAGAACCCTCTTCTGGTCGTAACTCATTTTGTGTAATTCCGAGAGGCAATGTTCAGCAACCGCCGACTTGTTATGCTGCTGCAGTCTGGTGCGCCGTTGATCTTCGATATCACGCATCGTTTGACCTATGTAATTCAAGCCACATTCAGAGCGGATCTGATAGACCCCGGATTTCCGTAATTCTAGATCGTCCTTGACATTACCAAGCAGCGCCTGTGTCGTAATTGGAGGGCAGAAGACAGTCTTCACTTGATGTTTTTGAAGAATCGACCTATCTGTCCTGTTAAAGCGCCACAGAACGGAATAAATCTATGCCCTCATCCCGCTGAGTTTCCTCTTCTGTTTCCTTCGGTCGTGCAGTCGGTGTGGGTTCGAGGTCTAGTGGCTAGCGTTGCTACCTCTGGATCACGGGGTCCCGGGTTCGATTTCAGCCCGGGTTGGAGTTTCTCTGCCCAGGGACTGGGTGTTTGTGTTGTCCTTGTCATTCCATCATCATTCATGAAATTGGCTCGGTTGGCCTTTGTACGGATTGGGAATGTATACGGGCACTGATGGCCGCGCAGTTGAGCGCCCCACAAAACCAAACAACATCATCATCAGTCGGTGTGGGACGTAGAGCTCTCCGAATTTGCTTCTCTGTGTAGCCGTTTTCCCGGAAAACCGACCTCAGATGTTCAAGTTCTTGGTTAATGCTCTCACTGTCAGACCGGGTACAGTCCCTGATAACCAATTTTTTGAAGACGCCGTTCCTCTGCGATCGCTGGTGGCAGCTGTTTGCATGTAAGTAAAGGTCGGTGTGCGTCTTGTTACACTAGACGCTGTGGCCCAGTGTGCCGTCTGCTCTTCCTTTAACTACGACATCCGGAAAGGGGAGCACTCCATCCACTTGGAATTCTTTCAATGCTTTCAGTGATGAGTGTCACTTCGAACTGAGTCCCGATGGCCAGCGAAGACGTGACTGGAGACGGCCGGGTCAGCGGTGGTTTACCAACATGACTGTCGCCTGCCACACGGCCCGACAACCGAAGTGATGGTGAGAGGTGATATCTTTTCATAGCAGGACCCCTGTGATTGTCATCCACGGCAACCTCACAACACAGCGGTACGTCGATAATATCCCTCAGGAAATCATGCAACAACTCCACAAATCAATGTCAAACCAAATAACTGCTTGCATAAGGGCCAGAGGTGGACCAACGCGTTATTGACTTGTTCAATTTGTGAAGCTCTTTCTCCTAGAAAAAAATCATCGAATTTTTCTGGAACTGTAATCATTTGTTTGTTTGTACATGTACAACACATCTACCGATTTCCGTGACATGTATCGATATTAGCAATCCCGGTATTGAAAACTAATTGCAACTACATATAGTGAATAAGGCACTAGGCTCTTACGCAGTTCCTGTTAGATTTTTACATTGAACGTGCTGCGGAATTAGCTCCTTTCCCATCGAATATTTATTGCGCAGAGAATAGTCCAGCGTATATGGAAAGGAATACAGGTCACTCCTCTTTACTAAAAGATAAAAGATCAGATGCACAGAATTACAGACCAATATCACTGACGTCCGCCTAAGCATATTCTAAGCTCAAACCTGATAATGTTCCAGGAGGGACACAAATTTCTCTCACAGAATCAGTAGGATTCAGAAAGAAAGAACTCGCTGAAGCACAGCTTTTTTGATTCGTACGGGATATCTTGCAAACAACATATGCAGGTGAACAGGTGGAGTCCTAAATTTCCGAAAGGCATTTGACCCTTTACCACATCGTCGACTATAAACTAAAATACGATCATGAGAAAATATATGATAGCTCGGAGGAATGTTTGACTAGTAGAAATCAGTACCTTGTACTGGATGGCAAATGCTTCACAGTAACAAAAAGTGACATCGCTGATGCCGCAAGATAGTGTAATACGACCCATCATGTTCTTAATATACACAGACAATATATCATACACGATCAATAGCACTGTAATATTATTCACTGACAACCCTGTTGTCAGCAGGAAAGGTACGCTATGTCGTTGGACAATCATAAGGAAGTGCAGAGAAGCTTGAACAAAGTTTCCACTTTCTGTAATGAATGACAGCTGTCCTTATATCTGAGTAAACATAAGATAATGCCTATGACGAAGAAGAGAAAAAAAATCTGTTACTATCAGGGGTGTCCACAGGTTTTCAAGTCAGTAAGGGGAAAAAAAAGGCCATACATGTGGTTCAAAAATTTTGAAGACATTGTTATCTGCTCATCATTTTCTCCTGTTAACTTCTATAGTGTACGTATAGCACCCGGTCAGGGATTATGGACATTAAGAAGCTAACGGAATAATTATATTTTACGTTTTTTCCGCCATTCACGTTATTTTCTGTTGGTCCCGCCGTCATCCCTATTCTCAAGTAAATGTTTTTCTAGCATTAAAAATTTCGTTTGCATAACATTTCCCACATTTTGCGCTTCTGGATCACTGCCACAGCATAGAACTTCGATTTTCATATCGATTTATGTAGAAGCTGCATAAGCGCTCTAACACTGACGCGCAACCTGTAGGATAATGCACACTGTAACATAAAACTGCACAGTTTCCATATCTACATCTTAAACCATACTCTGGAAACCAATGTGAGGTGCATGGCGGAGGGCTCTTTCTATTGTACCAGTTATTACAGCGTCTTCCCGTTCCATTCTTGTATGAAGCGCGGGAAGATGATTGCTTCAATTCCTCTGTGCGCACTGTAATTAGTAGACCTCGGACTTTTAGGTTCTAATAATCTTAAATTAGGTACCTAAAATACGTTCTATCACTTACAAAAATAGGTTATAAAAATCAGAAAATGTGTCCAAAAAGCTGACATTTTATTGTCTAGAGAGATAATTAGATTGACAAAAATCCACATTATATTATTGGACATGTCCATAATTACAGTCACAGTAAATAACTAATACTTTCTCCAGATTTTCCGTTGAGAAACTGCATGTCTTGCCTGTTTATGCCGAGAATGGGCGTTCCACGTCAACAGATGTCATCGGAGTATATTTAAATGACGGTATTAGACGCAATGAGACCGCACACTCAAGTTCTGTTGATTTAGCTGATACGATGTCAGCCACTGTGCAAAGGATGGTAACTCTTGGGTTTGTTTGAAGCACTGTCTTTAGTTTCTCACTAACTTTCATACGAATAGTTGATTTTTTTCTGTCACCTCTTCTATCAATTGCAGTTGCGTGTAGACTGGTTTCCCTGAACACTCTAGAGCTTTAATAATAGGGACCAAAAATGCATAATGAGATTTCATGTATGCAGTGTCGTTGGAAATTGTTGTGTCCAGTAGAGGATCTTTAGCTGAAGTAATGCTCACAGCCTCCTCCCGCAATTTAAGAACAATGTTCTTAATGTCTTCCAAATGCTCGCTGTAATATCCCACGGCCTCTAGCCACGTTACCGCGCGGGATTAGCCGAGCGGTCTAAGGCGCTGCAGTCATGGACTGTGCGGCTGGTCCCGGCGGAGGTTCGAGTCCTCCCTCGGGCATGGGTGTGTGTGTTTGTCCTAGGATAATTTAGGTTAAGTAGTGTGTAAGCTTAGGGACTGATGACCTTAGCAGTTAAGTCCCATAAGATTTCACACACATTTGAACATTTTTCTAGCCACGTTCCCCAGCGAGTACGATGGGTTCTGGTGGAAGTGGTACGTTGGGAAGTTCCTCTCGAAATAATTGGGTTCTTGTAGGTGCTTTAAAAAACCTTTTTGATCGCTGAAACTAGCCTGTTTACATGTGGAATTTCGAGACGTATCGTCTGAGTTACGTGATTCATGGCATGGACAAGACGTGTGATATGGAGCAAGGCTGGGTAAAATAATTTCAACAATTTAACAGCAGCAATCATGTATGCGGTTGAATTAGTGTAGATGACAAGTACTTCATTTTCATCTAGGCTGTTGGGAAAAAGTAATTTGAGGTCCTTATTAACAAACTGAGAAATTGTTTTCTGGTTAGTCTTTTTTAGCTCCTTGCTGCAGATCAGATGAGGTACAGAGCGAGTGTCAGGATCTAGCTTCCCAGCAACAAAATTAGCCACATATCGACGTTGTCTGTCAGTTGTCTCATCGACAGAGATCCACATGCATGAATCGCCTATATCTTCCCTTATCCTGCTCAATGTATATTCATATAAAGTATCTAAACAGTTGCTTCTCAGTGGTGATTCTGATGGAATGCTGCGGTGACAGTATTTCGCTAGAAAACTTTTGAACTGGCTATTTTCAACGGCATTGAATGGTATGTTTTGTGCAACAATGGCTCGACAAAGGTCAATATGGAATTTGTTTTTTTGTCGCATTTTGTTTCAAGTTTGATATATTTTTTAAATTTGCCTGGTCTTTAATCCCTGCAACATGCTGATTTAAATGCGACCTCTGTTCAGAACGTAAATAAACACAAAAAGAAATGAGAAATACTTCGTGGAAAAATTTACGTACGAGATCTACTTAGCAAAATTAACCTATATTAAGGGTTTAGAAACAATATTTTTGCATTCACATGTGTCTAGTCCAAGTTAACTCGGGAAAAACAGGGGCATCACTATTATCATACTGTCTGTAGCAGATAAAAGGTTGACATTTTAGTTACGACTTTGTTGCACACATTGCAGTGAATAACTCTTGCGTATGTAGAGATATCAGGAAATTCTTGTAACCACTGACGAATCAGTGATGATTTGGAGCTGGCTACTTACGGCATGCTTGACTTTCCACAAATAAACTGTCGCTGTGAAATATTTCACCACATCCAAGCAGCACGCTGACCGACTGCATGAAAAAAGTACAGGTGTTTTAAACAGGCTGTTCCGACAGGGCAGGAAGGCGCCGGAGGCAGACCACAAGGCTCCTCCGTGCCCTGCCGGCCCATTTGAAGGTTCACAGCGAGCGACAAAGCTCTGCAGAGCAGGGCAGGCTGGAACAGCCTGTCGATCGTATGCTGTCGTCGTCTACATCTACATCTACATTTACACTCCGCAAGCCACCCAACAGTGTGTGGCGGAGGGCACTTTACGTGCCACTGTCATTACCTCCCTTTCCTGTTCCAGTCGCGTATGGGTCGCGGGAAGAATGACTGCCGGAAAGCCTCCGTGCGCGCTCGAATCTCTCTAATTCTACATTCGTGGTCTCCTCGGGAGGTATAAGCAGGGGGAAGCAATATATTCGATACCTCACCCAGAAACGCACCCTCTCGAAACCTGGACAGCAAGCTACACCGCGATGCCGAGCGCCTCTCTTGCAGAGTCTGCCACTTGAGTCTGCTAAACATCTCCGTAACGCTATCACGCTTACCAAATAACCCTGTGACGAAACGCGCCGCTCTTCTTTGGGTCCTCTATATCTCCTCTGTCAACCTGACCTGGTACGGATCCCACACTGATGAGCAATACTCAAGTATAGGTCGAACGAGTGTTTTGTAAGCCACCTCCTTTGTTGATGGACTACATTTTCTAAGGACTCTCCCAATGAATCTCAACCTGGTACCCGCCTTACCAACAATTAATTTTATATGATCATTCCACTTCAAATCGTTCCGTACGCATACTCCCAGATATTTTACAGAAGTAACTGCTACCAGTGTTTGTTCCGCTATCATATAATCATACAATAAAGCCTTCTTTCTATGTATTCGCAATACATTACATTTGTCTATGTTAAGGGTCAGTTGCCACTCCCTGCACCAAGTGCCTATCCGCTGCAGATCTTCCTGCATTTCGCTGCAATTTTCTAATGCTGCAACTTCTCTGTATACTACAGCAGTCTGACTCTCGATTGGCAAACAAACCAGTTAACATTCAACACTGTTTTCTAAGAAGCCGGGAAGACTAGAAGAGTAGTTTTAGTCATGTTGTTGTTGTTGTGCTCTTCAGTCCTGAGACTGGTTTGGTGCAACCTACATCCTTTTGAATCTGCTTAGTGTATTCATCTCTTGGTCTCCCTCTACGATTTTTACCCTCCACGCTGCCCTAGAAATACTAAATTTGTGATACCTTGATGCCTCAGAACATGTCCTACCAACCGATCCCTTCTTCTAGTCAAGTTGTGCCACAAACTTCTCTTCTCCCCAATCCTATTCAATACCTCCTCATTAGTTATGTGATCTACCCATCTAATCTTCAGCATTCTTCTGTAGCACCAAATTTCTAAAACTTCTATTCTCTTCTTGTCCAAACTATTTCTCGTCCATGTCTCACTTCCATACATGGCTACACTCCATACAAAAACTTTCAGAAACGAATTCCTGACACTTAAATCTATACTCGATGTTAACAAATGTCTCTTCTTCAGAAACGCTTTCCTTGCCATTGCCAGTCTACATTTTATATCCTCTCTACTTCGACCGTCATCAGTTATCTTGCTCCCCAAATAGCAAAACTCCTTTACTACTTTAAGTGTCTCATTTCCTAATCTACAGTAATTCCCCCAGCATCACCCGACTTAATTCGACTACATTCAATTATCCTCGTTTTGCTTTTGTTGACGTTCATCTTATATCCTTCTTTCAAGACACTATCCATTCCGTTCAACTGCTCTTCCAAGTCCTTTGCTGTCTCTGACAGAATTACAATGTCATCGGCGAAACTCAAAGTTTTTATTTCTTCTCCATGGATTTTAATATCTACGAATTTTTCTTTTGTTTCCTTCACTGCTTGCTCAATATACAGATTGAATAAACGGGGAGAGGCTACAACCCTGTCTCACTCCCTTCCCAACCACTGCTTCCCTTTCATGCCCCTCGACTCTTATAACTGCCATCTGGTTTCTGTACAAGTTGTAAATAGCCTTTCGCTCCCAGTATTTTACCCCTGCCACATTCAGAATTTGAAAGAGAGTATTCCAGTCAACATTGTCAAAAGCTTTCTCTAAGTCTACAAATGCTAGAAACGTAGGTTTGCCTTTCCTTAATCTAGCTTCTAAGATAAGTGGTAGGGTCAGTATTGCCTCACGTGTTCCCATATTTCTACGGAATCCAAACTGACCTTCCCCGAGGTCGGCCTCTACTAGTTTTTCCATTCGTCTGTAAAGAATCTGCGTTAGTATTTTGCAGCTGTGGCTTATTAAACTGATAGTTCGGTAATTTTCACATCTGTCAACACCTGCTTTCTTTGGGATTGGAATTATTATATTCTTCTTGAAGTCTGAGGGTATTTCGCCTGTCTCATACATCTTGCTCACCAGATGGTAGAGTTTTGTCAGTACTGGCTCTCCCAAGGCCGTCAGTAGTTCTAATGGAATATTGTCTACTCCCGGGGCCTTGCTTCGACTCAGGTTTTTCAGTGCTCTGTCAAACTCTTCACGCAGTATCATATCTCCCATTTCATCTTCATCTACATCCTTTTCCATTTCCATAATATTGTCCTAAAGTACATCGCCCTTGTATAGACCCTCTATATACTCCTTCCACCTTTCTGCTTTTCCTTCTTTGCTTAGAACTGGGTTTCCATCTGAGCTCTTGATATTCATACAAGTGGTTCTCTTTTCTCCAAAGGTCTCTTTAATTTTCCTGTAGGCAGTATCTATCTCACCCCTAGTGAGATAAGCCTCTACATCCTTACATTTGTCCTCTAGACTAGCCATTTTGCGCTTCCTGTCGATCTCATTTTTGAGACGTTTGTATTCCTTTTTGCCTGCTTCATTTACTGCATTTTTATATTTTCTCCTTTCATCGATTATATTCAATATTTCTTCTGTTACTCAAGGAGTTCTACTAGCCCTCATCTTTTTACCTACTTGATCCTCTGCTGCCTTCACTACTTCATCCCTCAAAGCTACCCATTCCTCTTCTACTGTATTTCTTTCCCCCATTCCTGTCAATTGTTCCCTTATGCTCTCCCTGAAACTCTGTACAACCTCTGGTTTAGTCAGTTTATCCAGGTCCCATCTCCTTAAATTACCGCCTTTTTGCAGTTTCTTCTGTTTTAATCTACAGTTCATAACCAGTAGATTGTGGTCAGAGTCCACATCTGCCCCTGGAAATATCTTACAATTTAAAATCTGGTTCCTAAATCTCTGTCTGACCATTATATAATCTATCTGAAATCTGTCAGTATCTCCAGGCTTCTTCCAAGTATACAGCTTTCTTTTATGATTCTTGAACCAAATGTTAGCTATGATTATGTTGAGCTCTGTGCAAAATTCTACCAGGCGGCTTCCTCTTTCATTTCTTAGCCTCAATCCATATTCACTTACCACGTTTCCTTCTCTCCCTTTTCCTACTACGGAATTCCAGTCACCCATGACTATTAAATTTTCATCTCCCTTCACTATCTGAATAATTTCTTTAATTTCATCATACATTTCTTCAATTTCTTCATCATCTGCAGAGCTAGTTGGCATATAAACTTGTACTACTGTAGTAGGCGTGGGCTTCGTGTCTCACTTGGCCACAATAATGCGTTCACTATGCTGTTTGTAGTAGCTTACCCGCACTCCTATTTTTTTATTCATTATTAAACCTACTCCTGCATTACCCCTATTTGATTTTGTATTTATAATCCCATATTCGCCTGACCAAAAGTCTTGTTCCTCCTGCCACCGAACTTCACTAATTCCCACTATATCTAACTTTAAGCTATCCATTTCCCTTTTTAAATTTTCTAACCTACCTGCCCAATTAAGGGATCTGACATTCCGCGTTCCGATCCGTAGAACGCCAGTTTTCTTTCTCCTGATAACGACGTCCTCTTGAGTAGTCCCCGGCCGGAGATCCGAATGGGGGACTATTTTACCTCCGAAATATTTTACCCAAGAGGACGCCATCATCATTAAACCATACAGTAAAGCTGCATTTCCTCCGGAAAAATTACGGCTGTAGTTTCCCCTTGCTTTCAGCCGTTCGCAGTACCAAAACAGCAAGGCCGTTTTGGTTAGTGTTACAAGGCCATATCAGTCAATCATCCAGACTGTTGCCCCTGCAACTACTGAAAAGGCTGCTGCCCCTCTTCAGGAACCACGCGTTTGTCTGGCCTCTCAACAGATATCCCTCCGTTGTGGTTGCACCTACGGTACGGCCATCTGTATCGCTGAGGCACGCAAGCCTCCCCACCAACGGCAAGGTCCATGGTTCACGGGGGGAGTTTTAGTCATACAAATTTTATTTGACTGGACTTTTAAAAATTAGATACAGTCAGGTTCTAACATTAAATTAGGTATTTTTAGGATTTTTAAAAATGAGGTACAATCAGGTTCTAACATGAAATTAGGTGTTTTAAGTACTATAAAATTATAATTTTCGATAAAATATTTGTGTGATTCTTAGTTGGGAAGACTACGAGAGAATGTTAGTCATAAAAAATTTTATTTAATCGTATTTTTAAAATTTTGGTACAATCACCTAATAAGCTGAAATTAGGTATTTTTAGGTGCTATAACATTGGCATAATTTTTGTATGTACAACTTTTATTACCTTTATTTAATGAGGACCAAAATAGGTTGTTGCCTAAAATCTGAGATCTAGTAATTAGTATAGTCTCGTCTTCGCGATATCTACGTGACAACACACGCAGGGTTGTAGTATATTGCTAGATTCGTCACTTAGAGTTTATCCTTGAAAATTTTTAAGACCGTTTTCATGGGATAGTTTATGGTTGTATTTAGCGACTGCCGTTTCTGTTCTTTCAGCATCGCCGTGACGCTCTCCCATGGATCGAACAAAACTGTGACCATTGGTACTATCCTTCTTTGTATCCGTTCAATATCTCATGTTACTCCTATCTCGTGTGGGTCCCAATCACTTGAGCATTATTGCAGGTTGCGTCGCACAAATGTTTCGTATGCAGTATCCTTTGTAGACTGGTCGCATTTCCCTAGTATTCTAAAAATGAAAGGCAACCTGCCACCTACGACTGAGACTATTGGTCCAGGTAAACATGTAATACACTCCTGGAAATGGAAAAAAGAACACATTGACACCGGTGTGTCAGACCCACCATACTTGCTCCGGACACTGCGAGAGGGCTGTACAAGCAATGACCACACGCACGGCACAGCGGACACACCAGGAACCGCGGTGTTGGCCGTCGAATGGCGCTAACTGCGCAGCATTTGTGCACCGCCGCCGTCAGTGTCAGCCAGTTTGCCGTGGCATACGGAGCTCCATCGCAGTCTTTAACACTGGTAGCATGCCGCGACAGCGTGGACGTGAACCGTATGTGCAGTTGACGGACTTTGAGCGAGGGCGTATAGTGGGCATGCGGGAGGCCGGGTGAACGTACCGCCGAATTGCTCAACACGTGGGGCGTGAGGTCTCCACAGTACATCGATGTTGTCGCCAGTGGTCGGCGGAAGGTGCACGTGCCCGTCGACCTGGGACCGGACCGCAGCGACGCACGGATGCACGCCAAGACCGTAGGATCCTACGCAGTGCCGTAGGGGACCGCACCGCCACTTCCCAGCAAATTAGGGACACTGTTGCTCCTGGGGTATCGGCGAGAACCATTCGCAACCGTCTCCATGAAGCTGGGCTACGGTCCCGCACACCGTTAAGGCGTCTTCCGCTCACGCCCCAACATCGTGCAGCCCGCCTCCAGTGGTGTCGCGACAGGCGTGAATGGAGGGACGAATGGAGACGTGTCGTCTTCAGCGATGAGAGTCGCTTCTGCCTTGGTGCCAATGATGGTCGTATGCGTGTTTGGCGCCGTGCAGGTGAGCGCCACAATCAGGACTGCATACGACCGAGGCACACAGGGCCAACACCCGGCATCATGGTGTGGGGAGCGATCTCCTACACTGGCCGTACACCACTGGTGATCGTCGAGGGGACACTGAATAGTGCACGGTACATCCAAACCGTCATCGAACCCATCGTTCTACCATTCCTAGACCGGCAAGGGAACTTGCTGTTCCAACAGGACAATGCACGTCCGCATGTATCCCGTGCCACCCAACGTGCTCTAGAAGGTGTAAGTCAACTACCCTGGCCAGCAAGATCTCCGGATCTGTCCCCCATTGAGCATGTTTGGGACTGGATGAAGCGTCGTCTCACGCGGTCTGCACGTCCAGCACGAACGCTGGTCCAACTGAGGCGCCAGGTGGAAGTGGCATGGCAAGCCGTTCCACAGGACTACATCCAGCATCTCTACGATCGTCTCCATGGGAGAATAGCAGCCTGCATTGCTGCGAAAGGTGGATATACACTGTACTAGTGCCGACATTGTGCATGCTCTGTTGCCTGTGTCTATGTGCCTGTGGTTCTGTCAGTGTGATCATGTGATGTATCTGACCCCAGGAATGTGTCAATAAAGTTTCCCCTTCCTGGGACAATGAATTCACGGTGTTCTTATTTCAATTTCCAGGAGTGTAGTTCGTCAGTCAGTCGATCGACAGTCTCATTTCATTTCATTATAGCCTATTACTAATAGCCGCAGTTTGTTGACCTGCAACCTTTTTTTCCTTAAGCGCTACGCAGTGTTCACTGGTTCTTAAATTCCGAATTTTCTGGCTTTGGAGATATAATGTTTCACATTTCATCATATAGATACCTACTGCATTTAATTTTTCAAGGATGATCGCATTTTTAATATTTTACTTCATTTTTTACCTATTTGTGTTTCATATACATTTATGGCACAACGGTTCATTTTTTAATATTAGTAAGAACGAACAGCTGTGGCCGAGCGATTCTAGGCGCTTCAGTCTGGAACCGCGCTGCTGCTACGGTCGTAGGTTCGAATCCTGCCTCGGGCATGGATGTGTGTGATGTCCTTAGGTTTGTCAGGTTTAAGTAGTTCTAAGTCTAGGGGTGTGATGACCTCAGATGGCTTAGAGCCATTTGAACCATTTTTTGAAGAACGAACAATGCACATGCCTCTACAAAGCTGCGCAAAAATGTATCTGCATATGTTGAAAATAAATTGATTGTTCATGTGTTTATTGGCATTGTCACGTCTCTTACTGTTGTTACCTTGTACCAGCTATGGATGGGGATAATTATTCTGGTAATCCATTATGGATCTATGGATATTTCTTTCACTTCAGTTAATTTCACATACTTGATTATCCTTATGATTAATTTTTTCAATTTCTCCTTTTTTGTTTTAAAGCATGTCGACTGTTAAATTGCTGTCTATAACCTGATTGGAAAAGGAAATCCTATTGCCCCTAGTACTGACTGTGGAATGTCGGCTCAAGTCGGAACAGATGTGTGACAAGTGTGTTCTGCTTTCGATTGCTGCAAACGTCAGCAATTTAACAATTGTAACTCTTAAGGCTGGTCCACATGCAACCATCTATCTGCGCGTTTCTAAGCGCAACACAGGCAGAACTAATTATGTTGGTTAAGTACACAGATTTTTCTTTATAATCACAGTTTCTCTGTTTGCCGTGGAGTAACTGCTCGTCTCCTCTATCAAACAATTATTTGCATCTGCCTTCTTATCTCGATCACTGGAAATAATTGGTGTTAACTGTTCATAAACATGTGTACCTCCTATATATTTCAATAAACTTAACAATGAACTCCCTGAAGCACTGATCTGCATCAAACATTTTAGATTTCACTGTGGCGTGTAATCTCCCCCCTCCTTCCTTCTTCCATCTATTGTCCACATTAAACAATGCCCAGTCCAAGAAATTAATAAGTTAAGCCTTTTATGAAGATTTTAGAGGAGCTGACTATAAACTTTCAAGTTTACTTAACTTGTCATGTTGAGAAGGTTCCAGTTCTTCTTGTCTAGGAGTCTGATTCTTGAAGTTGAAAATCTAACATCAGGTCCTCACGGAAGAATGTTATTGCAGAATTTTTTACGTAAATACATTTTCCACTGATTTTCTCACATCTTAGTATATCATACAGTATCTTGATTTTTCACATTAACAAAGGCTAAATTACATTGTTCGCACTTATTATACAAAAATACTTCCGATCACCTCAGAGGCAAGTGTACGACTCCCTCATTCTGCGGAAATACCAGTATTCCAAGGGGTTTACAATTTTTCTTAACAAATGAACACTACTAGTTTTCGCTACATTATTAATTTCTATTATTATTTCATAAATGAATCCAGAAATAAACACAGTAAACATTACAGAATTGCGTAATTAATAACAGAATTTTTAAGTGTGCAAATAATTGGTAATTTCTAATGTTTCTAAAAAATGATTAAAAATGATTTTAGCTGTACATTCAAAACTAGTACTTATTATAGCATAGAAACTAAAATATTTTATAAAGTAATTCCTTTTCATAACGTTTAGCTTGAAGTATAACGTATTGTGTAGAAAATTATTTGAAGGTTTTCAGAAAAGCAACTGAGATAATACTGACCTGCCCAAATTTCGAAAAATAACACTGGTATCGACAACTACTGTTGAGAAAAAGTAATGCTTGAGGAGGATGTCCCGTTACAGGTGGCAATGACGAGAGCTGGAGAAGGGGGAGATTAGTGTTTAACGCCCCGTCGTCAACGATGTTGTTGGAGACGGCGCACAAGCTCGGATTATGGCAGGGTGGAGAAGGAAAGCTGCCGTTCCCTTTCAAAAGAACCATACCGGCATTTGCCTTAAGCTATGTAGGGAAATCACGGAAAACCTAAATCAGGATGTCCGGACGCGGTTTGAACCGTCGTCATACCGAATGCGAGTCCAGTATGCTAACCACAGCGCTACACCGCACGGTAAGACGAGAAATACTAGATTGAACAAATAACTGAATCAAACACGTTTTGCGCACCGGATATGTGGCGATCTCCTGTCTAAACGCTACGATCTGTCTGCTCAGATGTGATGTGCGCTGTTAGATCGTTTTGTGTGGTGCGGCTAATAGTGCAACAACGATAAATACAGCCTTCACTCAAGTAAAAAATTCCCAATGAGAAATTGAATGAAATTATTTGAATCTACAAATGTGTTCAACGAAATGCAATGAGACATTTAAACCACAACTGAAACTAAGGCCCCAAGGAGTATCCGAAAGGTGAAACCCACTATTCTTTAAATACGTAAAATTTAAAGAATATTTTTTAGCTGAGTGTGAAAATTACTTTACACTGTTTGATAAATAATTAGTAAAGGAAAAGCTATGAAAAATGTTCTCAAACACGGTTTAGAACACCGGTTGTGAAGTATATACAAGGTGAGTCACTAACTATTGCCACCAAGAATAACTCCGAATGTATGATAGCAGCTGAAAAGTTTGTGGGACAGAAGTTGCATGGGACAATGGGGGCCATAATATGACGTTTGTTTTTACTTGCTAGGTGGGGTCGCTTCAGAGATATGAAGGTAAACATCGTTTTTTTAAATGGGATGCTATGGTTTGGTACTTATTTTCTGATAACGGCTATCGAGAGGAATCCAATGATGTGTAAAAGTAATGTCTTTGAAGGTCAACGAAGGTCACAAAGGTGGCATAAATGTGCTTTGACAGAAGGTGTTGGAAGGGATGACCATTGATATCAATGCAGTGCTGCAATCTTCTTATTATGGATTGAGTGGTATTCCTTATCACATCGGCACTTATCGAAGCACATGCTCCGACAATTCTCTGTCGCATATCTTCAGGTGTAGCTGGAACGTCTTTATAAACAATATCTTTTACGAATCCACACAAGAAAAAATCCATAGGCGTCAAGCCTGGCGAGCGAGCCGGCCACGACACGTCTCCTCCGCGTCCAATCCAACGATTTGGGAATTGTCTCTGCAACTCATTTCTAGCCATCAGCGAAAAATGTGCCGGGCACCCATCGTGTTGATACCATATTCTGTTCCTTGTTCTTAAAGGTATTTCTGCCGATAACAGACCTAATGTTTCTTGCAGGAATGTGGTGTACTTCCTACGATTAAGATTTGCTTCGATGAAATAGGGGCCTATAATTCTGTCCTCCAGAATCCCACACCATACATTCACCGACCACGGTTTTTGGTGTGCAACATACCGCAGCCAACATGGATTTTCAGTTGCCCAATAATGCATGTTATGCAAATTAACATTTCCATGGTTCGTGAATGTAGCCTCGTCAGTGAATAAAATCAAATTGATAAATGTGTCATCCATCTGAATCTGAAGTTGAGCCCATCGGCAGAATTCGATGCGACGCATACAATCCGAACCAGTTAATTCTTGGCGGAGACTGATATGGCAAGGATGATATTTATGGCAATGCAGAACACGATCAACACTACTCTGGCTTATGCCAGATTCCCTTGCGATTTGACTTGAACTAACGCAAGGATCTCGAACCACAGTGGCAAGAGTGCCAATTTCTGTTTCCTCGTTAGTAACTTTCCTTTGCCGGATATGTTTCCGATGCGTTAAAGATCCAGTTATTCTCAATTTATCATACACATATTTACATGTACGACGTGTAGGGTGAGTACGTTGAGGATATCTTTCAGCGTATAAGTCTCCAGCTCTCACTGAATTTCGTTGGCATTCTCCGTAAATGAGAAGCGTATCGACTTGTTCTTCGAAGGAATGCATAATTCACATTCGCTTGATTCGACGATACTAGTCTTACCGTTCCTATTAGTGTTGTATTGCGAAACCGTAGAATTGTGTTTACATGTCAATGGCACGTTAGATGCATACGCCGTATTCGGCGAATATTTACTATTTCCACGATATACGAGAGAGAGAATTGTCAGAGCATGTGCTTCGATAAGTGCCGAAGTGATAAGGAATACCACTCAATCCATAATAAGAAGTTAGTACCACTGCATTGATACCAATGATCATCACTTCGAATACCTTCTGTAAATAAACGTTCATGACACCTTTTTGAGCTTCGTTGACCTTCAAAGGCCTTACTGTTACATATCATTGGATTCGTCTTGACAGCCGCTATCAGAAAATAAGTACCAATCTATAGCATCCCATTTAAAAAAACAAAGTTTACCTTCGTATCTCTGAAGCGACCCCACCTAGCAACAAAGAATCAAGTCATGTTATGGCCCCCGTTGTCCCATGCAACATTTGTCCCAGAAACTATTCAGCTCCTGTCATACACTCGGAGTATTCTTGGTGGCAATAGATAGTGACTCACCTTGTGTATGAGGTTTGAGAAATTTCTCAATACCAAACGCTGAGAGGAAGGATCCCGCTTGACAAGGGATCCGTATAATATAGTCTGAAGTCTAACTGTTCCGTCAGTGGCGGCGCGCTATTTAGTAAAAGATCCACATGCCGCCTTCGTTCTACTCTTTGTCTGCCACTTGCGGTTCTTGCATCTGTCCTAGAGAGTGGTCGCGTCTCAGTCCGAATTAAGGGATCCCTCTGTTAATCCTGAGGTGAACTCCGTGACGACGCTGAGGAACGGCGTGATAGGTGGTAAACAAAACCTCAGACGAGGGTGGGGTTGTTTTGCACTTTTCAAGCAAATAAAGACGTTGACTGAATTTTGTACACATGTTGCCACTTTTCGTGTTACGTTTTTGTGAAAGTGCTCAGTACCAACAGATCCTACCATCATGGATAGCCGAGTGCGTTAATGCGCCGCTTCCGGAATGTGGGGAGACGAGCCTCATCCGAAATGAATCTGCCTCGCAGATTACTGAGGAGAGCTGGTGAGCCAGGCAGCCAGGATGTTGGATTTTAGGCATTTTCCCACACGACACTCGGTAATTATTGGGCTTTAGATACATGCCACAGAAATATTCAGAAAACCTTCTCCCATTTGCACATACAATTTACTCTAGACTCAGACAGATGGGGTTTTCGGATTCTGTGCTGGGGAAGGGGGATGAAAAATAGACACATGATCTTAGATGTTTAGTCTCTTTTAATACTTAAACAGCATCACCAAGTGATCCTTCAAAATATCATTTGCAAGACAGTGGCTGCTTGCTGATGAAAGTTTTTCCTAGACTAACAGGCAGAATGCGTAACGTAAATCTTGGGTGCTAATTGGTACGAGGCGTGATAACCCACGAATGTTCCTCAGTTTACTTCCTGAAAAGTTTTGGTTCTTGTAAGCATATTCACTACAGTATCTTTGTTACAAAGAACAATGTTAATTAACTCTACTAATACATGTTAAATAGATATATATTTCCGATAAAGATAAGAAAATTATATTTCATAAACTGAGCATCTATTGTTAGTTACAAAAAGAGAAACATAAATGAGATAGCATCGCATTAGTTTTTGTAGAACAGACCTTTTGAACATAAAAAATAATTTTAGGGAAATGCTTTACAAACTTTAAAAGAAAGACGTAACACAGCAATTAATTGAATAATCGATTACTATTTTACAATTAATCGATATGATTAATCGATTCATTTAAATACTATTGAAGGATAATAAATCGACTCGTACTCCTAATCGCCCTTACGTAGGTATGCGTGTTGAAAACAAAGTATCGATATTTTCTATAGATTTTGCACCAACGATATTTGTCCATTTGTGAAATATTAATAGTAGTGTGTCGATTACTTAGATTCTTTTTGAAACTAAAGGAGAATATCAATGTGCACCCTCCAGTTGTTTCAGCAAATGCTGGACGATTACCTAACTACAAGCACAAGTTGTCTGACAGTAAACGTTCTCTCGCTTTCGAAAATCTCTGCATGCTGACTGTCATACACTGCAATATGTAGCTCTAAGATGATTATACAACAATTTTCGTTCGTCTCCAGAGAATGAGATTTCTTAAAGAAAAACAAAGCAGTTTTGTAATTTCAGTTCCAAGCTCCTATAAACTTTTTCACTAGACTAGTTCATTTTTAACTGACTTTCCATACGTTTTGTATCGTTTTTACTTCATTTTACCGACATCTTCAGGTCACATTACAGATAATTTTCCAGGTCTCTTAGGTCATAAAAATCGGGGTCCAACACTGACAGATCCTTTATCATAGTTGTAATCTAAATAAATTCTCACTAGGGCCAGATACCTTCACTGGCTCGCTCCTGTGGACGCCCGTGGTTAGTATATGCTTTCAAGATTAGTAACCAACATCTGGAGCACGCTATATCATATAAGCATTTAGGGGTAATACCAAGAAGCGATAAAGTGGGAGAATCAAGTAAAATTAGCATGGAGAATGGGAACTGAAGACTTAAATACCAACATCAGAAAAGTTTTGCATCACTCCGGTTCCCAGAACTCCTGAAGATAGTCGTTGACTGTGGATATTGTGTCACAGACACAGTCCCTTTGACTGTTCAGAGATGTCACTAAACCCGGCCACAGATGTAAACTACCATGCATGAGCAGCGCCTATTAGACGGAGGGGGTCCGACAGCCGATCAGTTCCAGTTATTCCACCAGGAAGGAGGTACACGGCTCGTGTAGTCTGTAGTTCAACCATGCCTTGACGGTCAATACTGCGGCTCGATTGGGTCCGCATTATTACTTTGTGCCAGGAAGGCTCTCAACAAGGGAAGTGTCCAGGCGTCTCGAAGTGAACCAAAGCGATGTTGTTAGGACATGGAGGAGATACAGAGAGATAGGAACTGTCGATGACATGCCTCGCTCAGGCCGCTCAAGGGCTACTATTGCAGTGGATGACCGCTACAGCGCAACAACATGCCGAATGGACCGCTCAGGATGGGCATGACGTTCTCTTCAGCGATGAGTGTCGCATATGCCATCAACCAGACAATCGTCGGAGTCGTGTTTTGAAGCAACCCGATCAGACTGAACCCCTTAAACACACTGTCCAGCGAGTGCAGCAAGGTGGAGGTTCCCTGCTGTTTTGGGGTGGCATTATATGGGGCCGACGTACGCCGCTGGTGGTCATGGAAGGCGCCGTAACGCCTGTACGATACGTGAATGCCATCCTCCGACCGATTGTGCAACCATATCGGCAGCATACTGGCGAGGCATTCGTCTTCATGGACGACAATTCGCTCCCCCACCATGCGCAACTTGCGGATGACTTACTTCAGGTTAACGACATTTCTCGATTAGAGAGGCCAGCGTGTTCATTAGACATGAACTCTATCGTACATGCCTGGGATATATTGAAAATGGCTGTTTATGGATTACGTGACCCACCAACTACTCTGAGGGATCCATGCCGAATCGACGTTCAAGAGTGGGACAATTTGGACCAACAGTGCCTTGATGAACTTGTGGATAATATGCCACCACGAATACAGGCATGCATCAATGCAAGAGGACGTGCTGCTGGGTACTAGAGGCACCGGTGTGTACAGCAGTCTAGATCACCACCTCTGAAGGTCTCGCTGTATGGTGGTGCAACATGCAATGTGTGATTTTAATGAGCAATAAAAAGGGCGGAAATGATGTTTGTGTTGATCTCTATTTCAATTTTCTGTACAGGTTCCGAAACTCTCGGAACAGAGGTGATGCAAAACTTTTTTTGGTGTGCGTATATTTGAAGAGCTTTGGGAAAATGCAGTATATCTGTAAAGGAAATCGCATAGAGAATGCTCGTGTGACTAGTTCTTGATTATTGTTGATGTTTTTGGAGTCCGTATCAAATAGGCATGGCAAACAACGATCGAATTCAGGGACGTACTGCTATATTCATAAAAGGTCGGTATTTCCTATAAGGAAGAGTAACAACGGTGCTCAAGGAATTTAAATGGAGATCCTTAGAAGGATCCTTAGAACTTGTTTCGAAGGAGTCTGCGAGACTGCTGCATTACGCTGCCGCTATCGTATACCTCGCGTGGGGGTCATGAAAACAAGATAAGGGAGGTTAGAGAACGTACAGGAGCATTTAGACAGTCATTCTTCCTCGCTCAGTAAACGAACAGGATAGGACAGATTAGCGTTGATGCAGAGTATTCTTCGCCATGCACTGTACAGTGGATTCCGAAGCATGTAAATAGATGTAGATTTAAGCCAACAACGAATACTACAAGCTTCAGTATTAACTACAAGACAGCAAAATACTATCACAAAACGCATTACTGAAAACCTGACAGTTTTTCTCAATTCTTCTCGAGGGCTACGATCTAACAACTATTATTTTCATGATTCTCCAATGCCCCAAAAGACGGACAGTGATAACGTACTTTTACTGAATGTCAATTTCAAAACAAAAAATAATTTTATATTTAAAAGCGACTCATATATTTCACCACTCATGAAACAATACTGTAGAATATACCCTCACATACCTACAACCGGCTTTTTTTTAAACAGTGTACCTGTGGCAACAGGAATTTCCAAGTGTGTCTATCAAAAAGAGCAAAATACAAACATTTAATGAAATACACATAAAAACACGTTACACAGCCAATACAGTGAGCTTCTTTTGCAGGGTAGTGGTAAACAATGTTTAATAATGATAATTTATCTTCCAAAACAGTCTATAATGCATAGGTTGTAACGTGCACAGAGTTTGACATAACGATCTTTTATCAGAAGATGACATGTCACGTCGGAAACATGCACATGATAACGTGTCTGGTAGACAAATATTCGTGTTTGTAACTCTTAAGCCTTTTTAAAATCTTAGTGCCATCTGAAGATGGGAGGACACTATACTTCTAAGCCCTCAAAAAGAAGAAAGGTTTTACAATAAATAATTCTTAAACGTGACAGTTTGTTGAGTTTTTCTCCAGAAATCAAATAGCTGTTTTACAGTTTGATAATCTTGCATTATGCAGGTTGGATAAGATACTTGACAACTATTGGTCTGCCGGCCGCGGTGGTCTAGCGGTTCTGGCGCTGCAGTCCGGAACCGCAGGACTGCTACGGTCGCAGGTTCGAATCCTGCCTCGGGCATGGGTGTGTGTGATGTCCTTAGGTTAGTTAGGTTTAAGTAGTTCTAAGTTCTAGGGGACTTATGACCTAAGATGTTGAGTCCCATAGTGCTCAGAGCCATTTGAACCATTTGAACTATTGGTCTGGTTAAATTGGAATGAAATGTGCTGCTATAAGGCAATAATAAGCAATATTTTCGATGCTGTTGAAAGGTGTATAGAAATACGATCGAAAAAAAAAACAAGGAAAAAGTTTGTGTTTCGATTGGGTTTCATAATTAGTCTTTATGAAATAATGATAAAAATAAAAAGGTTGACATGAAAAAGGCAAAGTAAATCACATCCATTTTCCTATGTATAAAACTATGAACCCTCTTTGTTCACTACTGTTGTCGACAGAATCACTACATTATTCCGTGAACACGAAATAAAAAATAATTATGTAATTGATGAAATTTAAAATAAAATGTGCTCCTTTCATTTTTAATAAATGGCTCTGAGCACTATGGGACTCAACATCTTAGGTCATAAGTCCCCTAGAACTTAGAACTACTTAAACCTAACTAACCTAAGGACATCACACACACCCATGCCCGAGGCAGGATTCGAACCTGCGACCGTAGCAGTCCCGCGGTTCCGGACTGCAGCGCCAGAACCGCTAGACCATCGCGGCCGGCCTCATTTTTAATACTAAGATTTTTATTCCTTATTGTCCATCATTTTGTTGGTTATTCGTGGGATTGGGAGACAAGGGAGGGGACCTACAACTATGCTGACGTTGCCTAATGCTCCCTCACAAAGTAAAAACATGGCTCGGAAGTGTCTTCGCGAGTACGTTCCAAACGCAGCTCCCTGTCTCGAACCATCAGTGCCCAAGCATGAACGACTGAAGATTGCAGACCTTTCGGACCGTTCTAACTCTGATATTTCTCTCTGTTTGTTAAATCAATTTCTGGTTGTTTTCTCTGTGTACACGGTGCTGTTTGTCATTATTCTGCGCAGCATGCGAAACCAAGAACGGCACAGTAATGTTGTACAATGTTTATGTAAGGGAAGCGGCACGTTGACCCTTGACGATGTGGAACTCACATGCATTGCGATTCTACATTTACAGCTACACACATACTCCGCAAACCACCGTACGGTGCGTGTTTGATGGTACCTTTCACCACTACTAGCCATTTCCTCTTCAGTTCCATTCACAAACAGGGGGAGGAGAAAACGACTGTCTAAAAATCTCCGTAAGAGCCCTAATTTCTCGCAGCTTATGTTCTTATCTTGCTTGCTGTGCAAATCACAAGCATAAATTATGCAGAACATACGAAACGAGTCTGAAAAACTTCCATTGAAGATTTCAATGGACCAGGAGCTCATACACAGAAACGCAGATTCGTAAACCATAACAATAACTAATTACAAATTAAACAAGTGAAGTGTGTAAGTTATCTTATTCATGGGCTGTTTTCTATGTTTTTCTCTACCGTAAAAACTGTAGCAAACCAAATAAAACATTATTTACTGATTAATGATTGAAAGCTTACACGATATTGTGTCTGTGCTGCGACGACTGCTGCAAGCAAAATAAACAAGTGTGCTCACTGGACAGCTGAGCTGATCTTATTTGCTAATTCTGAGAAATGCTACAAGTAAAATAAACTTTTCTTATTACTACCATGACACCATGGTCTTCAGTTTCCTCTGCTATTGTAAACAATGAGGTTTCTAGCGCTTCCTGATCGATTAGGAATTTCATTTTTCCAAGTACCGCATGGTGATTTCAGAAATATCTTCCAGCGCACTTCCTTATATTTTGTCGATTACTTTTCTTAACTTCTTTGCAGAAATTTGTTTGTCTTAGCAACAAATAATCCTGGACAAATAGTGAGTATCGTGACGAATACAGGGAAGTAGCTGCTAGGCTGAATACCGTAACTCCTACAATCATCAAAAAGAAACGCAGAGTGTATCTATTTAAAAAATCTGATAAAAATGCTCGCAACACCTTTTTAAGAGACAGTCTGCACTCCTTCCGATCTGATCATGTAAGGGTAGAAAAGTTGGGGAATGATTTCAGAGAGATAGTATCGACAGCAATTGAGAGATATATATACCACATAAATTAATAAGTGATGGTACTGATCCCCCATGGTACACGGGTCAGATCGCTGTTGCAGAAGCAGCGAAAAAAAGCATGCCAAATTTAAAAGAACGCAATATCCGAAGACATGTCTAAGTTTTGCAGAAGTTCGAAATATAGAGCGTACTCCAATGCGAGATGTTTTCAATAATTTCCACAACGAAAGTCTGTCTCGAAACCTGGCAGAAAACCCAAAGAGATTATGGTCATACATCAAGCACACCAGTGGCAAGACGCAATCAATACCTTCACTGCGTGACAACAACGGTGAAGTCATTGACGACAGTGCCACTAAAGCAGAGCTATTAAACACTATTTTCCGAAACTCATTCACCAAAGAAGACGAAGTAAATATTCCTGAATTCCAATCAAGAACAACTACCAAGACGAGAAACATAGAAATAGATATCCTCGGCGTCGCAAAGCAGCGTAAATCACTTAATAAAAGCAAGGCTTCCGGTCCAGATTGTATACCAGTCAGGTTCCTCTTAGAGCATGTTGATATAATAGCTCCATATTTAGCAATTATATACAACCGCTCGCTCACAGGAAGATCCGTACCTAAAGACTGGAAAATTGCTCAAGTCACATCAATACCCAAAAAGGGAAGTAGGAGTAATCCGTTGAATTACAGGCCCATATCACTAACGTCTATTTGCAATAGGGTTTTGGAACATATACTGTATTCGAACATTATGAAGTACCACGAAGAAAACATTTTATTGACACGTAGTCAGCACGGATTTACAAAATATCGTTCTTGCGAAACACAACTAGCTCTTTATACTCATGATGTAATGAGTGCTATCGACAGGAGATGTCAGATTGATTCCATATTTTTAGATTTCCAGGAGGCTTTTGACACCGTTCCTCATAAGCGCCTTCTAAGGAAACTGCTTGCCTATGGAATATCGCCTCAGTTGTGCGATTGGATTCGTGATTTCCTGTCAGAAAGGTCACAGTTCGTAGTAATAGACGGAAAGTCATCGAGTAAAACAGAAATAATATCCGGCGTTCCCCAAGGAAGTGTTATAGGCCCTCTATTGTTCCTTATCTACACTCCTGGAAATTGAAATAAGAACACCGTGAATTCATTGTCCCAGGAAGGGGAAACTTTATTGACACATTCCTGGGGTCAGATACATCACATGATCACACTGACAGAACCACAGGAACATAGACACAGGCAACAGAGCATGCACAATGTAGGCACTAGTACAGTGTATATCCATCTTTCGCAGCAATGCAGGCTGCTATTCTCCCATGGAGACGATCGTAGAGATGCTGGATGTAGTCCTGTGGAACGGCTTGCCATGCCATTTCCACCTGGCGCCTCAGTTGGACCAGCGTTCGTGCTGGACGTGCAGACCACGTGAGACGACGCTTCATCCAGTCCCAAACATGCTCAATGGGGGACAGATCCGGAGATCTTGCTGGCCAGGGTAGTTGACTTACACCTTCTAGAGCACGTTGGGTGGCACGGGATACATGCGGACGTGCATTGTCCTGTTGGAACAGCAAGTTCCCTTGCCGGTCTAGGAATGGTAGAACGATGGGTTCGATGACGGTTTGGATGTACCGTGCACTATTCAGTGTCCCCTCGACGATCACCAGTGGTGTACGGCCAGTGTAGGAGATCGGTCCCCACACCATGATGCCGGGTGTTGGCCCTGTGTGCCTCGGTCGTATGCAGTCCTGATTGTGGCGCTCACCTGCACGGCGCCAAACACGCATACGACCATCATTGGCACCAAGGCAGAAGCGACTCTCATCGCTGAAGACGACACGTCTCCATTCGTCCCTCCATTCACGCCTGTCGCGACACCACTGGAGGCGGGCTGCACGATGTTGGGGCGTGAGCGGAAGACGGCCTAACGGTGTGCGGGACCGTAGCCCAGCTTCATGGAGACGGTTGCGAATGGTCCTCGCCGATACCCCAGGAGCAACAGTGTCCCTAATTTGCTGGGAAGTGGCGATGCGGTCCCCTAAGGCACTGCGTAGGATCCTACGGTCTTGGCGTGCATCCGTGCGTCGCTGCGGTCCGGTCCCAGGTCGACGGGCACGTGCACCTTCCGCCGACCACTGGCGACAACATCGATGTACTGTGGAGATCTCACGCCCCACGTGTTGAGCAATTCGGCGGTACGTCCACCTGGCCTCCCGCATGCCCACTATACGCCCTCGCTCAAAGTCCGTCAACTGCACATACGGTTCACGTCCACGCTGTCGCGGCATGCTACCAGTGTTAAAGACTGCGATGGAGCTCCGTATGCCACGGCAAACTGGCTGACACTGACGGCGGCGGTGCACAAATGCTGCGCAGCTAGCGCCATTCGACGGCCAACACCGCGGTTCCTGGTGTGTCCGCTGTGCCGTGCGTGTGATCATTGCTTGTACAGCCCTCTCGCAGTGTCCGGAGCAAGTATGGTGGGTCTGACACACCGGTGTCAATGTGTTCTTTTTTCCATTTCCAGGAGTGTATATTAACGACATAGGAGACAATCTGAGTAGACGTCTTAGATTGTTTGCAGATGATGCTGTCATTCACCTTCTTGTAAAGTTATCAAATGACCGAAACGAATTGCAAAATGATTTAGATAAGATATCTGTATGGTGCGAAAAGTGGCAATCGACCCTGAATAAAGGAAAGTGTGAAGTTATTCACATGAGTACTAAAAGAAATCCGTTAAATTTCGATTATGCAATAATTCACACAAATCTCAAAGATGTAAATTCAACTAAATACTTAGGGATTGCAATTACAAATACCCTAAATTGTAACGATCACATAGATAATGTTGTGGGTAGAGCCAACCAAAGACTGCGATTCATTGGCAGGACACTCACAAGGTGCAACAGGTCTACTAAAGGACTGCTTACACCACACTTGTCCGCCCTATTCTGGAGTATTGCTGTGCGTGTGGGATGCGCATCAGATGGGATGACATCGAAAAAATACAAAGAAGGACAGCTCGTTTTGTATTATCGCGAAGTATGGGAGATAGTACCACAGACATGATACGTGAATTGCAGTGGTAATCATTTTTAAAAAGGCGTTTTTCGTTGCGACGGGATCTTCTCATGAAATTTCAATCACCAGTTTTCTCCTCCGATTGCGAAAACATTCTGTTGGCACCCAGCTACATAGGGAGAAATGATGATCACGATAAAATAAGAGAAATCAGGGCTTTCACAGAAAACTTTAAGTGCTCGTTTTTCCCGGGCGCCGTTCGAGAGTGGAACGGTAGCGAGACAGCTTGAAGGTGGTTCATTGAACCCTCTGCCAGGCACTTTATTGTGAATAGCAGAGTAATCACGTAGATGTAGATGTAGATGAAGTGAATTCAATTTCACTCGGTCTCGGCAGCAAGTGATGTGTATTGCGCAATCCCTCGCAGCAATACAGAAAGAAGAGACTCAAGCGGGTTATGTTACTGACAGCGTCATTCACTCTAAGTATTGTATACTACCGGACTCCAAACCAAACGTGTTGAAAAAATTCTTTCTAATAGTGAGTGTACTTCCTATCACTGAGCACTGCACCAGTTTGTGAGTTTGGATACATCTAAGTCAAGACCATCATACTGGGTGAGAATGGGATACACGGTAATAAGGCCGCAATATTGTGACTGTCTGTCATGATGAGAAAATCGTGAGCGATATCGTGACGTTGTGAAAACCTATTTACTGAGGCTGAGGTTGCGAGGCAGGTTGGACTCATTTCAATGTTGAGTGCAGGGCAATTAACTACTGTTAGCAAGGAAGAAGTTGGAAGTTCTAGAGCAATTTTGGTGGTTATTAGAACTTCCTGAGGCCACCCTGGGTGGAAATTGTCTAACGTCAAATGTAATTTTGAGTCAGGGGTTGGGGTTACATCAGATATGATATCTGGAACTTAAAGGGAGAAATAGATAGTTCCCCTACTTAACGGTCAATCTAAGATTGGCATCGTTATCTGTTTATGCAGGACGAAGCAGTTACGACAGGTCACCACAGATATATGCAGAACAAGTAAATATATCGTGGTGGGATGTTTGCTTGATTATAGCGAAAAATGTGACAAATTTTCTGACGCAAGCAGGTTTGTAGCTGACCAATTATGACACTTACTTCGTCTTGTAGTGGAACTTTACATTTTTTCTGTGATTACCGGAAGAACTTCCGAAAACGACTTCTGCGAAATAACATGTGTGGAACTTGATGCAGCAGTAACAGCATAACAACGCTACAAACCACTGTCTCGTCGTCAGAAGAGCTGCCACAAACGCCTTAGCACTGTACCTAATATATAGGACAGGGAGAAAAATATGGATCATGAAAAAACAC
Organism: Schistocerca cancellata; assembly: GCF_023864275.1. Taxonomy (NCBI): domain Eukaryota; kingdom Metazoa; phylum Arthropoda; class Insecta; order Orthoptera; family Acrididae; genus Schistocerca; species Schistocerca cancellata. Next base: position 320,528,326 of record NC_064629.1, read on the forward strand.
AACACGTTACCATACCTAATACGGCATAGGAAAACCGTTGAAAGTCAACAATGAATACAGGTCATGTATGGTTTTGAAGGAAATCGTATACCAATCTTCCTGCAAAATAATGGTAAGCTCAGGTAATGATGATGCATATAGACAGCGATCATGGACACTTGTCTCCAAAGTAGACTACAAGGCTCAGTAGTATTAAGATCTGGTGACTGTGATGGCCAAGGGAAATGCGACAGTTCATTCTCATGTTCACAAACCCAGTCCTGAGACATGTGTGAACAGGGGCGCTGTCGTCTTGGAACACAGCGTCACCATTAGGGAACAAACATTGTGGGTCTACCATGGGATGGACATAATCAGCAATAAAGGTCACATAATCCTTGGCAGTAATGCGACCACGCAGATTAATAATGGGACCCATAGAATTCTACGAAATGACTGTCCAAATTGTCACTGAACCCCCGTCATGTTTCACTCTTTGGAAGTAAATTCGGCCAGAAGTTGTAAACAGTGTGAAACAAGACTCATTCGATCAAATGACTTTCTTCCATTGCTCCACAGTCCAGGTATTATGGCTTCAGCACCACGTTTTCCTGTTATGGGCATTTACATGATTTATGTTTGGTTGTGGTGTTTCAGCTCGTCTGCCAATGCCCAGCTTATGGAACTGCCTTAGTGTTGTTGTCTTGATGCTGATGGGTTTGAGAATGCGACATTCGGTTCTGCAGTGACTACTGAAGTTGTCGCACCCTAATTTTTCAACACACTCCTCTTCAGAGACCGTCCGTCACGACCACTTAACTCACACGTTCGTCCACGTTGTGACTTAGCATATGATGTTTTTTTCCGATTTCCCTATATGCATTACGATAATCCTCAATTCGGTGCCTATTGGAACACCAAACACTTCGGCACCCTTGGTTACGGAAGCATCCACCGTACGAGCTCTAGTAATTGCGCAAGTTCGAGTTCACTTAGCTCCGACAAAATGCAACGACACACAAATTTGTTCTGACCACTACTGACACTTGCAAAGAGTTGAGGACACTTGAGAGGTAGCGTTCGTGGTCAAATACATTGAAACCTGCAGGTTTGGTTAGCATATGCATTTATGTTCAAGCATGCATTTCTCGCTGTGTTTCCATATTTTTGTTCACCCCCTGTAAGTAAACACGTAGCCCAGGAATTGTTTGCGTTTATTATTGTGGCTGTCATATAAAGAGATCGAAATTTTGATCTTCAGTTGAGGTACATATCATGAAGCGATTCTGGACAGACAATACCGCATGTTGAATTTCATGTGGACTTATTGCAACATATGCCCATCGTGACGGTTCTTGTTGCGAATTTCAGTCCATTTAAATTAAATTTTTACGCGAATTACATGACCTTAATGACTCAGGGACGGGAGTATGGTTATATTTGAGGGACTGCAGGTAGCCGTTTCCACAGATGCAGATGCAGATGCAGATGCAGATGCAGATGCAAGTGCAGGCGTCAACTGTTGCAACAGATGTTATGTTAGTGAATCAAACTGGTGTGATACACTTGAGTAGTTCAGTTAAAATTAGTAACTAGACGGCAAAACCCACTTTCAGTTTGAGCGCCGGAACAGGATGCTTCAATACTAAATATTAAAGGAAAATGGACAGTTCATTAGTCTCCTTACACACGGTCCAGTCACATTAATGTGACCACGTGTCGAAAGCTTGAAAAACCACCTTTCTGTAGTGAGGATGTGCAGGCAGAGAGTCAGTGATGGTCTGGCAGATTCCGACAGGGATGTGGAGCCATACTGACTCCAGCCAGTGCCATGGCGAACTGCGCTTGGTTTCTCGCTTGAGGATTCATAATGCGAACAGCCCATTTCGAGATGGTCTAACAGATTCTCGGCTGGGCTTACATCTGGGGAGTTTAGTTGCCAGGAGAGTACAGGAAACGTATGCTGATGTTCTTCGAACCATACACATACACTATGTGTTGTGTGACACGTTGCTTTGTCCTGCTAGTAGATGGAATCGTGCCGAGGAAAAAACAAACCACATGTACGGGTGAACATGGTCCCCAAGGAGAGATGCATACTTCTGTTGATCCATTGTGCCTTCCAGAATGACGAGATCACCCAGGAGATGGAACGATAACATTCCCCACACCATAGCGCTCTCTCCTCCTGCCTGGACCCTTAAAAAGATCGTTGTAGAGCCATACATGCCAACGGACATGGAGCACAAAACGTGATTCATCTGAAAAGATCACCTGTCACCACTCAGTGGACATCCAGTTGCGGTACTGGGGAGCAAATTACAGACTTCGTCGCCAATGAACACCAGTGAGCATGGGCACATGAAGCAGGCGCCTGCTGCAGAGGCCCAAACGCAGCAACACTCACTGAACGGTCGTTGAGGAGACATTGTTGGTAGCTCCTTGGTTCATCTGGGTGGTCAGTTTCTCAACAGTAGAACTTCTGTTCGCCCATACACACATCGGCAACCGTCGTTCATCCTTGTCATGTATGTCCCATGGTGCACCATAGTTGCCACAGCGCCAGTTTTGGATAGCGCCATTTTGCCATTCCCGTCATACCTTACCACGGCAGCATGCAGACAGTTTGAGAACTTATCAGTTTTGGAAATGCTTCCACCCTTGGCCCGAAAGCCAGTGATCATGCCCTTTTGCAGGTAAGATAAATCGCTCCGTTCCTGCAAAACGACAGCTACTGCAATGTTTACCACGTCGTCGTTCTCCCCTCCCCCGACACCCCTTGTGTACCCTCCACTGCTAGTGCTGCGACCTGCCATCTGTTAGTGGTTATTGCAGGGTGACGTCAGGCATATGTGGTGGTCACAGTAATTTGACCGAACCGTGTAAATGTCCTTTATTTATTCTGATTCTGATTAACTGAAAGAAGTAAAAGATTTGTGAAACAATTCCCTGAGTGTTGTCGAGCCGCAAAAAACCAAAGATAGAACAAACAGAATCCCAGTGCTGAAATATAGCACACAACGAAGTCAGTCTTGGCTCGCATTTGTTGTGGGAGACATTACATATTGTTTATAGAGATGGTGTTATTAAATTATGATTTTGTGTGCCAGTAAGCTTATGGATACTTAAGAGAGAGTATAGTGACTTCCAAATTATGCCATACCACAAGTGATGTTTGTGTGATATTTGTAGGTGGGGTGATGGTAGACGAAGTTATGAAAATTTTGCACGAGTTGTTCACTGAGGGACACACCGCTTGTTTGCCTCAAACATACGGGAGACTCTCTTTCTCCTCTTCACTGCTCCCCTCATTTCCAATTGGCAAGTGTGAGAGAGCATCACCGACCACATTTTCAGTGCCCCTAAAACACTCCACCTGGTACTGGAACCTTTGTAAGAACATTACCACCTGGTGAGCTTCTTATTCAACAGCCTCCAATCCAGCAAATAACTAAGGGCCTTATGGTTCGTCATTACAATGGTCTCATGCCCTTCCAAGTATATCCGGAACTTCATGAACCCCCATACCATTGCCAACAACTCCTTATCAGATACATCATAGGCCCACTCATGCTTAGTCAACATCCTACTTGCGATCGATATACTACGGTGTTCCATCTTTTCGTCAACCAACTTCGTTTGAAACAGAGCAGCACCTATCCCATAGTCTGAGCTGTCAGTGGCAAGGTAAAATGGGAGTGACATATCTGGGTAATAGCGTAGACTACTGCTACTTAAACTATCCTTGATTTTATTAAAGTACGTATCACAAGCAGCTGTCCATACCCATGGTGCATTTTTCTTTAACAATCGTGACAGGTTCTGTGAATTAAGGCTTAAATCATCTACGAACTTTCGGTAGAACCCTACCATTCCGAGGTATGATTTCAATTGCTTGCGATTTCTTGATTCAGCACACTGTGCTATTGCCTTTATCTTTTCTTCCTAGGGTACAAAACCCTCTGATGACAATACATGTCCTAAAAATTTTATTTCTGCCTTCACGAACTCACGCTTTTTCAATTTCAGAGTCGTATCCCCATTTCTCAAAGCTGTTAACACGTCTTGCAACAAACTGTAGTGCTCCCTCCAAGTTGATGTAGCAATCAGGATATCGTCTACGTAAATTGTCAGTCTTCTTATGACCTCACTTCCCAGCACATAACTGAGAGCTCTCACGAATACAGCTAAAGATATGCATAATCCAAAAGGGACTACGTTGTACTGATAGGCCCTGCCTTCAAACAGGAAGGCGGTATACTTTCTGCTTTCCATTATTAAAGACACCTGCCAAAACCCAGCTGTCAAATCCACTGTTGTTAATAGTTTTACATTTTTGAACCCTAAAATCAATTCATCCATGTTCTCAGAGTGGTCAATTTCCCTTACAATTATTTTGTTCAACCTCCTAGCATCTAGAATGAAGCACACCGATTTGTCCTTCTTCTTGACTACTACTATTGGGCTGCAATATTCTCTTCTGCACTGTTCGACGATTCCTCATTGTAACATACGTTGTTGTTCTCCTCTAATTGCCTCCCTTCTCTGCCAGTGCTACAGGGTATGGCCTGACCTTAATGGGTTCATGTGGATTCACCCTGAGTGAATACTCAAAATCAGTCGTCTTCCCTGGTTTTTCAGAAAACACATCTTTGTTTTTACTCAATAATTGATATAATTTTGCCTTCTCATTCTCAGTAATACCTTTTGCACCATTTACGTTACCCCTTATCTCTTTCTTAACCTCCATTTCATCCATTAAGCATTATGCTACATGCAAACTAGCCACCAATTTTTCATCATTGAGTGTATTTTTGAATTTGACCCTTTTTCTTCCCTCAACAGTCTTCAGTTCCATCATCTGGCCCTTACATATTTGTGCTTAAATTTGCGACCACCAGAAATGAGTGACTGAATACTTCACCTCCAGTGTTTGCATCTAGAACAACCTCCTTTCTCACTGGTTTACTGAAGGTTCCTGTAGCACTTTTTATTCTCACCCCTGTGACCGGAAATTCTACTGTTTCCCTGATCTTAATATAATCATAAAAGCTCTCTACCACCCCAGACACAGAACTTCCAGTATCCACCAAAACAGTTTCACAGACCCCTGCACATCAATAGGTATTATTGGCTGCACTTTCTCAATAAAATCATGCTTCAATTCTGTTTTGGCCAACAAGTCCACCCATATCTCATGAATGCAATCTTTATTCATGGTGCAAATCTGGTCTTCACTAAAAGATTCAATATCCTTATCCCCTGAAAACATTAAACAAAGGCCTCTTTAATTCCAGAGTTTCCTACACTCAACCCCCCCCCCCCCCCCTAGCTTTCTAGCAACTCCAAATTTTTCTTCCCCCCATGTCTCCAATATCAACTGCTGGTGAAATTTTGCAAAATTAACCCAGTCATCAGCATCATAATCACACTCATCTTTCCCCATACATTTAGTATTTAGCTCCTCATGTATGGCTCTCTGTTGTTCATCATTATATACTACGAAATTTTGGATTTTATCAACAGCCTCACCTTCCTCACTAGTTGCATCATTATTCACAGTATTATTATCACCTATACCATTTTTTTCCATCATAAATACACGTTCTTCATCCAATGATTTAACATCTTTATCCCCATTAACTATTTCCTTGTAAGCATGTTTGAACAGCTCACTTTCCCTACATAAATCCCTGATTTTCCTGGCATAATCATGCTTGCAAATCTCCCAATCGACAGGTACCCACTTCTGAAACAATTTTTTGCTGGCTATCCAATCTTCAGAATCAAAATCACACTCTGCCTTATTCTCCCACGCGTCCTTGAAAACATGTGTCAGCCAAGCTTCTTCACTCTTACCATTAGCAACAGACATAAACTTAGTTGAATGAATAAAATCCCTCACAGTTTCAACCACAATATCAACACTTCCAGCTCCATTCTGCACATTAAAAACTTCACCCACAACTACTGCTCGTTCATCGGTTACAAGAACTGTAGCCTGCTCACAGGTAAATTTCCTATCATTACTGGAGTGAGTGCCTCCACATACACTAACAACACAGTCTGCAGCATTGTGCAGCATATCAACATCATTACCCATGACAACATCTGATACAGGATCTACTGCCTACTTACTATTTAATACATATACATTGCTGGAGCACATACCTTCCTGTGTATCTCCATCTACAACAACATTTGAATCAGGCACTGTGGCCTCCACGTAATTCATACCTCTTACCACTGGTGAAAGTTCCATTGCATTCAACACATTGCTATTTCTGCTGTCATTCACATACACACTTTCAACATCATAGCACACATTTTCTCCCACAGGTTGCACAGCTGATACATGCTCATTACTTAACATAATCGCCAAGCCAATACTATTAGCTTCATTATCCCCCACATTTTGATCCCTTTTATTTAACAAACCCTCAACATTTATTTCTCCGTTCTGATTCCTACATTTCCTATTATTTTTACTTCTAAAGGTTCTCCTCTTACCAGCCTCCAAACATTTCATCATTACCCTTAATAGCCTCCATTCCACAAATCCTTTCTTCCCTCACTTGTTTATTTTTATCATGATCAACCAACCCCCTGTTAGTTTTCCTATAATTCTTATTCCATACTTTCTTTTCCCTTGTTCTACTGCTTTTGCTTTCATTAAAATACCTCCCATTATTTTGCCTAAAACTATTAGAAGATCCACCATTATTTCTCCCACAATTCTTTTCCCATCTCGTGGTTCTATTTTCTGTATGGTTTATTGTCCCAAATTGGACCCTGTTTGGAACAAATCTCAGTTTAAAGAAATTTGTTCCTGTGGTCCCCTTGCATTAATTTCTGCTCTCTCATCTCTCTGTTCCTGCATTGGTCTTTGATCACTCCTGTTTCCATTTCCCAAATGCACCTCTCTGGTACTTGACATCATCATTAAATCTTTCACTGTTATTACTCCAAGTTTCATTTTGAATTCGATCTCTATTTTATCGCCAATTAACATTCTGATTTCCTACCCTGCTTGAATTATGGTGGTTATTACCCAAACTAACATTATTTCTTCTCTCTCCATTATTCCTCTGATTATTCTTTGAATTATTATACCCTGATTTTGGCTTATAGCACATTTCCTGGCCTATCCTCTCAATAAAAGCCAAGAAATTTTCTATAAAATCTGTTGGACAATTTATCAATTCCCATTGTACATTTTCAGGTAACTTTCTCCTTAGTGTAGAAATCTCAGTCAAAATCCCCAATGGCCTATCCAGATGGACCAACTTTCTTAATTTCTCCTGACAAAATTCTCTCATAGTTTGCCTACCTCCTCTGTAAACTGACCCATTCAAAAATTCATTCTGTAATTGCATTGTCTTGCTTGGCTCCAATATCTGTTTAGAAACATCTATTCAAATATCCTATATGATTTAAATTGTTCACTACATTGATTTGCCCATGTCTGAGTAGAACCCTCCAATAATCTTTTTACCAGTTTAATTTTGCTGTTGTCACTCATATCATCAATAAAACAATCTTTGCATGCTGCCATAAAATGTACAGCATGGTACTTGCTTTCCCCTGAAAAAGTCATACCACTGGGTATGACCATAGGCCGTTCCATACTTCCATTAGCCCCCATAAGTCTACATTACTTAATTTACTGTTAACTTTGTCAATTTCTACATTACTCTTTACAGTAACAGCAGCCAAATTTTCAGGTTCTTTTCTCAGGTCGCTAGCTATGTCTGCCAGTTGACCGGATAATAAAGTTCTCACAACTAGCCAGAATCTTCCGATCCACATCAGTCAGAGCCTGCCTTGTCTCATCACTTCTTATGTCATACAACCACCTGCCTGAATCAATTGTACCCCTTAATTCAACAGCAACTGCATCAATCTTAGCATTCAATTTCCTTTTACCTCCTCAAATGTTTCTGTTAAATCCCCCAATTGATCATTTAATCCTCTGATTTTGGCCTCAAAAAACTTTCCATATCCCCCATATCAGTTTTTAATTCAGTTCTGCCCCACGTGCTATGGCACGCATATATAATTACACTCAACATTCAGATTAACTGAGTGGCCAAGAGATGGGGCTGCTCTCAATGTTTAGCTGCGTTTTTAGTCATAGGGTGCGAGCTCACATCTGTCGTAAACTCAATTTTCAAGCTGAAATAAAAATATAAAAAAACAATGCAGGTAGGTATTGCGGTGAAACTTAAAAAAATGTTGAGCCACTCACGTTGATTTATAATTTGAGCAAGTAGTTTATTTCTATTTTTACCACGAATAGTCTTGAGTATATTCACTAAACACTTAAAATGCAGTCTGAGGGGCTTTTACGTAAGGTCGGCCGTTAGTAACTGATGCTACAACACTTCAAATGGGCTCTGAGCACTATGGGACTTAACATCTATGGTCATCAGTCTACAACACTTCACTATAAAATTCATATGTCGCGATCACGGCACTCGACAGTCTGTTCACAGTTCACAAAATACATTGTTTTCTGCTGTCCTAAACTACTATATTGCGCTCAACTTGATCGATTTCCAACGTCGCTGCATACATACTTGTCCCCGATCGTGGCTACCAACCCAGATGGGTTCCTCAGTGCAGCATATGGTGTATTTTCTGTTGCGTGTTCTATGTTATTATATAATTGCCTGTATCTAATGGATTTCGGAACGAATTATTCTGGTGATGATGATGAGCGTTTGGCGTCATTGGCCGGGAGGCCCCTCGCGGGGCAGGTCCGGCCGCCTTGGCGCAGGTCTTATTACATTCGGCGCCACATTGGGCGACCTGCACGCCGGATGGGGATGAAATGATGATGAACACAACACAACACCCAGTCCCTGAGCGGAGAAAATCTCCGACCCAGCCGGGAATCGAACCCGGGCCCGGAGGACGGCAATCCGTCACGCTGACCACTCAGCTACTGGGGCGGACAATTATTCTGGTGAACAGATACAGTCACTTTTCGTTGCAGACAGAAACGCCGTAAGCAGAAAATACAGATAATTTGCAGACGAAAATTCCTGTTCCATTTTTTTAGGCCAACGTTTTACTCAATAATTAACATTGAAGTGTTATGTTTATAGGAACGAGTTTTGGACACCAGACAGGCGCGCGGCAGAAACAGCCGCACGGCGGGATTCCTACTTCATGCTGATAACAGGCGTCAGACACGTACAAAAAAAGTATGCCATATACGTCGAAAACAATCGTCAAGTAGAGTCAATAACGAAGTGCAGTGTTTCCATAGTTTCAACTTTCTTCAGCTTGGTGGAATGCTGAAACTCCTGTCACAAACTTACTTTGAACGAAGCAATTCGATTTAATCTTTATAATGCTTTCATTTTATGTATGAATTAGTTTTTTGTTGTTCAGAATAATTATTTTTGAGCTACAGAAAAGTAGCGATAGCTCCAGAAATATTACTTTGCGTGAAAAATAATATGTAACTGTAGACTCCTTTCATCATCTGGTTTACGGAATACATTGGAACGTCACTCTATATAGAGGTTGGTGAGGTCGGTAGTTTACTGTTGACACAAAGCAGTATTTTATTACAAGAGTGCGGAATACAATATTCACCTATCTGATTGTCAATAGATGGGCTAAAGAGAGTCTGTTCACTTAGAAAACCACTTTGTAAACAAGAGTTGTCACGGCACAAGAAGTCTTAGCCTCGTTTCCGTCCGGGGGCGTATTGCCCTCTGGTGAGTCACCGCCGAAGCACCATAGGTATATCTGACGGTACCCTACGAATAGCGATACCGGATACTAAATCCCTTCCCTCAGGTCTCGAGACATAGGCCTGAAACGGTCCCCGACGTTGCCACCCGAGACGTTGAGGAGGATTGTAAACGTAGGCTTCCACGGCCGTTGTCACAGGCAATAAAATTCTTGTGGGTTTGAGCCCGCATTGTCATCTGTAAAATTCCGACGTTTCGGCGACTGTTGCAAGGCACCTTCCTCACGGTGTATTAGCAATACCCCTGAGGAAGGCGCCTTGCAACATTCGCCGAAACGTCGGAATTTTACAGATGACAATGCGGCCTCAAACCCACAAGAATTTTATTGACTGTTGAGGAGGATTGTCATTTTGCTCGAGGACCCGGCACAGCACTGGGCTGATGACACGTGTCGAGTTAGGGTATCCTATCTCGATGTCCTCAGGGTAGAGGACGTAGGGCTGCCCATCTGAACGTCCTCCAGATAGAAAAACGTCCTTACTCACTAATTACGCGTCACTGCCCTGCGTCTTCCAGTTCCGCCGAGTCTTGGCTGTTGAACCATTGGATGGTGTATGTGACAGAGAGACCCTGTATGTGACCTCTGTAAGGTAATTTCAACAATATTATTTTAGTAATGTGACTGCGTCATGATGTAAATAAACTACAGGCATTCAGCTGTTGTTGCGCGCTGTCTTTACCGGTATTACTTGCGATGATCTGTTGCCACTGTATATGAGCTTCTGAGTCCCTATTCTTCCAGTTGTACTGTGACAGGGAGGCTTAGGCTACCATGTCGTTAGCTAGATGACAAGTTAATGTGAAGGGAGATCAAGCGTTTATTGCTGGAAGTGGTTGATATTATCTTTTCTTTTTCTGGAAATGGACTCCACTCACTAAAGGTTGCACTCATATTGGTTAGGAAAGTGCAAATTAGAAAAAGAGATAAAATTGTTCTTGTACAATACCAGACAGATTTTGACTGGCTAGGACAGTTTTGAAAGAGCAGAGCCAAACCAGCCGAGGCCATTACGTTGTTTGTCAACGAGCTCCTAATTATGAATCTGGGTTGTGCCCACCACTCCTCGCGACATTGTGATGTTGCTGAGGTGTTGTACGAGGTGAATTCTCGGAAGGTTGGTCAGCCACGAGAAATATAGTCAGGCAGCAATACGTATTTCACGAAGCAGGCAAGAACTGAAATATTGTATTTATTTTATAAGAAGTGGTATTACACTTTAGAACAACTGAATTTGAAGTAGCTGTCGTGGTGGAGAAAGATCACTCCTGTCGCCGTTACAAATCGAGTATTTGGGTGTGTCACGTGACTGAGAGGTAGTCTGATCTTATACTGACCTCGGCATGACATTCTGTAAGATAACGAGATCTTGCTTGGGGCATGTGACGCCAATCTGGCGCGAACAATTTCTGCTCGATACCAGGGCTGCGCATTCCAGAGGTGTTATCCTCGATAAAGCCGTTGCTGGAGCGGCAGGCAATTTCTTCCACTTGCTACCCTTCGAGAGGAGGGAGATTTTCAGATGGACAGCGTAACCATGGGAACTGACCACGGCGCGTAATCGCGAGTCCTAAGGCTCCAAGTAATTAGCAATGTGAGTGAACTGGTTTAATAAATAAAAAGAGGGAAAGATAAGGAGTCCTACAAAAGAGAGACGTACATCCAGAGCTAAAAGTAAGAAAATAGTGCTATTTTGCAAGGAGAGGGACCTGGCTTGTACACGGGGATTTGAAGATCACCTATTGGCTCATTCGAAATTGTGCAGTCAGGTGCAATATAGACGCCATCTTGCTAAAAAGGCGCGACAAGACCTCACTCTTGGCTACATCTTGATAGACAATGGATATATCCCAGGGGCTGCGCAATACTGGCTGAGAAATACGTTCCATTTAAGTGCGGTAGCACACATACGTAGTTAATCAGGCTTAGCCATATGCATATATACGATAGCGTGTGAATTACTTAGGAGAATCGTGGCAGGGAACCTGTTTGGCATTCTGTGCTCTTATATTAATAAAAATGCGTTTTGATTACGAGTAATAAAATGTTTTACCGTGCCTCGCGGAACAATAATCATCACAACGCGTTAGCAGATGTAGGCTATCCAGACTTTGAAATGAAGATGAGTCGAAGTTTCTTCCATTCTTTTCTAGGTGGTGAAACCCAGTGATGACCCTGTATTAGAATAATTAATTTGTTTATATTGTATTCCAGAGTCAACAGCTAAATTTTAACAGACCTTAGTTAAGCATTATCATCCGCAAGTTGTGAGACAACGTGGAAAGGAAAGGGAGGTATTAAGGTAATACCGAAGCTCAAAATGGAAAGAAAATAACTGTAACCAACCAAGCAGCAAATTCATGTAACCACACAAGTCGAGTACAGGATGGACAAAGCATGCGAAATCAGCGCATTTGACCACAGTCATATCGTGAGTGCGTTACGTACAAAACGCTTCAACTGCAAGGTCGTGAAGGTAGTAGGCATTACACATACCACCAAGTCGAAGGTGTACAGTGCTTTCATTGATTAATTAATTAACAACAGTGTGTAAGAACGTTTTGACAGCTGAATAATAGTGGTACACGAGTCGCGGTACAACGTATGCTCGTAAACGACAACCGGTGAGCAGCCAGACGACTGGACACAACTCGACCTCCTCGCCGTAGAGCAGGGACGATGGCCGGAATGGGCAGCAGCCTTGCGTCGCCATAGTGACCTTAGTAAGACGTTCTAAGACAAAAATAAACCCGATCCACGTGGACGTGGATAGCAATGTACTTCGTTGCAGTCGACGAAAATGCAGCTCATAATTGATTAAATGGGTTTCTTTAGGAAACATGTCACTGTTAAGACAGGGATTATTTTCCAGGAAGTGCATCATCCACACCGCCACAGCATATAAAATGTCAATTTGAAATTTATACTTCTTAATTTGTTATCAGATCTACGAAATAGTTATCCCATCTTTCAATATTTGTGACTTCATTATCATGGAATTCTGTTGTTCGCAAAATTAATTTTTCTGTGATGTTTTTAATGTCCGCTAACACAGAGAGAATATAAGGAGATGAATTTCGAAGATTTAAAGACGAACAAGTTTTCTAACAAGTGAAATAGTGAGTCTGCGTGTTGTGAAAAGTACTTGATATGTTGGTGTAATTAGCGTTCTCCGTCATAATATTCTCCAAAACGTGATTACATCTTTAATTTTCTAGTTCAAGTTTAACTTCAGCATTAATAAACAAATTTAGCAGAAAATTTTAATTAATTCCCCATAGTTTTACGTAACATCTAATATCTAATACTAAATTTCAATTATAGTTTTCATCGTCAACCATAGTGTTTGTTCTCTTTTGTGTTTCTATCTGAATATATATATGACGAATACAACAAAAATTTGAGTCTTTCATGTAAATCGCAAATTAAATATGGCATTATACTGCAAATTATCAAGCAGCATCCGGTACTTTTTTGTTTAATAATTTTGTACATTACAACCTAGAGTGAGGCACGTATTTTTCTTCGCCTCCCTCCTGACTAAAACTAATTTGGACACCTATGCCGTAGGGTACAGTAGACCCCGGACCACACCTATGTGTATGCTCGTCACACGTCGCAGAGATTATCATGGGCACAGTAACACCGCAACTGGACTCTCAAAGTACGGAATAAGATCCGGAGTGACAAGCTGCGAAAAGCAGGGTATTATTGCTTCGGAAGCCACTTGCAAATAGGTATCTCTCCTTAATTCAGTTGATTGTATGCAAAGCAAAGCTGCTCTTTCTGGCTCTGATGGATAAATCGAGAGCGACCGACCGCTGTGCCAATGGCCATATGCAGATGCGATATGGAAAGGCATGCGGCGAGGACACCACACTCCCGGTCGTTGTCGGCTTTCTTGGCTTCACACTGATGTATTTCCTTAGTTGGTGTTAAGAGGCTGAGTGCAACCCAGTACAGTCTTCCCACGAACGAAAAGTCCCTGGATGTACCGGAACCGAATCAGAACACTACACGTAGCAGCACACACGCTGTCCCCTGAAGCTGGACCGTTGATAATAAGGTATTCATTAAAATCAAAGTAAAATACAACATTGTCTAACAGTCCGTGAGTTTAGCCAGGGGATTACCCATGCTTAAAACGCAAAGGGGACGATGGTCGGCTGAGGCTGACTTTTGAAAAATACCACATTCTCGTCCGCTCAACAGCTTCAGGGTACGGATCTCTTGCGGACAGCTGCTGACGACTCTGTAGGAGACGTCACAACCTCGCATCAACCGAAGTGTGTCAGTGATAAAGCACTGCATTCACTCGACAGATCACTGGTTCAAATCCCAATCCGGGATTCCAGACTTAGATTTTCCGTGATTTCCGTACATCTATAGGGCGAATTTCAGGGTAGTTGCTTAGAAAGGGCACGGCCGATTTCCTTCCCAATTCTTCCATCATTCGAACTCGTGCTCTGGTTCTAATGATCTCGTCCGCGACGGGATGCAAAACCCTAGTGTTTCTTCGTTCGTGGGGTCTCTCGGTATTTTTTTTTTTTTTTTTTTTTTGACAGCAACTGCTACAACGACTATTCAGGATTTGTACGTAAGAATACCTAAAAATGTGCGAGTGAATAGCGATGCTTGATATAGTGTAGCACGATGTGGCCTGAGACGCGCGCTAGGAGAAAAGGAAGCAGAGGAGGCAATACGTCAGCGGGCAGCCACGCAGCTGCCAGAGGTCGGAGGTGCGGGCCAACGAGCCCGGGAAGCCAGCTGCGCCACCACGGCTGCATGCTCAATAGGCGCAATGCCCGTTACCTTGCTGCCTCGCCTTTCATCCCAATACACATAAAAGTCTTACGTCGAGATCCGTAACGTTGCCGTGCTGCATACATGTTTATACTTACTTGCTCACGTAATTTTACGACTTGTGCTGTAGTGATACAGTGTTACTCGTCAGGTGACATCCACGTCGTACCCTGAAGGGGGCGCTATTGTACGTGGCATTTATCTTCCAATTACGACTCCAATGCTATGATAAGAGTGCCCTCGAAGAACCGCTCGACTGATTTCTTCTTCATATCGAAAGGTTGCAGGTCACTGAATTTCACAATACTTGGGAAACTAGACAGTGGTATGAGGTTGTTCTAAAACAACAATAAAGTCACTGAAATTGAACGTGCTTTTATGGCATCAACAAGGAAAATCCAAAAAAAAAAAATTAATACTGATAGTAAATCCTTCACAGTGGTAGTCTACTAACAAACTGTTCACTCAATACAATAGCTCATTCACGTGCAGATTCACGTCACATCTTCCCGAGAACCAGAAGAAATTCAGTTAATCAATGATTACATTAATTTCTGCTGTTTCTCAAATTTTACTGCAACAGTTTTTGTTCAAACTTGTGCATTTTTGGCACTATTGCAATGGAATTCAAATGTAGTGAGGCTACCTCAACAAATTTTGTGTATTCCATACACGAGCACATCATCACACAATCACTTGTCGAATTTCGGCAAATGTAGACGGTATTCCTTCACGGATCTCTGTTCGTCTATTCCATTTGTATCGTTTGGGTTAACGGCGTTAAGTTCGAATAGTTGCAGTTCTCCATCCTGTCTCTGTCGCTTGCCGGCTTTGAGTCTCAGCTCTTCTTTTCTTTTTCGGGGTTATGTTAGCTGAGAAATTCAACTAACAAATCTGAAAATAGCCGAAATTTACAACATATGTAGACTGTTGTTGAAAGGCTGAAAAATGATAATTATATGAAAGTTGTTATATGTGCTGAACAAACTATTATGTAACAGCAGTCGATCTCGTAAGAGCTATATTTACATCAGGATCGTACACTTTCAAACACTTGCTTGAAACAAACTGATCAACTATCCAAAAAAAAAAAAAAAAATGGAAATATCGCGCTAATTACGTAAATGGCTATACTGTGATTAAGAGGAAAAGATTTTTCGAACCAGATATTGCTCCTGGAATTTTTATACTACGCTTCTGTTAGACACAGCATCGACATACTAGAAATTACGTTATGCACATTGCTCTTAGACGTGAAAATTCTCAAAAATATACCTTTATTCACGCATATATAAGCTGAAATTACGGTAGGCGAATATCTGGTCTGGGAGACTGCTGCCAAAATTGTTTAAAGCAAGAATATACACTGAAGTGTCAAAGAAATTGATAAAGGCATGCGTTTTCAGATACAAAAATATGTAGACAGGCAGAATACAGTGCTGCGGTCGGCAACGCCTATATAAGACAACTGCGTGGCGCAGTTGTTAGATCGCTTACTGCTGCTACAGTGGCAGGTTATCAAGATTAAAGTGAGTTTGAACGTGGTCTTATAGTCGGCGCACGAGCGATGGGACGCAGCATCTGGCCGCGCGGTTAGAGTCGCCATGTCACTAATTGCGCGTCCCCTCCTGTCGGTGGTTCGAATCCTCCCTAGGGCTTGGGTGTGTGTGCTGTCTTTAGTGTAAGTTAGTTTCAGTAGTGTGTAAGTCTAAGGACCGACGACCTTAGCAGTTTGGTCCCTTAGAAATTCACACACATTTTTTGACACAGCATCTCCGAGGTAGAGATGAAATGGGAATTTCCCGTTCGACCAATTCACGAGTGTGCCTTGAATATCAAGAATGTGGTAAAACATCAAATCTCCAACATCACTGCGGCCGGAAAAATATTCTGCAGGAACTGGACCAGCGGTGACTGAAGAGAATCGTTCAACGTGACAGAAGTGCAACCCTTCTACAGATTGCTGCAGATTTCAGTGCTGGGCCATCAACAAGTGTCAGCGTGCGAACCATTCAACGAAACATCATCGATATGGGCTTTCTGAGCCGAAGACCCACACTTGTATCCTTGATGACTGCAAGACACAAAGCTTTACGGTTCTCCTGAGCCTGTCAACACCGACATTAGACTGTTGATGGCTGGAACATGTTGCCTGGTCGGACGGGTCTCGTTTGAAATTTTATCGTGAGAATGGACATGAACGAGTATGGAGACAGTCTAATGAATCCATGGGCCCTGCATGTCAGCAAGGGCTGTGCAAGCTGGTGGAGGCTATGTAATGGTGTGGGGAGTCTGCGGTTGCAGTGATGTGGGACCCTGATACGTCTAGATACGACTCTGATGAGTGACACGTACGTAAGCATTTTATCTGATCACCTGGATCCATTGATGTGCCGGGTGATCAAAAAGTCAGTATAAATTTGAAAACTGAATAAATCACGGAATAATGTAGATAGAGAGGTACAAATTGACACACATGCTTGGAATGACATGGGGTTTTATTAGAACCAAAAAAATATACAAGTTCCAAAAATGTCCGACAGATGGCGCTTCATCTGATCAGAATAGCAATAATGAGCATAACAAAGTAAGACAAAGCAAAGATGATGTTCTTTACAGGAAAAGCTCAATATGTCCACCATCATTCCTCAACAATAGCTGTAGTCGAGGAATAATATTGTGAACAGCACTGTAAAGCATGTCCGGAGTTATGGTGAGGCATTGGCGTCGGATGTTGTCTTTCAGCATCCCTAGAGATGTCGGTCGATCACGATACACTTGCGACTTCAGGTAACCCCAAAGCCAATAATCGCACGGACTGAGGTCTGGGGACCTGGGAGTCCAAGCATGACGAAAGTGGCGGCTGAGCACACGATCATCACCAAACGACGCGCGCAAGAGATCTTTCACGCGTCTAGCAATTCACTTTTTTGAACTTTTGTATTTTTTTTGGTTCTAATAAAACCCCATGTCATTCCAAGCATGTGTGTCAATTTTTACCTCTCTATCTACATTATTCCGTGATTTATTCAGTTTTCAAATTTATACTGACTTTTTGATCACCCGGTATATTGTGCATTCCGACGGACTTGGGCAATTGGAGCAGGACAATGCGACACCCCACACGTCCAGAATTGCAACAGAGTGGGTCCAGAAACACTCTTCTCAGTTTAAACACTTCCACTGGCCACCAAACTCCCCAGACATGAACATTATTGAGCATATCTGGGATGCCCTGCAACGTGCTGTTCAAAAGATGTCTCCACCCCCTCGTACTCTTACGTATTTATGGACGGCCCTGCAGGATTCATAGTGTCAGTTCCCTCCAGCACTACTTCAGACATTAGTCGAGTCCATGCCACGTTGTATCGCGGCACTTCTGCATGCTCGCTGTGTCCCTACACGATTTTAGGCAGGTGTACCAGTTTCTTTGGCTCTTCAGTGTATATTACAAATCATTTAGTAGGGAGTTTTTATGTGGACTAGATGAGAGACACTGATGAAAATGCTGTCTCCAAGCATAAACGTAGAGCTGTTTGTGGGTCGGAAGCTAGAAGTGAATGTAGTTGGTGGAAAGTCAATAATAGACGTGTCGTGACATAAGGAGTAGCGATAATAATAATGTGTAGCATCGCGATCTTTGTATGCAAAAGTAAGCAGTTTGTAGGTTTACTTGAGTGTAAAGCATGACTGGTAAACCTGAAAGGAATAGTTATTGGCTAGGTGCAGCTCAGCAGAGAAAGTATGAAAATGTTCACGTTATATACAAATCTAAAGATTCAGTCAATTTGGGCTGACACTTGTAGTTTTTAATGCTGTATGTTTGGACAGTGCACCGAATAATAGTGATATTACGTAGATGTCGTGGCTTAACAAAAATAAAATATGTTAGGAATGTAAGTAGGTGCTATGTTTAATAAAGATATATTTATACGATGGTTAAGACAAGTGTAATACACTAAACTTTGAGAAAATTGCAACACTAAGAAGGATATGTGCGAACGAAATGAACTTTGTACTTGATATTAGGAACAAACGAGTAGTAGTACAGAATTGTAGTGATGTGTGACTTTGAGAATTCAGTTTGGTGTGATGCTCTTACGCGCTGCAGGAAGAGTCTCTAGTCACTGCGAAGAGAAATCAAAGAGGGCTTGTGTTTGTTCGAGGGAAATCTCCTTCGATTGTGTTTATATGTGAGCCCACTAAACATGGACGATGGTTACTGGAAGATTGTGAGAAACGAATTGCTAACCAACGTATCCAGGACTGTGCTCCTGGAGGAGGGCAAGGCATGATTCATAAGCTGTAGTCTCACATTGTCCTGCTGAAATCTTTCACATGCATAAGCCTGTAAGAAATGCAGTGCCTTATGTTCTCAGACCTTCCTTGTACATCGGCTGTTATACAGGCCACCTCAATCCGCAGGAGCCGAGTTTGTACCCTGTGTCCAGCGACATTCCAAACCATCACACTTTACTTTTCTCTTTTATGCCTCTCAACTGTTGAGGCTTCCATACGGTGTTCACCATGATAGATTCTGACGTGTATATGGCCAGTACTGTCACTGCGTTTACATTGGCTCCCAAATAAACCAATGTTTAGTACTGCTTCTGGTTAGTTATCCATTATCGAAATGCGGGTTATCTGCCAATTTTCAGCTTCCACAATCGGCATTCGTCCCATGTAAACCGCGTCTGAGTCGTGACTGGCTTCTCAAGTTGCTATTTGCTGTTTAAAATATTGGTTACTGCGGACGAAGTGATTTTGTGTGGAGTGAAGAAACAGTAGGAGGACTCGACTGAGCAGGAGGATATTCATTTCATTTATTTAATTGAAAATCAGTATATTTTATCTTTGATAGATGGAAAGAAATACATAAATTATTATAAATTAACTGAATCAGAAAAATCGAAATGATTGGCAGCAACACTATATTCTGTATAGCTGGCTAATTTGTATACTACAGTACACATTCTCTCTTTTATTGGCAAAGGTACATGTACATTATCAATGGCGGCTACCAAAATATTCGTAAATTCTGCGTGCAGGAGTAAGAATGCCTCTTCAATCAGTCACTAGTTATCTAGCCATTTCAAGTCTCTAAGAAGACAGCGTACCAGCGATCGGTACGTGCAGCGTGCGTTATTTAAGTTGGTAAAATAATTCCGTACTCCCATATAGCGTGGGTAAAATTTTTAAACATGTCTTATTGCACAGTTCCATCATCCTCCTCCTTCTCCTCTTCCAGTTTCTTACGAGTTCACTGCCGTCTTCAAGGAAATATTAAAAATATTACTAAAATATTTACAACCTCACTTCGCAGTGGTGCTCGCCGGTTCGAATCCCACTACTACGAGAATGGTTCAAATGGCTCTGAGCACTATGGGACTCAACATCTGAGGTCATCAGTCCCCTAGAACTTAGAACTACTTAAACCTAACTAACTTAAGGACATCACGCACATCCATCCAGGATTCGAACCTGCGACCGTAGCAGTCACGCGGTTCCGGACTGAAGTGCCTAGAACCGCACGGCCACCGAGGCCGGCTTACTACGAGAAATATTCATCGGTAGTACTTGGCCCTCAAGGGGAGAGAGCTGATAGTGGGCAGTTACTTATACGCAACTTTGCGCCAATGTCATGGTATAAATTCCAGATCTCTGCACAGTGTTTCATAGAGTGAGGGCACTTCACTGTCGATGGTGATACGTCCGTCATATAAGGTCTTTAAGCTCGGAAGTTCCCTTGGTGTTATTCGACAGGATTAAGCTGTGTACTGGGTCTGTGATTAACCCTCTTTTTTTATCCATAGAAACGCAAACAGAATACAGACAGTCTACAGCAGGAACGCGATACGCTCTTCTTATTTCCACTCAAGTAGTAAAACAAACAGAAGGTATTTCACATAGAATTACATTTATTAAATTTAACGCGGTACAGCATAGCTAGGCATTGCTTCCAATCAGTGTGACGCTCACGAACTACCTGCGTTAAGACGTCCAGCTACTTACAGTAGCGTCTCCATCCAAACCACCCGATTGTCCTCAAAAAAAAGAAAAAGAAAAAAAAGGTTCAAATGGCTCTAAGCACCTATCTAACCTATGGACATGACACATCCATGCCCGAGGCAGGATTCGAACCTGCGACCGTAACAGCAGCGCGGTTCCGGACTGAAGAGACTAGAACCTCTCGCTCACAGCAGCCGGCTGCTCCCAACAAATCAACAGTCTACACCAGATGGGTGCACACAAATACAGTTACAAAGTTCCAGACAGGTAGCCCGTTCTACGGGACTACTTGACCTAACCAGTCAGAAGAAGTAACACTACTTGCTACTACAAGGGTGGCAAAAGTTACTGAGAGAACTCAACAATATCTTTAATGAGTGACATGCACTGCACACATATATTTGCCAATGCCTTTGTAATTGTGCCCTATACATACATAGTTCAAAAACACTTTCATATAGCCAGTTGTTAAGTGTAAATTATGTTCTGTCAGACATCGTTGATGTTTGAGCAGTTAATGTAGCCAATGAAAAATATCTTGGGTGATGTTTTCTCTCAAGAGATACTTAAAGGAATCTCTACAGGCTGACTTGATGCACATGTTTGGAAATAATATACATGTGTACACGATACTAATGTTTTTGTATCGGAATATGCTCGGAAAGGCAGAAACTGGTTCTAAGGAAAATCAATTGACCTTTCAGCTGTCTGTGCCTTTCAGCACAAGTTTCATGAACAACTAGGAAAACTGATTTAGAGGAATAACAGCTTATTTTGAATTCACTGACTTTTGCCGTGTTCAGCAGCAATGTAGCTCAGCTGGTAGAGTAAGTCCTCACCATTGCAGACGTCGCTGGCCACTCTTTTTCTGATTAATTTCGGAAGTATTATGTTTCTTAATGAAACCTTCGCTTCGGCGCTGAGACAATGTTGCTTGCAGCTAAGACAGAAGTTACGAGCCCCACCAAATTCCAGTCGATTTGGGCTGTCGATTACCTCATCTTATCTGTCTGTTTTGGAAGTGGAAAAAAGGGACATGTATATCCGTTCTTTTTGCTGTAGAATAATTATTAAAGTGATCTGTTGCGCTGTTATCAACCTTGTGAGATTCCGTCCAGTTTCACTGGAACTGCGTAGCTGAGCTGTTCCGAGCTAGTTGATGCTATGACTAATACACTGGACTCATATTCGGGAGAGACGACCTTGAAAGCTCCTCTCTGACCCTCTGGCTAAAGTTTTACCGTGATTTCCCTAAACGACTTTCAGCGAATACCTGGATGAGTCCTTAAAGAGGCCGCAGGCACGTGCTCTTATCGTCTTTGTTCAGTGCTCTGTCTCTAATGACCTCGACAAGACATTAAACTACAACCTCAAACTCATTCCTTTTTTTTTTGTCTCCCATGGTGTATTTTACAGCCCCATATCGAAAGAAAATCTGTGATGGTACGGACTGCTATCTGTCAGGCTGTCTTCTACTTGCGTATGAAGCTGGATTTGGTGCTTGTATTGGTGTGACAAGTGTTGTTTGTCCACGTGATACACTTGTTGATAAATCTATATATTCTGTTTTTTAAACTTTGGTAGGAGATACGTACTATTAATGAGTTTCCTGTGAATTTGCAAATAATATCCTTACAACATTGTTAAACTTA